>NC_090440.1:296186353-296490604 GCF_031143425.1 Pleurodeles waltl
GCACAGATTGCACTTTATCGGCAATAATGCTGTCTAAACCAAAAATGATTCACAAGAGGGGTAAAACAATCAGAGAGCACAGAAACTTTGCTCTCAGGCAAAACGTGGATTTTACACAGAACTCTCAATTTTAGTTTTAATGGGAATAATACATTTACAATTGAGAAATTTATCAAATGCAATCTATGTGGGTAGTACAATCAGGCCCCTCAAAGAGAGAATTCAGGAGCACAAGGGCTCATTAAGGAATAATGACCTCTCTTCCCCTATTGTGAGCCATGTTTGTAAAACACATCCTACATCGGAGATCCCAGCGATCAAATATGTGGGCATTAGCCAAACACCTGCAAATCCTAGAGCTGCGAATAGGATGGTTGAATTGAGAAGAAATGAGGAAAGATGAATAATCAGATAAAAAACATAGAACTAGGCATGAATACAGATGATGAAATGCATCGTTTTCTATAATCGTATTCTAAACAATGAAAAATGTGATATAGGTGTATCATATGGTTGATAATTCTCTTTAATGAAATGTGATTGGCATGTCCAATGGATGGAGGCATACAACGCTTATCAGTGGTTATACTTTAATGGCTGATAGCGATTTGGAATGTTTAGAATAACTTAACTGTATATGGAGACAATAAGATATGTGAAACAATTTTAGAAAATATTACTAATTTCTCATGTTTAACAACTATGAATCATTGCATGTGACTATTTCTTTCTATATATGCAGGGGGCATTTTCAACTCATCCTTTCCTCTCTAACCACTAATTACAATCAAGAATAAGTACAACTTAACTTTATGTTTATTGATAACTATAGAAGGGGTTATTGGATCCTGGATATGAGGCTCAATATAATGATATTTGGTTTGTTTCTGGTAATAAGATATAATTATCAGAACAATATGGTTCAAATACCCCAGGGCATCATGTATATATAGCTCTACTACAATATGAGGAACCACAGAATGTTGGAAAATCTGTGATACATTTATAACTCAGGGTTATTTCAGTTTTATGGCAATTTTTGGGTATTTATGAAGTTGGACGTTTTTGGCAACTCATGTTGTGGCTTTTATGAATACCCATTGCTCATATATCTCTAATTTTGAGAACCTGGTGGATATTACAAATGGACAGTGTGTGGTATTGTGAATAAGATTAAGATTTTGCCTTTTCCAAATGGCCATTGATCTCATGGCAGAACCGTTTGAACATGCGTTTCGACTGAAGGTATCAAAGGGCTGCGCTGTAATGGATACTTTATTTTCAAAAATAGATTCAGTAAACAGGTTTAGTGTGTTGATGACTGGTGTGTATGCTCTTATTCCTTCTGTTTTTGGGTCCTGCACAGTATGATTGATATGCAAGAAATATTGTCTTTATAAAATCGGAGTGCGTATTTTATGAATAATGGATCGTTTTGATTAGTACATGTGAATATCATGATATTCTTTCTGTTTGAAAATGTTTTCATAATATACTAGATAAAATTCTTGACCCATACCCATATACAACAAACAGATAGATAATTTGTATAAGATCTGTGCCTCTTTCAAGATGGCCACCGCCTTGCTGTGGAAAGTTTTTGGGTTCTTTGTTGAATTGAAGGCTTATGAACCGTGATGGGATTGGACATTCTGCCGTTTAAATAGGCTTGCTGGAATTGAGTCAGGTTTGCTCATGCGCACCATTTGTGCTATGTGGGGTCTCAAGTGGAACTATGGAAATACAGGTAAGAATACTGTTATAGAATGTTAAAATGCCTGTTAAAGGGTATATGACTTTTCTGACAAATGAGTTGTTGTCAAAAGCGTAAGCACATCAATGTGTGTTGTATGGGATCGTTGCAAATACTACTTTGAATAAAATACTAGCAAGACTGTTTTCTATTTATGATTGAACTCTTTGCCTTTGATATGGGGCTGATTCAATTAACTCATGTTCACTTATGTGTGTCGGGCACGCTAGATAGGGCTTCATGCATAGTAACATGTTTATAGATATGAACCCTGCTGTGGAGATAAAATGACACTGTAGCTGTAGCACACAGCGGAGATTTATATATATGATACTGACATATATATATATATACTGTATATATATATATATATATATATATATATATATAGCCCTGAATTTGTGTTTTGGGATACTTAAACATATTGGATCAAATTATGTGCTGTAGATATGGTTTGGCTGCCTTAATTATGGAGGACTGTGTCATTGCAAATTGTTTTTTCAGAATTAGATATCTATAATCTTCAGCATGTTACTGTAATGTAGATTTGGATTTTTTCTGTTGTTTGCTCTGTCCAGCCATGAACAAGCAAAGCACTCACAGTGTAGATTGCTATTGAAACTTGGAGATTCCACTTTGTGAACATAGAATTAAACATCTTGACAAATTGAGACTCTGTAAAACAAACTTTAAGGAAAATATAAGGTTGGTTTATTTGTAGTTTGTGGACATTCATTTTGCAATATACATAGTCTGAAATATGTGGCTTTCTGATAAATTTTCGACTTTCCTCTCTAGCATTGTGTTCCTTGGAAATAAGATGTACTTGTGAATGGGAGTAAGGAACATTTAGCCATAGAATTTCTATTGCATGGGACACTATGGCCTTACTACATTTTTAACTTTTCACTCCTGTAAAATATTAAATCATGTTTTATGGAATATGGGATCACTAGGGTTTTTTCTCTTTTTTTTCTAACCCTATAGCTATTATGAATGGGCTTATGGGTGTTGGAGCACGTTTTTATCTATGTTTCAATATGTGCTTGGAAAACTGTGATTTTGGGACACATGGTGCTTTTGGATAATGGTTTTAAAAGGTTTTTTACATTCGGTAGTCTCAGTATTGAAGTTTTTCGTAATAATTTGTGAACCAGTAGATATATGGAGCAGGTTGTGTAACACTATCTTTTCATGTTGACATATAATCAGCCTTGAGAAAGTCCTGGAATTGGACAAGACACGTGTCAGCTGAAGTCTACAATTATTGGCTGAGAATTTACAAAGATTGAACGTCTAAGATCCGCAACTACTGTTGAATGAAAGTCTATGTGAACTGTCATTTGTTTCTTAAATTGTTTAAGATTAAGTAATTGTATGAGACCATCTAATTTATGAATGTGAATATATATAATCATTTTTGTAAATGGAATTAGTAAAGATAAGAATCAGAAAGATATACGCCTACATGTCTATGTATTGATTTTCCTCTTTCACCAATCCCCATACTTAATCTGGGTACCTAATATAATTGTTCATGTGGTTATAACAAATACTATTCGAACAACTTGATGTAAAATAATTGAGTTATAGAGTGCTTATTATTTGTTGTTCTAATACTATGGGTAAGACACCCCTCTGGGAGGCCTCACAACCCTATGGCAGGGTGCCCCATATTATATGTGAGGGTGTACCTACATGAGCAATATGCCCCCACTGTGTCCTTGCCAAGCCTGGGGTATAGTGAGTGAAAAGAGCAGCCATTTTAATACATGTGCTGGACACTGGTCAACACAAGTTCCCCAGCTGCATGATGTCCACTCTGAACCCTGGGTTGTTTGGTATCAAACAATTCATAATGATAAATCCAAACTGGTACCAGTATTGGATGTATCCTTATATGTACCAAGGGGTCACCTTAGAGGTGGCCCCTGCTAAAGCTAACTACCCTGGCATGGTTGCTGACTCATTCTATCCAGCCAGCCACCTCCAGACACCCAATCTACCAACCTTGGGGGAGAGGTCTGTCGCTCTGGTTTGTAGAATAATGCCCTTCCTGTGTGTAGGTGCTAACACCCCCTTCCTCAGGAATTTGAACTGCCCTGGCGGCAAGCTTCAAAGGGCTTACCACCTTTGAAACTCAACTCACAGGCCTGCTGCTTGCAGTAGATGGTCAACCCCTTTGCAAACCTCCACTTTCGGCGGGAGCAAAGGCAGGAACCTACACAAAGGGTAGGAGGAGTGGCCCCACCTGGCATACACTACCCTTAAATTGTGTCCAGCGAGGTGGACACTCCATTTCATTTTACTCCATCTTAGATGGAAGAAAAATAGTTAATCAGGCATAGGAAGTGAACCTTTCCACAGTAAGTGATCACTGAAGTGGTTGTAGCCACCCAAAGGTAGGTGTCCCATTGGACACTACCAGGTTACCCCAAAAAGGCCCATTAAATTCAGTATTTAGTGTGCATTCCTAGACCAAGCAATCAGATGCGATTGACAAAAAGAAGACCAGCACCAAGAAGATTCAAGGCATGAGCAGTGAGGACCTGCTACACAAAGAAAAGGTGCCAAACCCTGCCTGCTACACCCAGGACCCGAGAATCGCAGCTGCAGAGCTGCTCGAAAACTGGACTGACCTCAAGAACCCCAGAGGACCTCCAGGCTTCATGAATCGCCCAAGAACTCCCTCCAGAGTGGAGGTACCACCCTGCAACAAAGAAGAAACCAGCAACACAGTGAGGGTCACTTCACTGACCAGCCGCTAACTCTCAAATCAGAAGTCACAGTCAAACCTGACAGCACATCAATGACCACAAGTACCAACCCTGCAAGTGTGGCATGTTTGGTGGCATTGCACCCTCCAGTGGTCAAACCACACCAATACCCTTGGTGTTGGTCAGCTGACATTGGACCCCAGGAAAACCAGCCTTCCTGGAGCTGAAAAAGGATCAGGAGGAAGCTCTAGTCAAGGGACTTCAGGAACACACTGGATCTCTCACTATAGTGCCTCTCACTATTGCTGTCCTGCAAATGACACTTGAAGCAACTTACCTCCAAATTGCAAGGATATCTTTACACACAGCTCCTGGCTCAAGTATTCTCTCTGCACTTAGTCACCCTGTGCCCTGCAACAATGAACCTGCGGTGCCCTAAGGGTCCCTCACCCCTTGCAACCTCAACACTCCAAGGGGAACCCAAGGAACCACCTCTACAATTACCTGCACAGGCCTTTATCAAGTGCTCCACCACAGTGGCCTTGCACCAGCTCCAGAAGACCTTTTATCACTGCTCCCACCACAACCAGGAGGCACCCGAGCTTCTCCAGCTGGCACAGAGTACCCACCGATGGCCTCAATCAACCTGCAAAATAAGAACTTGGTAAAGCAACCGTATGCCCGGTATGAAAAAGCTAATCCCCCAGATGATGGAAAAGATGATGCATCCTTAGTGGGTGAAGACGATACAGTGAATAATGTGGATGGGTAGCTCCTCTTCCACCAGAAACTCTATAGCACCCACAGAAACAGATCTGGACTTTGTCAGGCTGACCAAGAGACTGGCCTTAGAGAGTCAGCTCTTTTATATAGAAAAACAGAGAAAAGAGTTGGGCCTATGAACCATCTCTGGAGGCAGAATACAAATGTTGAGGGAGAAATCTGTCAACATCAAACTCCTAAAAGGAGTTGTCCCTTCCTTCACTGAAGGGGATGATATAGTTACATGGTTTTCTGCCTTTAAAAGAGCCTACATTGTATGGGAAATTGAGAAAAAGCATTAGGGCACACTGTTGTAGGACTTATTCTCAGGAGAATGCAGGGATAGGATCCTGACAATGAAGGAGACAGATTCTAAATCCTATGACCTCATGAAGGGTATCCTGATTGAGGGCTTCGGATTTACAACTGAAGAGTACATTATAAAGTTCAGGGAGGCTAAAAAAACCAGAGTCAAACCTGGGTAGACTTTGTGGACTAGTCAGTAAAAATGCTGGATGGTTGGTTAGCAGGAAACAAGGAACACAATTATGATGAGCTGTATAACCTGTTCATGAAAGAGTATCTGCTGAGTAATTGTTTCAGTGATAGGCGACATCAACATCTGCTACACCTAGGTCCACTTTCCCCTCAAGAATTGGGTAGGAAGACAAACCATTGGGTCAAAACAAGGGTGACCAAAACTACCACTGGTGGGGGAGATCAAAAGAAAGAGTCCAAAAAGCCCCCGAAGGGAAAGATGGGATCCAAAGCAAAAATAACAAAGAGTCTTCTCAAGGCCCTCAAAAACCTGCACAGGAGAGTGGGCCCAGAGACTCCTCACAGCCTAGGGATGGGTACAACTGCACCCGTCGCACCCCTTCCACTCCGCCGGCTCCATTCGGAGCTGGCATCCTGATGGAAGGGTGTTTCCTGCTGGGCTGGCGGGCGGCCTTCTGGCGGTCGCCCGCTAGCCCAGCGGGAAACCCAGAATACCCGCGGCGGTCTTTTGACCGCGCAGCGGTATTCTGGCGGTCCCAGCCAGGCCGGCGGCTTCCGCCGCCGGCCGGGGTCAGAATGACCCCCTAAGTGCCATGATTGCAAAACTAAAGGGCACCAAACTGGAGACTCTAGCTGTCAAAACAAAAAAGAATGCCTCTAGTCAGTCTGCAGTAAATGCAGTTGCCAATCTCCAGATGGGATTAGTGGTCTGACCTGAACATGTCAGTGACCCCACAGAGGCAACATTAGTCACTGAGGGTGGGGTAGAATTATCCTGTGCTATCTGGCCAGGTAATATTCAAAAATGTAGGCAGCAGCCTCTGAATAATGGGGAGAAAGTAGAAGCACTCAGGGACACAGGAGCTAGTACGACCATGGTAACTCAGCACTAGGTCCACTCAAATTAGTTCCTAGTAGGGAAGACTTTTCCTCTCACAAATGCTGATAATGAGACAAAGTCCCATCCTATGGCTATAGTAACCTTTGATAGGGGGAAGGGGGACGGAGTAATAGGGCAAAATGAAGTTGTGTCCTCATCCATATCTGTAGATTGCCTGCTTGGGAAATGACTTGGACCATTCCCCCTAGGCTGATGTAGAATAGCGATGCTAGTGATCCCTGCGTCGGCATGTGTCGAGACAAGTGCACAAAGCAAACTTCAAAGAAAAAGGAGTGATGGATCCTGAAATAGTGGCCCAGCCTCCCAAGAGAAAAGGCAAGAAAACTGGGGTACCAGCTTCAAAAAAGATCCCAAATCAGGATGCCTCTTCCTATGAAGAGGAGCCAACCTTCTTGGAGGGAACTGACTCTGAAGAGCTTGGGCCTTGCCACACAGAGCTCTTGGACCCAGGGGGACCCTCCAGGAAAGATTTGTGCCAGAAGCAGGGGACCAGCTCCACTCTTGAAGGCCTGAGACAGCAAGTTGCACAGGAAGAGATAGGGAGTGTCAGTGGTACCCACAGGGTTTACTGTGAAGAGGGGCTCCAGCACACTGAGGTCAGAGGCCTGAACACTGGTGCAACCAGGAGGGTGGTAGTGCCCCAACAGTTCAGAGATTTCTCTTCACTCTAGCCCATGACATTCCCCTAGCTAGTCATCTGGGCCACAATAAAACTCGGAGTAGGTTAGGCCAGGAATGTCCCAAAAAGTGGAGTGCTTTTGTCAGTTATGTCCCACCAGCCAGGCCAGTGGCAAAGCAGGTGGGCATTTAAATCCACCCTTAATACCACTACCTGTGGTTGGGGTACCATTTGAAAGGGTAGGGCCCAACATTGTTGGCCCTCTGGACCTTCACACAGCATCAGGACACAGATAAATATTAGTGGTAGTGGATCATGCCACTAGATATCTTGAGGCTATACTCCTTAGGACCATCAATGCACCTGCAGTTGCAAAAGCCCTCCTGAGTATCTTCACCAGGGTTGGGTTCCCTAAGGAAGTAGTATCAGACAGAAGTTAAAACTTCATGCCTGCACACTTAAAACACATGTGGAAGGAATGTGGGGTGACCTATAAGTTCACTACCCCATACCATTCACAAACATATGGGCTGGTTGAGAGATTTAACCAGACCCTAAAAGTCAGAATTGAAGGACTCCCATAAAAACTCAGAAGGAGAAGGTATGTCCTGCTTCCTTGCCTGCTGTTTGCCTACAGGGAAGTGCCTCAAAAGGGAGTAGGTTTCTCCCCATTTGAGCTACTATTTGGGCACCCTGTTGGGGACCACTTAGACTTGTTAAAGAAGGCTGGGAGAAGCCTCTCAAAGGACCCAAGCAAGATATTGTGGAGTATGTGCTTGGCCTACGCTCAAGAAAGGCTGAATATATGGAGAAAGACAGCAAATATCTCCAGACCAGCCAGCAGCTGCAAAAGCTCTGGTATGACCAGAAAGCTGCTATAGTGGAGTTCCAACCAGGGCAGAAAGTTTGGGTGTTGGAGCCTGTTGCTCCAAGGGCCCTCCAGGACAAATGTTCTGGGCCCTGTCCCATACCTGAGAGAAAAGGGGAGAACACTTATCTAGTTGACCTAGGCAGTTGCAAAAAACCCAAAAGTATAATACATGTAAATCGCCTGAAACCCTACTATGATAGAGCTGATGTGACCATGCTCAAGGTTACAGATGAGGGACAGGAGGATGAGAGTGAGCCTCTCCTGGATCTCCTCTCCAACAACCCACAAGATGGTTCTGTGTATGGAGTGGTCTTATCAGATTCCCTCTGTTAGAAATTAGGTCTCTGGTTGGCGGTCAGTTTGTACTCTGTCCAAGCAGGGACCTTCACTCTAGTCAGTGCAAGGGAGATACTCACTTAAGATAGCTCCTGCTCACCACCTTGGTAGCTTGGAATAAGCAGTCAGGCTTATCTCAAAGGCAATGAGTAAATTATTTGTATCAACACACACAGTAACACAGTGAAGAACTACAAAATGAACACCATACCAGTTAGGCACTATGGCGGTCATTCTGACCGTGGCGGGCGGCGGTAGCCGCCCGCCATGCGGTCACCGACATTTGGCCGCTCCGCGGTCAAAAGACCGCGGAGGCCATTCTGGCTTTCCCGCTGGGCCGGCGGGCGCCTGCCAAGGGAGCGCCCGCCGGCCCAGCGGGAAAGGCCCTGCAACACAGAAGCCGGCTCCGAATGGAGCCGGCGGTGTTGTAGGGGTGCGACGGGTGCAGTTGCACCCATCGCGATTTTCACTGTCTGCTATGCAGACAGTGAAAATCATGCTGGGGCCCTGTTAGGGGGCCCCACGACACCCGTTCCCGCCATCCTGTTCCTGGCGGTAAAAACCGCCAGAAACAGGGTGGCAGGAAGGGGGTCGGAATCTCCATGGCGGCGCTGCTTGCAGCGCCACCATGGAGATTCAGCCCAGACAGGGGAAATCCAGCGGGAAACTGCCGGATCCCCTTTTCTGACCGTGACTTTACCGCCGCGGTCAGAATGGGCAGGGAAGCACCGCCAGCCTGTTGGCGGTGCTTCCGTGGTCATCCACCCTGGCGGTCGATGACCGCCAGGGTTGGAATGACCCCCTATGTATCTAAATCAAACAAGACCAAAATGACAAAAATCCAACATACACATGCCAAGATATGAATTTAAAAAATAATAGATTCTTACTCCATAGAAAACAATGGAAACATTTTTGTTACACAGAGTACCTGGTTTGCGTAAAAAATAAAGCCACATGAGCGAGCGTTTGTTGGAAAACTCAGCGATGCGTTGATTCCTCACTCTCAAGTGAAGCCATGCGTCATCCCTTCTCCGGTCGGGTAGGCAATGCATAATTTTTCTCTCCCGCAAGAAAGAGATGCATCACTTTCCGGACGGGGCACCTCAGATCCGCGCAGGTTCATGTTGATTTTGACACCCTCGATGATGTGGGCGAAATGCGGTTGCACAGTGATGGACAACCACGCTGCGAGGGGTTTGGGGTGATTTTAGCAGCTGTAAGCGGGTGTTGTGTAATTTCTCCAGCAGCGATGTAGGTAATGTGTCAATTTCCCAGCTGCATTGTAGGTTGTGCATCGATTTTACCTGTGAGGCGGGTGGCACACCGTTTTTACAGCTGCGTTGCAGGTAGTGTTTTGAAAATTTCCATGCACGGCTTCCTGTGCGTGGATTTCCGTCGTTGTTCTACCAGATTCACCTTTTAAGGGCCCAGGGAATGGATAGGATACCACTTGGCAGTGTAGGTGTCTCAGCAGAGAGTCCAGGTGCTGGCAGAGGAAGCCTTTGATGGCCCTTAGACTTCTAAACAGGAGGCAAGCTCAGTCCAAGCCCTTGGAGACACTTCACAAGCCGGAATATACCACAAAGTTCAATCTTTGTCCTCTTTCAGGCAGAAGCAGCAACTGCAGGCCAATGCAGCAAAGCACAGTCATAGGCATAGGGGCAGTACTCCTCCTCCAGCAATTCTGCTCTTCTCCTTGGTAGAGGTTCCTCGTGGTTCCAGAAGTAACCAGAAAATCTGGGGGTTTGGGTCCACTACCTATAGCCCTTTCTTCCGATGAAGTTGGCAAACTTCAAAGGAAAGTCTCTGTTGTTCACAAAATCTTGCCTTGCCCAGGCCTGGCCCCAGCCACGCACCAAGGGGGTTGGATACTGCAAGGTGTGAGGGCAGGCACAGCCCATTCAGGTGTAAGTAACCACTCCTCCCTGCACTCTAGCCCAGATGGCCCATCAGGATTTGCAGCCTACACCCCAGCTCCTTTGTGTCACTGTCTAGTGGGGATTTATTAACAGTCCAACTGTCAGTTTGACCCAAACGGAATACATAAGCAGGCAGAGTCACAGAATGGTTTAAGCAAGAAAATGCTCACTTTCTAAAAGTGGCATTTTCAAACTGACAATTTAAAAACCAACTTTACCAAAATATGTATTTTTAGATTGTGAGTTCAGAGACCTCACATTTCATTTCTCTATCTGCTCCCAAAGGAAAACTGCTCTTAAAAGATATTTAAAGGCAGCCCCCATGTTAAATCAATGGGAGATACAGGCCTTGCAACAGTAAAAACCAAATGTGGCAGTATTTCACTGTCAGGACATGTAAAACACATCAGTACATGTCCTAGCATTAACATACACTGCACCCTGCCCATGGGGCTACCTAACACCTATCTTAGGGGTGTATTACATGTATAAAAAGGGAAGATTTGGGCGGGGAAAGTGGGTACACTTGCCAGGTTCAATTGGTAATTTAAAACTGCACACACAGACACTGCAGTTTCAAGTCTAAGCCATGTTTACAGGTCTACTCATGTGGGTGGCACTATCAGTGCTGCAGGCCTACTAGTAGCATTTGAATTACATGCCCTAGGCACCTCTAGTACACTTTGGGCCTGATTTTAACCTTGGCGGACGGCGGAGGCCGTCCGCCAAGGTTCCGCCGCCAAATGACCGCACCGCGGTCACAAGACGGCGGCGGCCATTCTAACATTTCCTCTGGGCCGGCGGGCGCTCTCCAAAAGAGCGCCCGCCGGCCCAGAGGAAATGCCCCTGCAACGAGGACGCCGGCTCAGAATTGAGCCGGCGTAGTTGCAGGGGTGCGACGGGTGCAGTTTGCACCCGTCGCGTATTTCAGTGTCTGCATGGCAGACACTGAAATACTTTGCGGGGCCCTCTTACGGGGGCCCCTGCCGTGCCCATGCCATTGGCATGGGCACGGCAGGGGCCCCCAGGGGCCCCGCGGCACCCCCTACCGCCATCCTGTTCATGGCGGGTTTCCCGCCATGAACAGGATGGCGGTAGGGGCTGTCAGAATCCTCATGGCGGCGGAGCGCGCTCCGCCGCCATGAAGGATTCCCCCGAGCAGCGGTAAGTCGGCGGGAGCCCGCCGACTTGCCGCTTCTGACCGCGGCTGAACCGCCGCGGTCAGAATGCTCGTGGGAGCACCGCCAGCCTGTTGGCGGTGCTCCCGTGGTCGGTGGCCCTGGCGGCCACCGGCCGCCAGGGTCAGAATGACCCCCTTTATGAGGGCCTTACTAGTAAATCACATATGCCAATCATGGATAAACTGAATCACCAATATATACAGAGAGCACTTGCACTTTAGCACTGGTTAGCAGTGGTAATGTACCCAGAGTCCAAAAGGCAACAAAAACTGATCAGAAAAAAATAGGAAGAAGGAGGCAAAAGGTTTGGGGATGGCTCTGCAAAAAGGGCCAGGTCCATCACCCTCACAGAACAACAGCAAGCTGATCGCAGGCAAGTCCTCAACCAGTATGCTGAGTTGCTCTCTTTGTCCCCCTATAAAGACAAACTAATGTACCCATGATGTGGACACATGTGACAGCTTGCCTATCAAGAACAAGATTTACAGACAGTCAGATCATGTCAGAGAAAGTATTCCAGCATGAGTTAAAAATATGCTGGATTGTGGTATCATTGAACCCTCTAAGAGGCCCTGGGCTAGCCCAGTAGTTTTAGTCCCCAAACCTCACTTCAAGGGAGAGAAAAAGGAAATGAGGTTTTGTGTTGACTACAGGGGCCTCAATGCTGTTACAAAAACTGATCTACACCCAAGTCCAAGAGCTGATGAGCTGATAGTCAAACTAGGGGCAGCCAAATATCTGAGTACTTTTAATTCAATGTCTGGGTACTGGCAGATTGGCAAAAGGAGCAAAAGAGAGGCCAGCATTTTCTACTGCTAGTGAGCATTATCAGTTCACTGTTATTGGATTAAAAAATGCATCTGCCACCTTACAAACGTTGGTCAACCAAGTTCTTGCTGAAATGGATTAAAACATGCATCTGCCACCCTCCAGAGGTTGGTGAACCAAGTTCTTGCTGGACTGGAAACTTTTGGTGCAGCTTATCTGGATGACATAGCTGTCAATAGTTACACCTCGTTAGTGGAGGCCAAGGGCAATCCCTCTAACCCAAGATTCAAACTTTTCTGGTTTGGGAAGCTCACAGAACCCAGACACAAGTCAAGGCATTCCATGGCTTGACTGGGTATTATAGGAGATTTGTGAAGTATTATGGCAATATAGTTGCCCCCTTCACAGAACTAACCTCCAAGAAAATGCCTAAAAAGTTTAACTGGACAGTGAGTTGTCAAAAGGACTTTGCCACTCTGAAGCTATGTGCCCTGCTCCTGTCCTACAATCACCAGACTTCTCTATGCAAATCATAGTCCAAAAAGGTGCTTCTGAAATGGGGATAGGAGTGGTCCTTTCCAAGACAAATGATGATGGACATGACCAGCCAGTTGCCTTTATCAGCAAGAAACTACTCCCTAGGGACCAAAATTGGAGTGCCATAGAGAGGGAAGCCTTTGCTGTGGTTTGGGTCCTGAGAATATGAGGCCATGCCTCTTTGGCTCTCACTTCATAGTTCAGACTGACCACAGGCCTCTCAGATGGCTACAACAGAGGAAGGGTGAACACCCCAAACTGTATAGGTGGTCCATTTCTCTACAAGGAATACACTTTCAAGTGGAACACAGAGCTGGGCCTGCCCATGCCAATGCAGAATACCTTTCCAGGTTCTTCCACTTACTTGATGAGGACTCACTAGGGAAAGGGTAGTCTCATCCTCTTTCATTTGGGTGGGGGTAATGTGAGAAAATGCCTCTATTTGACTTGGTTGGCCCCTACTTTTTGCTTGATGTTTGATGTAGCCAAGAAATGGTAGTGCCCAGGGACCCTGAAAACCAGGTTCCCTGGGCCAGAGCTCTTTCCTAAAACTGTTGTGATGCATTGACACAATTGATACACCTTTAGCTACCACTATAATTCCCCAGTAAGAGGTCCCTAGGTACCCAGGTCATGAGGTACTATGGGTAGGCCCCTGAGGGCAGCAACTCCAATTGTGCCACCATCTAGGGCCATGCATCCAGATGCCCCCAGTACTGCCATTGCAGGCAGGGTGTACTAGTACAAATCTAAAACACACACTCAACATGGCACACTGCCTCTGTACCCTGTCCACCATACACTGCATATACTATTGGTACAACACCACTTTGGCATGCCTTACAGCCCTAAGGCAGGGTGTGCAATATTATATGTGAGTGCATAGCAGCATGAGCAATATGCCCCTACTGTGTCCTTGCAAAGCCTGGGACATAGTGAGTGAACAAAGCAGCCATTTTAACATATGTGCTGGACACTGGTCAACATGAGCTCCCCAGCTACATTATGGCCACTCTGAATTATAAATCCAAACTGGTAACAATATTGGATTTATCCCTAAATGTACCCGGGGTCACCTTAGAGGTGCCCCCTGCAAAAGCTAATTTCCCCAGCATGTTTGCTGACTGGTTATATCTGGCCTACCACCTCCAGACACCCAATTTACAAACCTAGGGGGAGAGGTCTGTCTCTCTCGTTTGTAGAACAATGCCCTTCCTCGGTGGAGGTGCTAACACCCCCTCCCTCAGGAATTTGCACTGCCCTGGCGGCAAGCTCCAAAGGGCTTACAGCCTTTGAAGCTCGACCCCCAGGCCTGCTGCTAACAGCAGATGGCCAACTTCTATGCAAACCCCTACTTTTGGTGGGAGCAAAGGCAGGAAACTACACAAAGGGTAGGAGGAGTGGCCCCACCTGGCATACACCACCCTTAAGGTGTTGCCTGTGAAGTGGACACTCCGTTTCATTTTCCTCTATCTTAGATGGTGGGAAATTAGCCAATCAGGGATAGGGAAGTGACTTTTCCCACAGGAAGTGGTCACTGTAGTTGGTGTAGCCACCCAAAGGTAGGTGTTCCATTGGACACTACTAGGTTCCCCCCAGAAATGCCCACTAAATTTAGAATTTAGTGGGGGATATGTAGACCAGGTATTCAGATTCAATAGACAAAAAGAAGACCAGCACCAAGAAGATCCAAGGCACAAGAACCGTGGACCTGCTGCACACAGAAAAGGTCCCTAACCCTGCCTGCTGCACCCGAGGCCTGACAATCACCACTGTGGAGCTGCTGGGCAACTGGACTGACCTCAAGAACCCCACAGGACCTCCAGAATTCACCAATCACCCAAGAACTCCCTCCAGACTGCAACAAAGACGAAACCAGCAACCCAGTGAGGGTTACTTCACTGACTAGCTGCTAACCCCCAAACCGGAAGTTGCACCAACAACCACAAGAACAAACCCTGCAAGTGTGCCAAGTTTGGTGACACTGTGCCCTCCAGTGATCAAACCACACCAATAGCCTTGGTATTGGTCACCTGACATTGGACCTCAGGAAAACCAGCCCACCTGGGGCTGAAAAAGGACCAGGAGAGTGCCCCCATTGTCCTGCAAACTACCTTTGAAGTGACTTACCTCCAGATCCAAAGGGCATCTTTGCACACAGGTCCTGGCTCAACTGGCTGCCCTGTGCCCTGCAATGAAGAACCTCCTGTGTCCTAAGGGTCCCTCACCTCTTGCGACCTCGACAATCCAAGGGGCCTTCAAGGAACCACCTCTAAACTTACCTGCACAGATCTTTTCCAAGGGGCCCCTGCAGTGGCCCTGCACCAGCTCCAAAGACCTTTCATTGCTGCTCCCGCAGGGAACCACCCTAACTTCTCCAGCTGACAAAGTGTGCCCATGGATGACCGCGTTCAACCTGCACAAGAAGAACTTGTTTAAGCAACAGAGTGATTTCATGTTTATTTTTAAAGGTGACTTTCGATTTATTCCTAGATGCGTAATTACGCACACAAATATACGATTTTTATTAATCTTCAAACATCCATATCTCAAAAAGTACTTAACCAACTTTGATAATCTTAGTCTTAAAAATTACATAAAAATCTGAAGTATTTTTAAAAAGTGGTCTTGAGTTATTCTTTGAGTGTGTGAGTGGCAAGATTGATACTTTGAGTACAACAAATGCTTTGCACTTCTTCAAGACTGATGTAACTGCTCGACCAAGCTACCTTAAATCTTAGAGCAGTAGGTGATCTATTTTTTATCCCTGTAAACCAACGTGTAGTTGCCTGGAACCCCTGCAAAGTGTGCCTAGCCTTGCACACTTCATAGAGGACCAGACTCCTACATACAGTTTCAGTAGTTTTTGTTTATTTTTTATGGTTGAGTCTGTGAGTGCATGAGCTAGTGCATGCATATCAATTGCAGAACTCTGTTGTGTAGAGTTAAGGGCTTGGAGCCCGCCCGTTACTCATCATTTGTTGGCTTGCATGGCATTTTTCTTTACAGCTTTGTGGTTCGTCACTGCAGGCAAAACATAATTTCTGTTACTCTCTGTAGTGCAGGAACCAAGCACTGATTGATTCAACTTAATCAGTGCCCGTCCACTGCTCCAGATGTGATTGAGATGCTATTTTGTTCTTTTTAACTTCTAGTGCCCTGCAAAAAGGCTTGTGACTGGCAAAAATGTGCCCATCAGGGCAAAGAAAATTGCTAAGTTTTATTTTCTATATTTAACTTTCTTTTATTTTGCAACTTAATCTTTTCTCACCATGCACTCATGTTTTCTTTTGTTTATTGTGCTCATGTTTTATTTTGTTTTTGCTTGTCGGTGCTCTATTCAAAAGATGACAACTATCTTGCTCTAAACTTTGTAAAGTAACATTGTTTCTTTCTTATGTGTAATTTCTGAAATGATGCTTTACCAGATAATCGTGCAGTCCACCTGAATCTACCCCACTACAATCTGCCCCACTACAATCCATGCCAACCCACCCCACCTCACACCACACCATTCCACCCCACTCCAATCCAAATCACTCACACCAATCCATTCCACTCCAACCCACCCCGATGTAATCTGTCACACTCTAGTCTGCCCCATTCCAATCTAAAAGAATCTGAACAACTTCAAAACAGTCTGCCCCACTCCACTCCAAAACAATCTGTGCCACTCCAATCTGCACCACTCCAATCCAAAACAATGTGCCCCACTCCAAACCAAAACAATATGCCTACTCAAATCCAAAAACATATGCCCCACTGCCTTCCACCCCACTCCAATTTATACCCCTCCAATTCAAAGCAATCCGCCCCAATCCAAACCAATCTGCCCAATTCAAAACAATCTGCCCCACTGCAATCTGCTGCACTCCAATCCAAAAAACCTATCCTACTCAATCGGCTCCACTGCAATCCAAAACAATCGTCCCCGCTGTAATCTAAAACAATATGCCCCAATCCAATCTGTCTCACTCCAATCTTCCACACTCCAATCCAAAATAATCTGCTCCACACCAATCCAAAACAATCTTCCCCACTTGAATCTGCCCCATTCCAATCTGCCCCACTCCAACCCAAAATAATCTGCCCCACTCCAATCCAAAACAATCTGCCTCACTCCGATCAAATCCAATCCAATCCAACAAACGCCATCCCAATCCCCCCAACCAATCCACCCTACTCCCATCCATTATACCCCACACCAACCCAATACAGCCCACTACAATCCATCCCACCTCAATTCACCCCAATACAATCTGCCCTACTCCAATTCACCTCACTCCAATCCAGAACGATCTGCCTACTCTAATCTGCTCCACTCCAATCCAAAACTATCTGCCTTACTCCAATCTGCCCCACTTCAAACCAAAACAATCTTCCACACTCCAAACTGCCTCACTCAAATCCCAAACAATCCACACTTTTGGACCTGGCCCTTTTTGCAGGGTTATCCCCAAACCTTTTGCCTTCTTCCTCCTATTTTTTCTGATCTGTTTATGATGGCTTTGGGACCTCTGCTAACCAGTGCTAAAGTGCAAATGATGTCTGCCTAAATTGTATTGGTGATTGGTTTCTCCATGATTGGCTTATTTGATTTACTAAGAAGTCCCTAGTATAGTGCATCAAGTGTGCCCAGAACCTGTAAATCAAATGCTACTAGTGGGCCTGCCACTCTGATTGTGCCACTCAGATGAGTATCCCTTCAAACATGGCTCAGGCCTGCCATTCCAGTGCCTCTGTGTACAGTTTTAAACTGCCATGTCTACAAGGCAACTGCACTCACTTGCCAGGCCTAAACCTTACCTTTCATTACCTGTAAGGCATCCCTAAAAAAGGCCCAAGGCAGCCTCATGAGCAGGGTGCAGTGTATTTAAAAGGCAGGGCATGTACTGGTGTGTTTTACATGAACTGATGGTGAAATACTGCTAAATTCCTTTTTCACTATTGCAAGACCCGTCTCTTCCACAGGGTAACATGGAGATTGCCTTGAAATATCTTTATCCTTTAAGTGTAATTTCCCAATGGGAGTATGAAGAGATTTGGAGTTTGGGGTCTCTGAACTCAAAAAGTATAAATACACATTTTGGTAAAGTTGGTTTTTGAACTTGATTTTGAAAATGTCACTTTTAGAAAGTGGTCATTTTCTTTCCTAACCATTGTGTGCCTCTGCCTGGCTGCTGAATACGTCTGCATCAAGATGATAGTTGGGCTGTTTGTACATTCATTCTTGACAGGCACACGAAGGGAGATGAGCTGTGCCCTTCACGTCTCGATGGGTCTTCCTGAGCTAGACTGGTGGGAGGAGCTGACATTTGCACCTGAATAGGGTTCTGCCTATCCTCACACAAAGCAGTCTCCAACCCTCCTGGAGTGTGTCTGGGACCAGGTTAGGGAAAGTCAGGGTGTTGTGCACTTCGAAGACTTCTCTTTGAAGTTTGCCCACTTCAAAGACAAAAATGGATATAAGTACTGGACCTCCGACACCACATGGTTAGAACACTTCTGAATGGAGGACATTCTGCCAGGAAGAACAGCTGGATTCTGTAGGAGGGACTGCCTCCCTGCCTGTTGCTTTGTTGGTCTGGCTGCTGCTTCTGTCCTGGGAGTTAAAGGACTGGACTTTGCTTTCTACATCCTGCTTTCCAAAGTTCTCCAAGGGCTTGAACTGTGCTTTCCTCCTGTTAAGAAGTTTCAGGGCCATCACAGACTTTACCTGCCAGTGCCTGTGCTTGCCTGCTGAGAGTCATGACGTACTAAATCCAGTTCCTGGGCCCTTGGAAGTGAACTGTGGTGCATCCAAGAAGAAACTAAACATATTGACTCCAGAACAACTTCAGAACTGGCACCTCTCTCCGACTCCACACTGCTACCTGCACAGGAGCCATCGTCCCCGCTGAGGGCAACAACTGTGACCTACAACACAGGCAGAAGCTGCCACAGCACCTGCCACAGCGTGAGTACAGAGTTCCATGTAACCGGCGTCCATGATACCTGACACTGACTCCGCTGCAGCACCTGTGGCCCTGTGGTGTGATTGTGACTTGCAAAGCTGATGCTTCCCATCTTGACCTGCTGGATTCATCGAGCCAGCCTTGTCGTAAGGAACCAATGCCTCGCCACCAATGCCTCATCACCTCCTCTGCAACTATAAGGAACCGACGCCTCACCTCCCCTGCCTAGCAGTACCTCCCTAACTCCATACAAAGTCTTTGTGTCCTTATCATTTTCCAAGGTACTGTACCCGGGGTCCGTGCGACTCAATGACTGGCCCACACAAATGGCTTCCATGTGTTGGAAGCAACTCCATCAAGACGCCATCATAGCCCAAATTGAAGCTATTGTGTTTCTAAGTGCTATGCTAAGATTCAATCTTTGACAAATTGTACCTTTACTTGTGTATGTTGTTTTTTTGTCATTTTGGTCTTGTTTTACTCAGATAAATATCAGCTATTTGTCTACACTGGTGTGGAGTACCTTTGTGATGTTTTCACTGTGTTACTGTGTGTATGTACAGATGCTTTTCACATTGCCTCTGAGATAAGCCTGACTGCTCGTGCCAAGCTACCAAAGGGTTGAGCAGGGGTTCTCTGAGTGAGGGTCCTTTCTTGTCAGGGTGCAAACCACTGCCAACTACAGACCCCATTTCTAGCACACTCCAATGTAAAACAAATTGCTTCACTCCAGTTCGCCCTACTCCTAACCAATCTACCTGATCTCAATCCAATCCACCCCAATCCATCCCAATTCATCCCACTCCAATCCACCACAATCCTGCCCACTCCAATCCATCACAATCCACCCCACTCCAATCCAATCCACCCCACACCAATCCAATTCACCCCAACCCAGCCAGCCCAATCTACCCCTCTCCAGTCCAATACACCTCATCCCAATCCAATCCACCCCACCCCAATCTACTCTACTACAATTCACCCCACTCTGGTCCAAACAATTCCACCTCACTTCAGTTCACCCCACTCCAGTCCAATCCACCCCTTTCCTGTCCAATCCACTCCAATCCAGCCCACCCCACTCTATTGCAGCCTAACCCAATCCACCCACTCAAATCAATTACAACTCACTTCAATACAATCCACTCTACTCCATTCAAGACCACTGCTACCTAGTCCACTTCACTTCAGTCAAATCCATCCCCACGAAGCCAATCACACCACCCCAGTCCATCCCACTCAATATAATCCACTTTAATCCACCCACTCCATTCCAATGCAGTCTACATTAACACACCACACTCCAATCAATCCACCCGCACTAATCCAATTCACCCCACTCACTTTGATCCCACTCCATTCCAATACACCCACTCCAATCCACCCCACTCCAGCCTAATCCACCACAATTCAGCCCACTCCAAACCACCCCTCCCCACTCCAATCTACCCCACCTCCATACAACCCACCTCAATCCAATCCACTATCCACAATTCAATCCACTCCATCCCTCTCCAAATCTACCCCAATCCAATCCACCACCCTCAATCCAATCAACCCCACCCTAATCCAACCTACCTCAATCCATTTCACCCCACTCAATCCACCTCACTTCAATCTGATCCACCCCAACCCAGTCTATCCCAGTGCACCCCACCCCACCTCACCCCACTCCAGCTCACCCCATGCTAATCCAATTTGCCTCCCCCACTCTATTACACCCAACTCCATTCCACCCCACTCCAATGCACCAAACCCAAATCCAACCCACCCCACCCAATCCACCCCACTCCTCTCAACTCCAATCCATTCCACTCTACTCCAATCCAATCCAACCAACTCTACCCCAGTCCAATCCAATCCACCCCACCCCACCCTACTTGAGTCCACTACAGTTCAAACTAAGCCATCTAGTCTACCCCTCTCCAGTCCACCTCACTCGGATCCATCCCCTGCTAAGCACCCTACACAGACTACCCCACCCCAATCCAATCTACCTAAGTTCAGCACACCCAGTCCATCCAGCCCACCTCAGTCCAATTCACCAAAATCAATCCAATTCATCCCATACTAATCCAATCCACCCGACCTCAGTGCAATCCACCCCACTCCAATCAACCCCAATCCAATCAAACCCATCCCACTGCACTGCAATACAATTTACTCCATGCCACATCAATCCTTCCCACTGCAGCCCACCACATCCCAATCCAACTCACCCCAACGTATTTCAGTTCACGCCACTCCAATCTACCCCACTCCAGTCTAATCCACCACACTCTTCCCCAAATCCCGAACCCACTCCACCCCACTCAAATTCAATCTATCCCTCCCCAGTATAATCTAACCCACCCCACCCAATCTAATCCACCACACCTAATCTAATTCACCCCAATCACCCCACACCAGCCCTATCACACCAATCAAAACCACTAACCCAGACCAATCTATTCCATCACATTCAAATCCACCCCAATCTAATCCACCCCACCCCATTTTAATCCACCCCACTCCAATCCAATTCACCTCACACGAATCCCCTCCACTGTACCCCAGTCCTATCCACCCCACTTTACTCTAATCCAGTCCACTCCACTACCTTAATCCACTCCAAACTACTCCACCATATTCCACCTCACTTCCATTCACAACAGGCTCTGTCACTGAACCACTGAACTCTACTCCCCTGTAACAAATCCACTCCATGACACTGTACTCTCCTACTCCACTCTGACACTCCATGCCAGTAACTTTTATCCATGCTGAACAGCAGACACACTGATGTACAACATAGCAAAACACTTTGCCAAAGCCAAATGCTTTTGTATAGGTGAGACCTATTGGATTAGCCAGCACTTGTTCTCCTAGTGAGCATGACATTCAATGAGGAACTCCAAGACACCTTCAAGCCTACCTTTGAGGTAGGCTTGGAGGTCTCCCTTTAAAAAGTGCATCCCTTTAAAAAGTGACACCTGCCCAACCTGTTTGGGATTACATCTATAGGCAGTACTGGCAATGTGTTCATAGTAAAAAGAAAGGCCTTCCTGAAATCCACGAGGGCAGACATCTACCATCCTTCTCCCTGTAAATTGCGAGCCTATCTCCTTGATATTTTACTTACATGTAAGTGGTCAACACTTGGAAGTATTTGTACATGTAGAATGTGTGTAGTAGATGAGATTTTAGACCTTGTTGCGGTCTGTTCAAAGGAAAGGTGTAATCCATTTGTTTATTCTATTTCTATGTGGTAACCTAAGATGGTGAAGGGCTGTGGGTCATGTCTGCCATGGGATCCCAACTTTCGTGCATGCCTGCCCTTTTCCAGTTTCTTCTGTGAGATAATACAATGGTCCTGTGAGTGAGGGCTCACAGGGCCTCTTCTTCTTTGAAATCTGATGCTCTGCATCTCCATCACCTCCTTTTCCTGCGTTAGCTACATGGTCAAGAAATGTGACGTTGTCTGAGCAAAAATAACATCTAACACTTCTAACACTTCTACTGGCCAGCTCAGATGGACAACACGTTTTATTCATATGTTTGTTAATATTATATAGACCCATGCACATTAACATAAGTGCAGGCACTAAAAAGACGCTCCTATTGATTACAATAGGCCTCTTGGTGCTTTGCAGGATTAGCATCATAATTGTTTACTCTAATCCTGCAAAACATCGGACTAGCATAAAAAATTATGACACTAGTCACCCTAACTTCCACCATGATGCACCGTATTTTAAATACGGCGCCACTATGGTGGCGTTAGGGGGATGCTAAGGGGCACAGGAAAAGTGGTGCTTCACAAGGTGCCGCGCCACTCTTCATTAATCTGCCCCATAGAAACTAACAAATTGTCTCAAAGCACGATCCCAGGTCTTCTCGCTCCAGTGTCTGCTCTACAATATATATGGTTCATCTGCTTTTTTTAACATTATGGGGGTCATTCCGACCCTGGCGGTAAAACCCGCCAGGGCCGTGAAAGACGGAAAGCACCGCCAACAGGCTGGCGGTGCTTTCCTGCCCATTCTGACCGCGGCGGTCAGAAAAGAGGATCCAGCGGTTTCCCGCCGGATTTCCCCTGGCTGGGCTGAACCTCCATTGCGGCGCTGCAAGCAGCGCCGCCATGGGGATTCCGACCCCCTTCCCGCCAGCCTGTTTCTGGCAGTTTTTAACGCCAGGAACAGGATGGCGGGAACGGGTGTCGTGGGGCCCCTGGGGGCCCCTGCACTGCCCATGCCACTGGCATGGGCAGTACAGGGGCCCCCTAACTGGGCCCCAGCAACTGCACCCGTCGCACCCCTGCAACACCGCCGGCTCCATTCGGAGCCGGCTTCTGTGTTGCAGGGCCTTTCCCGCTGGGCCGGCGGGCGCTCCCTTGGCGGGCGCCCACCGGCCCAGCGGGAAAGTCTGAATGGCCCCCGCGGTCTTTTGACCGCGGAGCGGCCAAGTGGCGGCGTAAGTTTGGCGGACGGCAACCGCCGCCCGCCAAACTTGGAATGGCCCCCTATATGTTGCTATTGTACAGTCATGTTGCATGGTATTATTAGAATGAGGCGCTCAGAGAAAGGTGGGGTGAACTGTAGAAATGAGTTATACAACACTTGCTGCTAGTCCTCTTAATAGAGGCCCAGCTACTTTGCATAGTTTGAACACTTTTCACTACATCTGTGTTTCGTATTTGAAATCATAACAGGGCATTGGGCTTTAAGCATTGAAGTGCATATTGTACTGCCACCGTGAGAAATCGATTTCTTTGATATTTGCAATTGCATTAGCATTTCAGTAGATTTTCTCCGGTTATCATTGCCCTTTTTGTCTGTTTCCACGCCTTATCATTTTAATTGTTCTTTCAGAGTGCACATATGAGCCGTTCTTCTACCAAGAACATTTGGTCATATTACCCAGTGACCACCATAAAAGTGAACCTATTCTGAGAGGTCCCCACTAATAAATTTACCAAACAGCATGATAACTGCTTCTCTCACTCTCTTCTCTGACAACACAGCATTTTGTCTTGTTGGGTTTTTCGTCTTTCACAGAATTAAAATTACAGTTGGGTGTCACAGTCATTATATTAAGCATACCTGTTGGGCGCAATCTCTGCACCTGTCCCCATTAGCATTCTTCTAGAAGCCACTGTCTCTGTGATGGTGAGGTATGACGCAGTTCAGCAACTGCTTAATACATGGGCATCCCTCAAGGAATCGTCTCTCTCCAGGTGAGTCGTGGCTGTCTAGAACATGAGGGTACCGCCGAGAGTAGCCACATCTGCACAGGAACACATTCAGAGCTGCTTCCTCTGTCCTAAGCGAGCTGCTTAAGTAATGCATTTTGGCAGTGCTATATAATTTTCCTCCGTGCATTGTAGCTTCTTAGACATGCTGTCATACCTATAAGAAGGTATGAGGTCTCTGACCAGGGATAGTTGTAGGCAGGTAAGTCTTTCGAGTAGCACACACAGCAGCAGGCACCCTTTAATCTGGATGACTGGCAGTTGAAATGTTATTAGCGTTCCCCCCATCGCCTGTGTTTGTTTCCTTGATTTACAGCTGTACCTCGGCTGGAAAATGTATTGATGCTGTTCGTCAAAAATCTTTAAAAAAAGCGCCTTTCCCCAACAGAAGAATCACATACCACTAAGAAACATACACTAGGTCAAATTTTGATCCATATATGTATGTATATCTTCCTTTCAGTTTCAATAAATTACGAGCTTTGTATTTTTAATTTCATTTTTTTCTTACATACACAACATATTTTCTTGAAAATAAGATAACAAATACCATGGGTCATTCTTATACTTTTTTCAATCATACCGCATACCGCATTTGTTAAAACACAGACTAGCTTTTGCATTAAAGTACAAAGCCTATCATGTATTGTAATGCAAATATTTCTTAGCACCTTTTAATACTTAGGGGCATATTTATACTCCGTTTGCGCCGAATGTGCGTACAAATTTTTGACGCACAAGCAGCGCAAACGTTGCCCCATATTTAAACCCTGACGCCCGAGCCCGCGGACGATAAAAATCCGCAGTGTGCGTAATTTTCTGGAAGCGGCAACCCGCCCTGCGTTAATGATACGCAGGGTAGGCGTTCCCGTCCAAAAAACGACGCACGCGGCCGTGCGTCGTATTTATGCTTCCGGGCAAAAATGACTCTCGGCCGGGAGGCGGAGCAAAAAAATGACGCAAAGGCCGATGTGCGTCAAAATTTAACATGTACATGACGCATTCATCTTCCGTCCCTCTACCATCAACCAACACTTCCAGGATGGACGGTATGGCAATGGACTACTTGTTGGTAAGTACAAAAACCTACTTATATACACAGTGAATAGCAACCCTCTAGGACACACAACACATACACCACAACAGCAACACCTAGCCAGGAACACACTGAGGTCCTCACATCACTAGCCATGTTTCTTAAGTCACCATTGAACCTGTCACACATTGGAATTTACTGTACAGCTTAATGTGAAGACATTAATGAGTGTGGTTGCCTAAATGTCACCTTGCAAATTGTAAGTGTCACAATAACCTGTACATTAATACATTGCATAAGTCTAATGGTATGGGATGTCCAGGGTACTTTCATATGAACGTGTTAACTACACTTTCAATTTTAACTCTGCATGGAACTATCATCTCACCCCCAGTGAAGACACACGGACACCTGTATCACAAGTCACAATGCTAGGGAGGGCACACTGTACTGCAAATCCCAAAACATACTGCTGACAAACGGTTAGCTAACAAACACTTGCTCAGCCAAGGAAAAAACTCAATACAAAAGTTTTAGCCTACAAGTATAGGTTGTGACATTAGTACACAAAAGAGTCACAGACAACACAAGACAACTACTGCCATCAAAGGTCTGTACAAGAGTGCCTCCTACATCTACATGATCCCATTCTGTGTTTTTCTTTCAGCTGATCAGGGGTATGGCATCCAGCCTTGGCTAATGACACCATTTGGGAACACGACTACTGCTGCAGAGCGGGCATACAACGACGCCCATAAGAGGACACGCACCATTGTTGAGCGGGCCTTTGGGATCCTCAAGTCAAGGTTCCACTGCCTTGACCTCACTGGCGGTAGCCTACTATATTCCCCAGAGATAGTCTGTAGGATCATACTCACTTGTGCCATATTGCACAATATTTGTGTAAAAAGGAACATTCCCCTCCTCGAACCAGACCCAGACATGCCTGAAGACGACAAAGAGGAGGATGCTGGCCTGCAACAGGAGGGGGAACAACCAAACACGGCTGCTGGAGTGCGTAGGCGCCAACAGATTGTAAATAATTTATTTTCATAATTTATTATATCACCACTCAATGCACAATTGTAAATAAACACAGATAACAAACACCACATCATGGTTTGGCCTATTCATTTCTGCCCAACTTTAGTTTGAAATTGCTGAAGAAGAATGTTGTCTCATTGAGCAATAATGACATAACACTCATCACACAAAAAATATACACCACAAATGTCTGCACAGAGGCTATGATGTTTCATGATACATTACCATCCACAGAGGCCAACAGGAGTACAAATGTGGCAATGACACATGCCTGATCCAGACACCTGAGACATTCTCTCACTCAGCACAAAAATGTAGCTCATTTGAAAGTCTCATTACACATGTTCAGTGACAGGGTGGGACCATCCATGTGTAGGTGACCATGTCCTCAATGGCTTCTCTCTATTTTTGCTACAAACAATGCCCAGTTGGAACAAGATTAGCTGCCACTAACTCATGAGGAAACCTTGAAGTTACAGTGACAACATACACCCAGACAGTTGATAGTGGATCTACATTGGACCACACATATAAACATATGCCATCCAATCAACCAAATATTTGCAAGCAGCCGATCACAGAAGTGTCCCAGTTGGAACCTAGCAGGAAGAATGAAACATGCCACTAAACCAGGTAATGCATAAAGGGCCACATACATCAACAACCTATTTGTCATCAGCACATGAGGAATGCCAAGATTTAGCAAAAAATTTCAATGCAAAATGGTATGTCAGATTGCTCCAAATAATCAATAGGGCAAACGTCAAATGGGCAAATGGGATTATTGAATGGCTAACAGTGAATCATACCCTATGGCCTTCCATGAGCCTGCTGCTGCAGGTTTAGCATAACAGAATAAATGAAAGCCGTGGATAAATTAGCAAATCTGGAAGGGCAAGCCCTAGAGTGCTGGGGGCCTAAGTCCACCTCTACCGCCCCCCAAATATACAAGAAATATGTACATGTGAAGTACACACATGCATAAGGTGTGGCCTACATGTCAAATGTAAAACACATATAAGATACACAAAATCACCATTAGGACATGGTTAGCCCCATAAAAAGTGTAAGTGACAATTGCACTACCTGTTTGGACTATAGATAATTGGATTACCGTGATAAATGTGGACACATTGTTGCTAAGGAATACATCCTGGTATCCCATTCATCATTTGAAATTAGCCATCAGCAATTACCCAAAATATGTGTACAAATATGGGTAATAACCATTTTGAGCAATCATTACTATTACACTGTGAATGCCTTCTATACATCCAATAAGGGACATGTGTCATAGCTAACCCCAAATGTGTATCACTTAGCACCGTTTGGTCATGACAAAATTCCTTTCACAATTTGACAAAATTAAGACATATTTGTCAAACTGCGTCATATTTCCACGCATACAGCTTGGCCGTCATAATTTTTTGACATACAGGAGTGCACAGAATGCAGAGTCAAAAAATATCATATGAAAAATAATAGATTAATAAGCTGCATTACATGGCCACCATATTTTCTAGGCTGCGTCATATTTCCGCGCATACAGCATGGGCGTCATAATTATTTGACGTAAAGGAGTGCACACAATGCAGAGTCAAAAAATATCATATTAAAAATAATAGATTAATAAGCTGCATTACATGGCCACCATATTTTCTAGGATGCGTCATATTTCCACGCATACAGCATTGGCGTTATAATTTTTTGACGTACAGGAGTGCACAGAATGCAGAGTCCAAAAATATCATATTAAAAATAATAGATTAATAAGCTGCATTACATGGCCACCAT
Source organism: Pleurodeles waltl (assembly GCF_031143425.1). Classification (NCBI taxonomy): domain Eukaryota; kingdom Metazoa; phylum Chordata; class Amphibia; order Caudata; family Salamandridae; genus Pleurodeles; species Pleurodeles waltl. Next base: position 296,214,277 of record NC_090440.1, read on the forward strand.
ATTTTCTAGGATGCATCATATTTCCACGCATACAGCATGGGTGTCATAATTTTTTGACGTACAGGAGTGCACAGAATGCAGAGTCAAAAAATATCATATTAAAAATAATAGATTAATAAGCTGCATTACATGGCCACCATATTTTCTAGGATGCGTCATATTTCCACGCATACAGCATGGGCGTCATCATTTTTTGACGTACAGGAGTGCACAGAATGCACAGTCAAAAAATATCATATTAAAAATAATAGATTAATAAGCTGCATTACATGGCCACCATATTTTCTAGGATGCGTCATATTTCCACGCATACAGCATGGGCGTCATAATTATTTGACGTACAGGAGTGCACAGAATGCAGAGTCAAAAATAATTTTCATATTTGGTTCTCATATTTGCCAGCGAATTACATTTCAACTCTAGAACTGTAAAATCAGCCTCACACAAATGTAAGGGAACAATGTAGAAAATATTTTTGACTCTGCATTATGTGCACTGTTATGCGTCAAAAAATATGACGCACAATCTGTATGTGTGAAAATATGACGCATAACGGAAAAATTAAAACGGTGGCCATTTTATGCAGGATGTGATGTAATAGGATATCCTGTTTACAGAATCTGTACTGTGAGTGTACTTTCACTTTCACTTTGCAGTCTTAGATTATTCTAGACTGTGTGGCTGTTTGAAAAGTGTTGTCCTGTGTTTTAGTGCTTTTGTGTCCAGTGTACCTTCTCTATTGTGCTTATGTGATCATTGTCTTGTTGTGTAATATTGTCTGAGTCTGTTTTGTATACTTTTGTCAAACCCAGTGTTTCTTTTTTTGTCTGTGGGAGTCTGTTCTGGGTAGTTTAAATTTGGGGTTAGTTGGGCTATTTTTCTTAAGTTTTCTTTTTTCTTCACTACTCTACCTTTCCCCATTTCCCCCTTTTCCTTTTTGTTCCAAATTTTTCACCTTTGTAATTTTAAAGATGTCAGGTAGGCCACGGCTTGCCAGGATGGGTGAGGAGGAATTGGGGGGATTTATATGGCTTGTTTGCCATTTCCTCCCACTCATGCTGGAGGCTGGGGGCCGTGTGATACAGGGGTATCACATGGAGGCACGTAAAGTCCGGTGGGGGAAGGTGCGCCATCACTTGGTCCGGGTCTACGGTAGCCTGAGGAATGACCATCAACTCAAGCACCGCTGGGCTGATCTGATATCCAGGCAGCAGGACCTGCTGGACCACCTGGGAATCAGGATTGGTGGCCATGTTGGTGAGTACAAATCAATTACATGTGAATAATAGAAAGCTGTGTGGGGACATGTGATGATTGTTACCAAATCTGCTAGATAAGTAGCTGACTGTGTGTAATGCTAGGGAAATCTACTGGGTAATTGTTGCACAATGTGTAGGAAGACAAATGCTAGCAGTCAGGTAGCTCATGTTTTCAACACATACCGGATGCCTGTAGCTGTATGTAATGTACTGTTGCCTTTGTGTCAGACAAGCGACACGTTAATGCCTCTATTTGAACTCTACAGGTCATAATTGCCAGTGAAAAATGGATGTTGAAACATCATACCTACATATGTAGACGCCATAGCTAGACAGAAATTTGTAAAACCATTATGATGCTATAAATGAGTGGTGCCTTCACGTCAATTGACGTTAGCTATGTTGTTCACACATATGTCACATGTGTGTCTGGTTGGTGTGTGTTGAAAATGACCACATAGCCTGTTTGAGTTTGAGGGGTCATGCAGTCCTCAAGTAACCAGCTTTTGGATGTCTCTCTGGGATGCACATGATGAGATGAATGCACCCCGATATTGTTGAGGCATACTAATGGAGGTGTATCTTTGACACCACATGACTGTCCTGGCCACTGCATGTGTGTAGTAGGGTGTGTAACTGTAGCAGGAGACTCATCCATTGTAATTGTTGATTAAGAAATCTTCCATGCAGTATGAGCATGTGTCAAAGTGTTTCATTACGCATGTCATATTCTCTCATTGTCATTGTAACTGCAATTGTTTGTCAGTGCACGGAGTCTGAGTATATTCTTCCTTCCATGCTTTACAGGTGGACCTGCACCGTACACCGTGGGAGAGGTGGCTCATTTTGAGGACCCCGACACCTACAGTGAGTGTGGCATGAGTGCTATTTTTATGGTTTGCTAGTGATGCATGATGGACTACTGTGTGTTCCACAGAATTCAAGGTTTGATGCGCTGCCCGTTCATTGGTATTGTTGCATTAGTGGGATTTCAAATATCACTTCAGTTTCAGTAGACCAATGCTTATCCATCTCTCAGATTTAGGGGCTGTAGGTCATTCCAGTCGGCTCCGCTATGGGGAGTGGGATGAGTCATGTGGAATACACTGGTTAATGTAAGAGTTGCTCTGGGACTTGGCTTGGACTGAGTCTGCATTTCAGACTGACATTCTCCCAGATAGCTTCTGCAAAAGGCTTGTCTTAAATATGCAGCTTCCCTAGTTGAGGATGGACTGAGTACACTGTAGGTTGGATCTTCCGGAGGCATGTACTTCCACAAGTTGAACTAGAAGTGTGTGGGACTAGAGTGCAATGGCCTAGGTGTTCATTCTACTCATGATCATGGGTGTTCTTGTTCTTCTGTGTGTGTGTTAAAAGTATGCCTCACTGGTAGTATGTGATGTTGGCCTAAGTCAGTGCATTTTGACATCTGTGGACCTTGGATAGGACAAGGTTTGACTGACTCCAAATTGTTGCTAGCCCTTCATTGGTGTTGTGTGTGGAGGCAAATACTTGTTGACCTTTCTATACACTCCTGGGTGTGCATTGAATCTGGGATTGTTGGTTGTTCTTCCCACCCCACCCTCAAAGACTGCCATGTGATTGGGAATAGGGTACCTAGGACGGTAGCAACCAGTATGTTACACATACTTGTGACCTTTTGCAACTTGGTTTAGAACCTAGTGTACACATTCGGTTATGGCACATGAGTTCAATATTTGCAAACAAAAATTTACAAATGGCATTGAGTGAGGGTTGTGATAGTTATCACATAGAGTGACATATGTAGTGAAGTCAGTATGCGGAAGAGGTTCAGCCATAATGTCAGCTGCATTAGCCATTATTTGGATGAGAAGTTTAGGCTGATGTCACCCATCATGTAGAGACATGGATATGCTAGGTGTGAGATGCCCTTTTGTATGCAGGCTTCACATGTACTTCCTCTGAGACTTTCAATGAACTATGTTGTGACAATCGCTGTAACAAATACAGTACAAGTAATGTGCAATTGACCCATTGTGCAATTCCACCCAATGCATTTTCTATGGTAAATAGTTGCCATATCTCTTCACAGCTGCAAACATGAGTGCCGCAGAGAGACACCAGTTTGAACGGCGTGCAATGCGATACCGGCACATCCTGCAGGTGCAGTCATGGTTCAGGAGGATGGCCCGCAAATACCAAGCCGATCGGGCCTCCGGGGCATGGTGGGCCTCACCACAGGGTGGCCCTACATTGCCCACAACAGCCACCACCACCACATTCACCAGGTCTCCCCAAGTGGCCCCAGCAATGGCGGGGACAGTTGACCCTGCCTCGTCAGCACGACCTGGACCCAGCCATTTCCAACACGCAGGACAGTCCAGTGGGCAAACAACTACTGCCACACCGTCCACCTCGGCCAGCACACAGACTGCAGCAGCCCCTCCTGTAGACCCAGCGGCATTCCTGGCATTAAGCCGTAAAATGGACAAATTTATTTCAAAGGTGGACAAGCTAAGCCAGGATGTGGCATATATTAAGAAAAGGGTTCGGTCCATCAGGCGGACCCTACGGAGGGCCAACCTCTAGGACTTTTTGCATGTTTTACATTTACCCCTCCCCTCTCTCCTCTTTCCTTTTTGTACTGATAGTTGGGTTTTGGGGATTAGTGTTAGGTTAGTGTAGGTTGTTAGCTTAGTTAGTGTTAGGGAGGAGGGTGGGGGGTCCTTATTCTTTCTATTTTTCTATTTTTGTGTGGGTGGGTGGGTGGGGGTCAATGTTGGGATTCCTGTTTGTTTATAAAGAAAAAAAAATGAAAAAAAATATTAAAATAATTATAAAAATAATAATACAAAAAAATATATGATTGTTTAGGATAGTATAGTATGTGTGTAGGTTAGTATGTGTTGTCCTGCATGAGTCCTGTCTCATAATGGTGGGTGGGGGGTTGATGTTTAGATCGATTTGTTATATGTGTAGAGTAAGTTTAGCTTAGGTTAGTTAGGGACAGTTGTGGGTTAGGAGTAGTCAGGTTAGATTAGTGTAGGTATGACTTTTCCCTTAGTTGCCTCTGGTGTGAATACATAGGAATAAACATATAGTTAACCCTTTGCATTATGCGTTAACTGCTACTTTATCATGGCCTTGACATCAGTGTAGGTGAATGTTTTTCTATGACATTTGTGTCCTATGCTACACACCACAGAAATTGGAGGTTTAACATGGCAGCTACCCCTGTGCTAACTTGGTAAGTATCCACCATTTGGGAGACCCACCATTGGTAGTTTACATCAATCACCAAGGATTTGTGTTGATGAGTAGGTATTCTACATCACAAAGTGTGCTTCCAGACTTGGTATTGTGGGTAATTTATTAGTTCGGACTGCAGTGTGATGTTCAGGGAGATCTTTGTAGATGAGGTGTTGTTAACACTCTTGTCTTGTTGCCTTCATTGCTGACATAGATCATGTGTGTAAAAATTCAGCATGACTTCCCTTCATGGAAGTATACTCAGAAAGGGTGATTGATCCAGTGTTTATTTGTGTTTGCTTAGATTATGCTGCATAATTTCATGTTTTAGTATTGCATGGTGCCTACATTTATCAGCCACCATTAGTTGACTTGAATTGCTATAGATGGAGCATTATTCTGTCCAACACAGCATGATTGTGTGTGGTTTGTCCCTTCATCAGTTATTCTCCTCAGGATGGTAAGGCTATGATGCAATCCTGGCCACTGCACAGATGTATCAGACTACATGATGTCAGGACAGTTGTATTGACAAGCTACATGGTTGTCACACAGGCACTTTACAGTTATCTACTGCACAGTTGATGTGTCAAGTAACACAGAGACATATTAGGTGTGCAAGTGCTATTTATTGATAGGTACTGTAGTGCAAAATGTCCATTGTCCATGTTTGCTGAGTCCGTTCTGGTGCATTCTTACATGGTGATCCTACAGAAGGGGTGTGGATGATGCTTCTGACATGCTGGGGTGATGTCACAGACAGTGCAGAGGTACAGGATTTGCCGAATAGCAGGAGAGAGATATTCACTGGCAATCGTGACAAGTCATACAGTGGTTAGCAGAACAGTCATTGAGTGTAGTTGTAGTGAGACTGGCATTTGACAAAACGTAGGACCTTGGTCAAAGTAGGCCATGGTGCAGGGACTAGTGCTTCCGGGTACTCTTCCGTGAGAATGTGATCTGTTCCATGTCTTCTTCTTCTGATGTGTGTGTTGCCTGGTTTGTCTTTGTTGTTGTTGGTTGTGAAGGGGCAACACACACCTCAGTGTTAGAAGACGTGGAGTCAGACATCCCAGGGGCTGCTCCATGTGAAGTTCTTAAGGGCAGTACTGCTGCAAGGAGGGCCTGCTGGTTTTTGAGAATAGCAGCCACATCACGATGGTAGGCAGCCAGGTCGGCCCTGAGGGGTTCAATGTTGCATTCGTGCACGCGTTGACTGGATTGCAGTTGTAGGTGTTGTGTCAACTGTATTACAGCTGTGCTGATTTCCTTCTGTGTTTTCGCAAGTTCCTGCAAGAGCGATGTTAGGGCTTGCATAACAGCTGCCTGATCTGCAAATGACGTCATGCACGAACGCACCCCCTCAAGGCTGGCTGCCATATTTTGCATCCCCACCCGCACCTCCTTGGCCAGCTCCCGCTGTACACCAACTACAGTTCTTTCAAAGCTGGTGCCAGTGTCGTCAGAGTCCTCAGCTGTATTGGAGCTGGCAGGTCTTACAATTGGGGTGGTGGGTGGGTCTTCTGTGATGGCTGCTTGTTCTGTGCTCCTCCTTGTTACTGAAGGTGGGGTCTGGAGGGTTTCAAGGACCTTTTGGATGGTCTCCTGGGAAATGTTTATGGGCTCGTCATCCATGTCATCAGGGAAATCAGGGACAGGCATATCGGCAGGAGATCCATGTTCCTCTGCAATGAAACAGGGTACAATTAGTGTGTCTGTGTTGTGACAATTTTGCCGTAACATGCAAGCCTTTTGCTGACTTTACTTTGTGCTCTGGTTTGGTATTGGTATCTGCTGTCCTTCATATGGGCATTGTTATAGGCATCTGGCCCACCTGTGTGTCACATGTATGATATAGAGTTATCAGACTTGTCTGCCTAATCGCCTCTAGGTGTTGCTTTGTACCAATTAGGGAATAGCTATCTTTTTGTCCTACTCGTCCCTCCGTGTATATCTATTCTTATGGTGAGACCTTTCACTGGCTGTGGGTGTTGTGATTGCCCTGGCAGCACACTTGCCTCTCAGGACCTGCCCCAAAATCTTTGTATTCACATTGACCTAATTGTAATTGTTATGTGGCATATCCTATGCATGGCAATGTTACGATGTGATATGGATGTAGACATTGTTGATGTTTCCAGCTGATGTTGGGTAATGTGTGTTTAATTGGATTGCCCTGTTTATCGTATCAATGTCCTATTTGGTTCTCAGACTGTGCAGGTGTGTGTCAGTGACCAGTTGCATGTGTCCCCTCCTCAATGTTGTTGTCTGAGCAGTATGACATTAGTGATGTTGCCTTGTTAGCCAGGCACGTGATGGACCCCGACGTATGCAGCATGTGTGTGTCCTTAGTGCTGTGTGGCTCCTATTGCTGTTTACTTTGGCTGATGTATGTGTCAACTATGGGCATTGACATTTGAGTGTACTGGTGCCTTTGTCTTATTTCTGGAAATAGTTGCAGATGTCATCCTCACCCCCTAATTTAGGTATGTATGTTCCATGGGGAGGTTACTGCCATTGGCTACTATAGCTGCACAGAGATCAGAGGTGAGAGTGTCAACTGTTGTCGCAGTTACATTGCAGTTGTTGTTTTGGCTACTGGATTACTGATAGGGACCTAGTTGATGTAGGATACATTTTTACTGACGAGCGCCTGGATGTAAGTTTGACGTAGTGGCCTTCCCACCTGTTGCGGCTTTCCCTTAGCTCCATTGTTGTCATGACAGGATGCCCCCATGGGACTGTTGTTGGTGCTGTGTTTTGTCATGCCCCAGCTTCTGTCTGTACTGGGCATGCCCCCCTGCCGTGCCCCTTTACCCATGCCACTTCATATATATGCTGAGTTACATTCATTGTGTAGTAGGTATTCCCCACCCCGGTTGCAGTTATCATTATTGCATTATAATTCCCCATGCGACTTACCCTGCATGTGCGTTGTCTCGTGGTAGTCTGCGCTGTCCTGTCCTTGAATCCCTGTGACGATCTCCTCAGGGATGACGGCTGCGACCATCTCCTCCATGTGGTCCAGGGCCTCCTGGTGTGCTGGACTCCCACCTCCAGTCTGCAGTGCTGCCTTCCTGTTCCTGGCCATTTTTTCCTTTGTCCTACGTTTGCAGTCATGCCAGCGTTTCTTACACTCGGTGACTGTCCTGCGTTCTTCAGTCACACTGTTGATCTTGTCAACAATTTGTTGCCATATGGCCTCTCTCCTGCTGATTGGCAACTTAGAGGTGATGAACAGTTGGTGCTGGTGTTCCGTCACCTCTTTAACCAGGATTTCCTGCTCCTCTGCACTGAAGCAACACTTTCTTTTTTTTCTATATATGTCTTGGTTCCTGTATGGATCATCCTGGCTGGTTCCTGGTCTGCTGTCATCTTCCTGGGGTCTGTTGTGGCATCTGGGATCCATTTTGGCTCTCCTCTGCTGAAAGTGCAGTGTTTGCGGGTAAATTTGACGCTATTGCGTAAAAAAAAACCTGCGCTTTCCGGGTTGCGCTGTCGTAAATCGACCCACAGTCATTTGCGTCGCGGAAACGTTGTTTTCCTTTACGACTTGACACCGCTGTGTGCGTCACAAAATAATGACTCCCACCTGTTGGTTGCGCCGCCGTGCGTCAAAGTATAAATTTGACACCCGCACGGCGCATCGAAATGGCGTTAACCAGCGCTAATATTTTTGCCGCAAAACTGCGCCGGCGCAGCTTTGCGTCAAAAAGTATAAATATGGCCCTCAGTATTCAGTCAGAGAGCAGCATGATGGCAAAGAAGAACTGTTATAACATCCTCACTGTGTATATTTTTAATGTTTATGACATATGTTCTGCAAGACAGCTAATGCTATCTTCATGCAAGGCAAAAAAAACTCTTGGCCTGGATGAAGTTGTCAAGTATGACTTGAGGCCATTTGGTATGTAAATATATTGCACAATTAACAGTACAATACCTGGCCATATTGCAGTTTGCCTGATATTTTCTTAACCTCATAATAGAGTCAGTAACCCCATATCATCCCATCCCGCTATAACAAATATCAGTAGAAGTCTGATTCAAGTCCGCTGCTGAAATTGTGATAAAAAAATTTGTTGAAGCAAGAATGGTGCTCACTTGTACATACTGTGAAGGAATGGAGTTGCGTTCTTCCAAACATTTTAGATGCTGCAGTCCTCTGTAGCAGAAGAGGTCAGCTGTGAGTGCAGAGTGTAGGTGGCACTTGGTGTGAGGCTTTCCATCTGAAATACTTGCATTACATACAATGCAAAAGTGAAGCCAAAGCAGACTACGGGCCTCATTACGACCTTGGCGGTCGGATAGCGGGGAGGAGGCTGCTGTCATACCGATAGCCCCCCCAGTCATATTGCGATGTTTCCACCATTTTCTGCGGAAAGTGGGTGTTGCTAGCGGCATTCCATAGTAACACCCATTGCTTTTGCCACTGCCCTAGATTTCCAAGAAGGCGTAAATCTGAGGCAGCGCCAAAAATGGAGCACAAATAGTATGGGCAAAAGGCCATTAATGATTATTTATGTGCACAAAGGTGTTCCTTCCTGCACATAAACATCATTCCGAAGTGACAGTTTGGTACTTCTATGTGTGCTACATCTTGCAGCACACATAGAAGTGCCAAATCACCATTGTAGGTTATTTATGTGCAGGAAGGAACACCTTCCTGCACATAAACGATCTATCCCCTCAATGCAGACACCTTTGCACTATGGTGCAAGGATGCCTGCGTTGATGAAGGCAGCTTAATTCAGTGCCAGGGGAAATACAGGGGTATACTGTATTCCTGTAAATACAGCACATCCCTGAGTTTCAAAAGTGGTGATGCTATTTTTGCCGCAGCACTGCACTGCGCCACTTTGTCATAAATCTGGGCCATAGTTGCTCTATCCGGGCCCTTGACGCTAGAGATTGGAACTCAATGTGCTGTCATGTAGAGTTATCAAAGACTTACAGCATACAGAAAGGTATTATGGTATAGTACTAAAGATCAATGATTCAGGCTTTGCTATTTGCACTCTATTGTTTGATTGATCCTTCCAAGGATTTTGAACTCGAATTTTGCCCTTATTTTTTCATAAAAAGAGCAATAGGCTATTTAGTTTTGTGTAGATAATGTTTATGTTTTGTTTGAGTCACATATGGTATGAAGTTATTGGTAGTATGGGGAAAAGATGGTTTATTGGCAGGAGGAAACATACAATGCTAATGTGTATTTATTGTATTACAGCTTGAAACATAATTATTCATTCAGATTACAGATTTAATTTACAGATCACTGAAATAGTTCTATGTGGGCACATGTTCTATAGTGTAGTTTACATATTGCATTATTTAGAAAGCTTTTATATTTATTTGAGCTCTAGGGAGCCAGAGTTTTAACCAAGTATAAAGAGTCAGAAATACAGATATTGCCACAAGGTATAACGTATGTCATTTTAGGAGTAGTGATTTGGAATTCAAATGATGACATACTAAAATAATTGTTTCTTTTTTTAGACATCAATGCTTTTGGAGTGTAGTTTAAGCCTTTCTGTAACAAGATGCAGTGTAAAGATTATCTGTTTTTCCTTCTCCCTATCTTGCCCATTTCTCTTTCCAGCATTCAATGCTGATCACCAGAGTATCCTGTTCATGGTTGCCTGTGAGCTCAGGGAAGTGTTAGAGTGCTGTCATTCCTGATGGATCTGGATTGGCAAATTAGTGAAACCTGGCAATTTGACTAGCCCATTTTATCAATCTAACCAAAGTGATGAACACCTTAAATTAACTTAATGGGATCAGAGAACACGACCTAGAATCTAAATAGGTTTAAGTCAAAAGAGAATTAGAAAGCAAAGAGGAAATCAGATTCTCTTGCCTTTATAATCCAAGACTACTAGCCATTGGACATACCTGCCCAAAGTACGAGACCTTACATCCTATGTATATTTATACAAACAACACAACTGGTAACATCCTTAGGGCCAGATGTAGGAAAGGATTTGCGCCTCGCAAACGGCGAAAAATGCAGTTTGCAAGGCGCAAAAGCCTCTCCGCGATGCAGAAATGCATTTCTGACTCGCAAATAGGAAGGGGTGTTCCCTTCCTATTTGCGACTCGCAACGCTATGCAATTTCATTTGCGACTGCAAAAGTGGTCGCAAATGAAATCGCAGTTACCATCCACTTGAAGTGGAAGGTAACCCAGTCGCAAAGGGGAAGGGGTCCCCATGGGACCCCTTCCCCTTTGTGAATGGAAACAAAAATATTTTTTCAGAGCAGGCAGTGGTCCAATGGACCACTGCCTGCTCTGAAAAAAAAACTAAAATAAATGTTTCGGTATTTTTTTCCAAGTGCAGCTCGTTTTCCTTTAAGGAAAACGGGCTGCAGATAAAAATAAAAAAAACTGCTTTATTAAAAAGCAGTCACGGACATGGTGGTCTGCTGTCTCCTGCAGGCCACCATCCCCGTGAGTGCCCATACTCGCAATGGGGTCGCAAACTGCGACCCACCTCATTAATATTAATGAGGTGGGTCTTTGCGACCCCATTGCGAGTTGCAGAAGGTGTCTGAGACACCTTTCTGCATAGCAAATTGCGACTTGCAATTTGCGAGTCGCACGGACTCGCAAATTGCAAGTCGTAATTTCAATTTTTCCTACATCTGGCCCTTAGTATCTCTGGTAACTTAAATCAGAACTCCTATTCAAAATTCATAGATAAATGCATATTCATCAATCAGGAATTCGGTGGATCACTGGTTCCCTGTATTGATGGATATGTATTAAGGACTGTTCGCAGTTATCAATATAGTGCACATTACATGCGTTAATCTATGAATCATTTTCATGGTGACGAAAACAGGAACCAGGCAGGAGTCTCCATCCTGTGATTCATTTTAAATTTAAATTGATTAACACTCCCCAATTCTAAATGCTTTTAGTTATGCCAGGGTTAACCCTATGTAGGCTCATTATTGTTGGGGCAATAAGAACAATACACACTAATTGTGAATATTGCAGGAACCATTATTTGAGATTTGAAGAATAAGCTTACAGTGAAAAGTCAGAAGCATTATCTGGAATAATGTCAAGTCCTGTTTTTGGTCGTAGAGTTGCCTTGCCATCTTGGTGTGAGAATTTTCATGATGGGCTTGATGCAAAAACAAGAGTATTACCTCCACACCAGATTTATGATTGCAAGGTTGATCTGAAACCTGAGGCATCTGTTGCATGTAATTGTGTGGCCAAATTAGATGTTTCCACACAAGCCCCGGGACAGTTAAGACCAATTTTATTTCCTCCGATACCATGGCATACAATATGTATGGACTTTTTCATAAGAGTTTCCTACCAGTCAAAAATGTACTGTCTCTCTTGTTGTTGTTGATCATTTAACTAAGATGGCACATTTGTTGCTTTTGCCTGGGCTGCCTTCTTTCCACATAATATAATTAGATTGCATATTAGAACATTGAAATATTTGCGCTCCATTGGGGACAATGGAGTGCTCCGGGCTTTTACTGGCTGGTAAAAGCCTGGAGCGCCAACATTCCAAAGCAACAGCTGTGAACAAAGCCTCACGGAGCCTGAGGGGATTTTAATCCCCTCCGGTTCCGTGAAGCCTTTTTTTTTTTTCATGAGAAAATTCTGCCCTCTAATGGCAGAATGTTCTAATAGCCTTAGAACCCGCCGTAGCGGGCTCTACCGGCTATTAAAGGCCCTCTCCCTTGTTAATGGCCCTCGCCTTCGGCTCGGGCCTTTAACACAGGAGCGGGCATTTAATAGCCGGTAGAGCCAGCTGTGGCTGGTTCTAAGGCTATAATATACCACAAGTTATGATAATAGACAGAGGTTCGTAATTCATCTTAAAATTCTAGTATGCACTGTAAAGAGTTAGGCATGGAGAATCCACCTGTCATCAAGTCATTAACCTCAAATATAAGGGTACACAGAGAAATCAATGTGGCGAGCAATATCTGAGAGTGAACATGTTATTGCAGAGGAAGCCTGGAGTAATAAATTCTGGACAGCAGAGTTAAACTTTAATAATTCACAGCATTCTGCCACAGGGTTGTCAACTTTTTCTGTTTTAAGGGACATCAGCCCAGAGCAGGAGTTATCGAACAGGGTGTGCACAATCCCGTAGAGGGGGCCTCAGTAGATCCCAGGGGACAGGGGATACCAAGCTATTGCCAGTGCAAGCATTATGCTGACAAAAGGCTTTGTTTTGAGCAGAAAAAAAGGAAATGAGCAGCAGTAAACCACTCTGAATGGGCCATCACTAGCATGTTTTGTCATTAATATCCAAGCTGTAAGTATGTGTGAAATTGCAGGGACTCTAAATACTCTTCAAAACCCCGACTCCATCCCTACTTTTAATTATCATACTGTGGATACTTTTACACATCTGTAAGGCCTGCCTTACCAGAACAGTATGTTTGCCATCATGTATTTGATTGCAATTTTAGAACATTAACATACCATAAGAGAATGCTTAAATAAGTCTGGACATATTTAAATATTGCCAATTTAATAGAAGTATTGTGAAATATTCAGAGGGAGCCTTGATAGTGTTTTTTTCCACTGAAGGCAGTATAATAAAAAGATTTGAAGGCAACTGGCCTAGAGTTTAACATTACTTACACCTACATCTGCCTCAGTTCCTTCAGTACAAGGACATTTCACTTAGAATTCAAAACTCTGCACAAGAGGCTAAAGCTAGAAATAAGTTAAATACTGGTAGAAAAAATGGTTAGTTACAATGAAGTCATATTTGAAAAAAAGGTTCCAAATTACTTCCCAAGTTGTCTTGTCCATTTACCTCTGAACAATTTGTAAATCCTGTTCTGCAAGACTAAAATTTCCATATTCTAGGAAAATCTATCCTGTGTTCCACATATCTCTATTAAAACCTTTTTCTTGTTCATTAAGCTAATTACATGTCATAATTTAGTTGCTAAATCTAGGGTTTGAGGCTTAGTAATTTCAGAATTCTTTGCATGGGCTGAAGTGATAATATGGATTAGGAAAGAATCACGTTTCACTAACCTGGAAATGTAGATCCTACAGGAATGATGGGAAACGCATTAGTTCCCTGAGCCCACAGACAACCATGTATAGGATACTATTGTGATCAGCAGTGAACCCTGGGAAAGAGGACTGATCAAGAGAGAGAGAAGGAGAAACCTATTATCCTTTTCCGGGCTTCTGTACCCAAATGTAACTTCTAATACTAATCTGTCATAAGCAATTTCCTTTAGACAACGTCTGTGGCATCTAGCAAGAGACTATAACCACATCCTATAGTAGTTTATGATTGTGGTTTTTGAAAAACGCTCTGCGAAAAAAGGAAAGGAGTGAATTAGAGAACGTTTTATGTTCTTTGGGGAATTCAGTTTGTTGTTTTTATAACTCAAATGTCCTTTAAACTAAATAAATAACTGGTCATAAAGTTCTATTAGGTGTCAACAACTGGAAAGATAACAAAAAAGGTGGCTTGCACTGCTGAATGTGAATGCGTACCTGGGGAAAAGCGTGCTCTTCATGTATGCTATTATAGTTGTTGCTGTAAATGCAATGAATTTCTATGTTCTGAAGAGCCTGTCCGCATTTGTTTCTTCTGCTTAAGTACACTTGATGGTACAAGGTCATACCTAGGTGTCACCAGTGCTGTAGCACTATTGAACATGTAAGGCGACTCTTCATCATGATTTCTGTTTATCTTTTCAGTTTATAAGCACATATGTGCTTGGCTTTCAAGTGCCTATTCATGGACGAATTGTTAAACTTGTGTGTGTCAGTTTTACTTGAATTGACATTTTCATCACAAATCTGATATATGACCCATGAGCAATGCAGGCATTATTTAGAGTTCAGGAGACAGGGTACTCAATCACAAACATTACAGATATACCATCCACCATATTACAAGCACATTACATCCAATGGCACTTGTAATATGGTAGATAGGATATAATGGGATTTATAGCTCGGCAGATGGGCTTTCCGTCACCGTTGTGATGGAATAACCTGCCCTCTGAACTCTAAATCAGGCCCTTTGCCTGCTACAGCGGCCACTATTACAAGGTTGAAAGATTGGTATCACTCTGGGATACTAGTTGACCCAATCATGAGGGGTCTGGTTGTACTGAACCTGAAATTACATAGGCCCTCATTACAACCTTGGCAGTCGGACGAGGCTGACCGCCAAGGTTGTACCTCCAGACTTCCGCCCATGCGGCCGGCAATCCGCCGGCCGCATTTGGACATCCCCGCTGGGCCGGCGGGCGGAAACAGAGTTTCTGGCCGCCAGCCCAATAGGGATGTCGGCCGTAACATTGCAGCCAGCTCCTAATGGAGCCGGCGGCAATGTGGCAGTTCGGCGGGTGCAGCAGCACCCATCGTGCTCTACAAATTTCAACAGGGCTGTGCCTGGGGGCCCCTGCACTGCACTGCCCATTCTTAGTGCATGGGCAGTGCAGGGGACCCCAGGGGCCCCGCGACTCCCCTTCCCGCCAGCCTTTCCATGGCAGTCTCTACCGCCATGGGCAGGCTGGCAGGAAGGGGAGTCAAAATCCCAAGGGCAGCGCTGCAAGCAGCGCTGCCCTGGCAGATTAAAACCGCCGGTACAACCATGGCGGAAAACCGCCGGTCCCGGCAGTGTGACCGTGGCGCTACCGTCACAGTCAAAATATGGCGAATTGTTCCACCAGCCTGTTGGTGGTATGATCGTCACTTCAAC
Source organism: Pleurodeles waltl (assembly GCF_031143425.1). Lineage (NCBI taxonomy): Eukaryota > Metazoa > Chordata > Amphibia > Caudata > Salamandridae > Pleurodeles > Pleurodeles waltl. Next base: position 296,229,490 of record NC_090440.1, read on the forward strand.
CCTGGTGGCCTTTGACCGCCAGGGTTGTAATGAGGGCCATAGTCCAATAACACCATCCCGAGTTTTAGCAGGTATAATTCTACACCTGCTAAAACTACAAAACCTCTGTACAGCGGGTGTGGGCGCAAGAGCAACCCAGGTCCTATCTGTTCACCTCTCAGGGCACCAGGAGTAACCCATCTGCCACCAGCTGCACAGACCTTGAGCCAGCAGCCCACTGTGCCCCTCTACTCTCATTTACCACATGCTCAGTGAGTGGTTAATGCCAGGGTTAAACACTCAGGAAAGAAGGAACACATTAATTCCACACCCATGTACTTAATTCCCATTCAGCGGTTTAACACATAATAGCATAATTTGGGTGGGATGCCAGTGGGATATCAGCCAGAATCACTATTAAGAGACATAGATTTCTGCTAATAAATTTCTCATAAATTGCCCTATAGTTCTCATGGAAGTATACAAAAAAGGCACCAAACCTCTAGGCAGTACACCTTTCTTGCATGGTTTTGCATTTTAGATGTGTTCCAGTTCAAGCAGAGTAGAGCATTTTTTCTGTTTAGCTTTTGATTTCTAATCTTCATATTATTTCTTAGGGAAAAAATATAACCTTACTGGTGAATGCTGTAATTTTAAGATATGAAGTCTAGCTGGAGAGGTTAAGGCAGTGAGGGACTATGGGCCATATTTACAAGTCCCTTTGCGCTCTCAGAATGTCACTTTTAGTGATGGTCTAGTGGTGCACACTGCAGGGCCATAATTACAAGGCCATGTAAAGCCACCATGCGTGCCTTTTCATGGCTTTGTAAATAGGGACTGAGTCATGCAGCGAAGATGCCGCATTGACTCACCCTGAGACAGGGAAACGTGCCTTGGGTATTAGGGTGGGTGTTCCTGCGTAACACCCATAGCATTTGACACATTCCCAGATTTAGAAGATTTCGTAAACCTGGGAATGTGTCAAAAGCCTACGCCTCCCAGGGGAGGCATAAGGGAATGTCAATTAGGAGAAATACCTTTATTTCTCCTAGTTTTTTCCTTTTTCTATGTGTGCTGCATTCTTCAGCACACATAGAAAAAGGTAAATGCCTCTCGTGATTGATTTTGTGTACGAAGGAGCCCTTTTCTTTTGACACAGGGAAGAACAGCAAGAAGGCTTGCGGCGCTATGTGTTTTAAAACATCACAAGTCATGCTATAATTTTAGCAAAAACGATGTTCTTTACATAAGGCACAGCCCAATTATAGGACCTCACTCTTTCTCTAATTTGTACTACAAACATAGTATGTTTACTGCCCTCATGTCATAAGTGCTACAGTGAATGCAGGGATGTGGTCTTGATCCACCTCAAATAATTTGAGTATATTTCAGTCAAACGATTCACTATCATTTGAAACTGGCATCATCATGTGTAATTCTGCAGTGAGTGCAAGACGATGAAATCTCTATGGTATGAAGTCTTCACTTTGTTCTTCAGTTTCTAACCATTTGCACCAATGTTCCATATGTGGGCTGTTTAAAACAACCCCTTTGAAACCCAACTTCTCCACAGCAGCAATGTTCTGCAATGCTTCACCTACACCTACTCAAACAAGTCCTTACATTCCAATTAACACCAACACTTTACATTGATTTAAAGTTTTACAGTGGCGGAGACAAAGTTCACACGAACCAGAGAGATGACGATGGCTGCAACGCAAAGAGCTACAGAATAATCACAATGAGCTGAAACAAGACAAAACTTGAAGAATGTGGCTGCAATGAGACAAGAAGATGAAAATAGATGGCTGCAGTGAAGTGAGACAGCAACAGATCGAGACAGAGAGAAACAGAGATAGGAAGAGAGGCGCAGGTAAAGAGAAGCACTGTGACAGAGAAAAATATAGACACTGGAAAAAGGTGAGGAAAATCAAGTAGCCTTGGAAAGGCATAGGGGCAGATTTATGGAAAGTGGAGCTGCACCTAGTGCAGCACCACTTTCCCTGCGCCCCTTTACCACCTCCCTAATGACACCATGTGTGCGCCTTAATTAAAATAGGGCACACCATGATGCAGGGTAGGGGACATTAGCGTCATTTCTCATGACGTTATTGATGTACTTTGCAGGAGTAGTGCCAAAATATTACAGAGTACCTAGGGCCCCATTGTAAAAAATGCAAGCCCCCTTTTAATGCCTGCTCTTGTGCAAGCGTTACAACTGCTGTAAAAAATGGCACAAGGAAATCTCATAGATTTCCATACAGCATTTTTCCGGCTCCCCTAACAGGGGAATGGCCCCTTTGCATTCATTATGCCTGGCGCAGGCATAATGTAGCCCAAAGGGTTACAGAGTGGCCCAATGCATGCATTGCACCATCCTGTAAAGACGGCACAGGGATTTCGGTCTCGTTGGGCCACATTAACGTAAAAAAATAATGATGTTAATGTGGCTCAAGGTGGTGCTAGGGAATTATAAATATGCCCCTTAGTGAGATAGCGATAGAGATAGACACCTCGAGATATGTGGATACACTATTTGCACAGTTGTTGATGTATTATCATCTCTTCTTGTGCCATTTTATTTTTTTGGTTTCTCTATACAACGTACTGCGCTTAGGAATTAATGGCATCCTGTTCTAATTAGTAATGCTCACTAACAAAATGAAATAAAGATTGTCATTTACAATTACAGAGGGCACATTTCACATACTGCATCTCACAGTACGTTTAGTAGTACTAGAATGGTGCTACTCAACTACTACAAAATGCTGTTCACAAACCCATGTGCAAAGGTTTCACCTCTACCGTATTTTCTGTGCAGAGATCACCGCCTCACTGCCCCAACTGCTGAGATCTCCACACACGTATGCCTATGTTTTAGTAGTAAATGTGTAAAGGACAGGTGATTCTGGAAGATGGGAATAATTACTTTTGAAAGGGATGAATAATGGAAGTTGTAGGAAGTGTTTCATAGAAGGTTAGGGAAGAAGTTATGGGAAACATATACCCAAAGACTAAGCCAGCTCCTATTTACAGATAACACTTCTAAAGCTACTGCAGGCAAAAAAGGAAAGAGAACACTCCTAAATATACCCCAACTCAAATCTGGAGTAACTCCAGCACCACACCTGGCCAACCCCTGGTACTGCAACACATTCCCATACACATTATTAGCGGTAAGGTCTTAAAATAAAACCTCATTGGAAAAATTATTTAATAAAATACATTTATATTGACTTTGTGAAAATGTATATAAATTCAATTTAATAATACTAAAATTGTATATAAATTACTTTTATTATTGTTTTAATATAATACATTTTATTGACATTTAATATTTAAAAATACATATAAATTGATTTAAAAAAAGAAGGTAATTTAATTTTGTTCTATACACCAATAATAATTTTTTAGCACATATTAAATAATTGTAAACATTTCACTTTAGGTGGGAATATTTTTTTTAAAAATGTTAAAAAAAGTAATTTAATATGTATAAATTATTTCAAAAATAAATTAATAGTGGTGTAGCGTTAATTCATAAAATCCTTGAGAGACATTGGGGGACCTTAAAATTGGATCAAACATTAAACTCAATAATTGGGGATCACGTAGTACTGAGAGCACCCAGTCTGTGAGACAAATTAGTAGATAGTCACTACATAGCCAAGAAAAACCAGTGGCTTCAAAAACCAGGACTTTATAAATGCCATCAGCTCAAGGCATGCAAAATAGCCATCAACAAACAAACCTATAGCACCATAAATGATCAACAGAGAAAAATACAGCATCATCTAATGTGCAAGAGCAGATTTAAAGTTTATGTAATTGAATGCCCATGTACATTAAAATACGTGGGAAGTTACAATATGCGAAACTAAAAAGAGAATCCTTGAACACGGACGGGCAACAACCATCAAGGACTGCTTCAATGAGGTTACTAAGCACATGGAGCAAAAACACAACAGTGACTGGACACAAATTAAGTAGTATGTGATCAACCAAGTAGAGAAATCTGTGAGGGGTGGTGACAGCGAACAGACCCTGAGACATAAATAGTCCAGATACATCTTATCACTTAGGACAATAGACCTGGGCGGAATGAACCAGGATGAAGAACTCCATGTGCATTTGTAAAGAACTGTTGAAAATAGATGATGGAACATACACATTGTAACTAAATCAGCACTAATGAAACCCTTAATAGGACATTGGGGGGTGACTACTAGCTTATACTTTTTGGGAACAGTGGTTGGCAAAATCAGTAAACAAGTAAATGTCTATTAGTTTTGAACTAGAATGCGAGAGCATTGGGCAGGTGTGACAGTTAAATGTGGTGCATATCATTAGTGAAGATAATGACAGCAGGAGCAATGGCATAGAGTTGAAATGCATAACTTGGTATACCGATTGAGCAGGATGTAATAGAGCCGCTCACATGAGAGAAAGATAATTGGTGCTGATGTGTAGGAATTAAAACGTGAATCCGGTTGGCAAGGTAATTTTGGAGCTGGGCCGTACATGGAACATCGAGTGCACAAGTACAGATTTTAAAGCAAAGCACAATTGAGCGAGAACTGCAGAGCCCACAATGCACTGTAACAGGATTAAAATGTGGTACAGCGAACTACCCGACCTGCGCCTCTTAAGCTAAATAATAGGGCCAGATGTAAGAAAATTGGTGCTGCATCAAATGCAATGCCTCTTTTCATGTGCCCCCCTAACGCCACCATGTGTGTGCCATATTTAAGATGCGGTGCACCATAGCCATAGTTAGGGAACTGGAGTCAAGATCTTTGATGCTAGTTTGGCGCATTGCAGGATTAGCATCAACTGTGTTGATGCTAATCCTGCAAAGCACATTTGAGGACCATTATAAATAACGGTGTGTCTTCTTCCAAAACCCGCTCTGTGCAGACATTAAAAATGCCACACAAAATGGAACAAAGTAATCTTTTAGGTTTCTTTGCACCATTGTTTCAGCCCCCTTAACAGAGGAATACCCCCTTGCATACATTATGCCTGGTAGAGGCATAATGTGGTGCAAGGTGTTACAAAGTGGCGCAGTGCATGCCTGTAGGAGGCTGGCCTGGCTTGTAGTGGGTACCAGAGGTACTTACACCTTGTGCCAGGTCCAGTTATCCCTTATTAGTGTAGAAAAGGTGTTTCTGGCAGCTTAGGTTGATAGAAGGTAGCTATGGCAAAGCAGCTTATGCTGAACTAGGAGACATGTAAAGCTCCTACTATACCACTGGTGTCATATGCACAATATCATAAGAAAACACAATACACAGACGTACTAAAAATAAAGGTACTTTATTTTTATGACAATATGCCAAAGTATCTCAGTGAGTACCCTCAGTATGAGGATAAGATATATACACAGAATATATATACACAAACCAAAATTATGCAGGTAATAGCAAGAAAAGTAATGCAAGTAGTGTAAAATTACAGTAGATTGCAATAGGAGCACATAGGTGTAGGGGCAACACAAACCATATACTCCAAAAGTGGAATACGAACCACAAATGGACCCCAAACCTATGTGAGCTTGTAGAAGGTCGCTGGGACTGTAAGAAAACAGTGAGGGTAAGAAAAATAGCCCACCCCAAGACCCTGAACTAGGAGACATGTAAAGCTCCTACTATACCACTGGTGTCATATGCACAATATCATAAGAAAACTCAATACGCACCTACTACCCCCAGAGAGCACAGAAGTCGTGATAGGGGGATTCTACAGGAAGAACAAACACCAGCAATGCAACAACAGTGTTTTTCCGGACCTGAGTACCTGTAAGACAAGGGGACCAAGTCCAATAGTCGCGACAGTGTCGAGAGTGGGCAGGAGCCCAGGAAATGCCAGCTGAGGGTGCAAGGAAGCTGCCACCTGTTGGAAGAAGCTTAGAGTTCTGCAAGAAAGAAGAGGACTAGGAACTTCTCCTTTGGAGGATGGATGTCCCGCATCGTGATGAAGCTTGCAGAGGTGTTCCCACACAGAAAGACCACAAACAGGCCTTGAACAGGCACTTGGAAGAAGAGTGAACCGGAGTCCACGCAAAGTCACAAAAGGGAGTCCCACGATTGCCGGAGGTCAACTCAGAAGGTTGTGCACTGCAGGTTAGAGTGTTGGGGACCCAGGCTTGGCTGTGCATGAAGGAAATCCTGGAAGAGTGCATAGGAGCCGGAGCAGCTGCAAATCATGCGGTACCAAGTAATGCAGTCTAGCGTGGGGAGGCAAGGACTTACCTCCTCGAAACTTGGACTGAAGAGTCACTGGACTGTGAGAGTCACTTGGACAGAGTTGCTGAGTTCCAGGGACCACGCTCGTTGTGCTGAGAGGGGACCTAGAGGACCAGTGATGCAGTCTTTTGGTGCCTGCGGTTGTGGGGGAAGATTCCGTCGACCCACAGGAGATTTCTGCAGAGCTCCTGGTGCAGAGAGAAGGCAGGCTACCCCCAGAGCATGCACCACCTGGAAACAGTCGGGAAAGCCGGCAGGATGAAGCGATACAAGGTTGCTAGTAGTCATCTTGCTACTTTGTTGCGGTTTTGCAGGCATCCTGAGCAGTCAGCGGTCGATCCTTTGGTAGAAGGTGAAGAGGGAGATGCAGAGGAACTCTGATGAGCTCTTGCATTCGTTATCTGGTGAGATCCCCAAAGCAGAGACCGTAAATAGCCATAAAAGGAGGTTTGGCTTCCTAGGAAGGAGGATTGGCTACCAAGAGAGGTAAGGGCCTATCATAAGGAGCTTCTGACGTCACCTGCTGGCACTGGCCACTCAGAGCAGTCCAGTGGGCCACAGACACCTCTGTTTCCAAGATGGCAGAGGTCTGGGACACACTGGAGGAGCTCTGGGCACATCCCGTGGGAGGTGCAGGTCAGGGGAGTGGTCACTTCCCCTTCCTTTGTCCAGTTTTGCGCCAGAGCAGGGCTGGGGGATCCCTAAACTGGTGTAGACTGGCTTATGCAGAGATGGGCACCATCTTTGCCCATCAAAGCACTTCCAGAGGCTGGGGGAGGCTACTCCTCCCCAGCCTTCACACCTATTTCCAAAGGGAGAGGGTGTTACACCCTCTCTCAGAGGAAATCCTTTGTTCTGCCTTCCTGGGCCAGGGCTGCCTGGACCCCAGGAAGGCAGAAACCTGTCTCCGGGGTTGGCAGCAGTAGCAGCTGCAGTGGAGACCCCGGAAAGGCAGTTTGGCAGTACCCGGGTACGATGTTAGAGACCCGAGGGATCATGGAATTGTCCCCCCAATGCCAAAATGGCATTGGGGTGACAGTTCAATGATCTTAGACATGTTACATGGCCATGTTCGGAGTTACCATTGTGACGCTGTACATAGGTAGTGACCTATGTACAGTGCACGCGCGTGTAATGGTGTCCCCACACTCACAAAGTCCGGGGAATTTGCCCTGAACAATGTGGGGGCACCTTAGCTAGTGCCAGGGTGCCCACACACTAAGTAACTTTGCACCTAACCTTCACCAGGTGAAGGTTAGACATATAGGTGACTTATAAGTTACTTAAGTGCAGTGGCAAATGGCTGTGATATAACGTGGATGTTATTTCACTCAGGCTGCAGTGGCAGGCCTGTGTAAGAATTGTCAGATCTCCCTATGGGTGGCAAAAGAAATGCTGCAGCCCATAGGGATCTCCTGGAACCCCAATACCCTTAGTACCTCAGTTCCATATACTAGGGAATTATATGGGTGTACCAGTATGCCAATGTGAATTGGTAAATTTAGTCACTAGCCTGTTAGTGACAAATATGGAAAGCAGAGAGAGCATAACCACTGAGGTTCTGGTTAGCAGAGCCTCAGTGAGACAGTTAGGCATCAAACAGGGAACACATACAGGGCACATACTTATGAGCACTGGGGCCCTACCTGGACGGGTCCCAGTGACACATAGACTAAAACAACATATATACAGTGAAATATGGGGGTAACATGCCAGGCCAGATGGTACTTTCCTACAATGCGCAGTGGTTTTTGAAGCCTAACGCCACATTAGCGTCAAAGAAATTATACTAATGTGGTGCAAGAGCTTCTTAAATCTGGGCCATAGTGCGCTGATTCTTAATATGGTTAAGAAACCTCATGTTACACTTAAGGAATGTGTGTGGGGGTTTGAGGAAATGGCACAAGGTGAATACGTTTTTACAACTTTTAATAAGGGAGTAAAATTGAAAAACGTATGGTCACACATTTTTGAGAAATGGAAAAAAGACATAAATATATGGTAGCATCATGAATTATGCAGCCCGTGATCAAGGTTGCAAGACTGTAACTCGGGCCCTAAGGTAACTATAACTCATGCCCTTGCCATGCAATCAATAATGTTATTATTGCAAACATTGCAGTTACATCAAAGATGCCATACAAGATCTATAACGTCCCTGTAACCTTGGTTTTTTTTTCAGTGAAATTCTATGTTTTTTATATATATATAAAGTTATTTTAATTACTATACGTTTTTCCAACCCCCACCATGTAAGGCTTTGGATGTGCACAGGGGGTTGGCCACAAGGCTTGGGCTTGCAACCAGGCCTTGCAGCCAAGCCCTTATAACCAACCAACCCCGCGCCATGCAGGGCCTTTGGCCGTGTGCAGTGCAGGTTGGCCACACTGTCAGTGGACGTACAAGTTAGAGTATGAGTGGGTCTGAAAGTGGGTGCTTGAGTCTATGATTGGGTCTGAGTGGGTAGATGAAATAAAATGGCTGTCACAACATTCTAGTCTGGTTGCAGTCAACCCATTGCAATGCTTGATTTTGCATGCGTATTCGCGAAAATTTGCAACATATTCACAGTTTATTTGCCCTTAAATATCTCCTAAGCTACTTAACGGATTTTCACAGAAGAACAAAAAGCACAATCTGTGTACCAGCAGCTAGCATTCTGCCAAGTTTGATGCAATTGTGTCTAGTGGTTCAGGCTGTAGACGTGTTGACAGGTCCTATAAAAATTGACAAGGGAAATGCAACGTTTTTTAAGACCCCCTTATCTCGACCTCAGCTTGACTGATCACCCCGAAACTTCCAGTGCGCAACAAGAATCCCTGGGCCACTTTTTATTCAGAACATTTTGTGAAGATTCATCAAATGGTGCCAAAGATATACGCAAGTCAAATAAAACACTTTTTCTATGGAAACTAGGTAAAATATATATATATATATATATATACACACCCACACACACATATATAACGTGATCACTATTTTTATTTAACATGTCATACTATTTAATATTAATTATTCATAACCTTTGTATAAATATATATATATATATATATGTAAATATATATATATACATATATATATATATATATATAGAGAGAGAGAGAGAGATTTATATGTATGTATATATATATATATATATATATAGAGAGAGAGAGAGAGAGAGAGAAAGATAGGTAGAGTTATATATAATTTCAAATTATACATAATTGATAATTATTTGTGAGTTTAGAATAGTTAACTTAGTAAAAGTAACAGATACATTACATTTTAAAACGCATACTTAAATTTACTAAGCATTAAAAATAAAATTGACAGGTCTTGCTAGGTAATTCCTATAGGAATATCTCTATCATGATACCGTAGATCTCCATCATGGCGGCGGAGATCTCTGCATAGTAGCAGAGCTCTGCACCCAGGTGGCAGTGATTTCAGCCTATATATCATAAGTTACAAGTAGTATCTTTATACTCATGTATTTGACTCCCTCTCCTGGTTCCACGGAGTGTAGAGATGTAAGTCTGCATTTCGGACAACATTTACACCTGGAAATGATGACTAGCCAAAGAAGTACATTAACTTCAAAGTGTAAGAGTTAATTTACAGTTGTAGTTTTACTGATGTGAATTTATGTTTGTGAAGCTCTTTTGGTCCTCACTCTTCTTTAGCACTCACCCACCCTGGTACATGCATTAGCTCCCCTTTATAGGAAATGGAAGGAAGCAATTATACCTACACCTTACAATGCGTAGCATAGTGAAACATGCTGAGTACATTTGTATAAGTTGTTCAGGGTTTGACATCATCTGGACCTGCAGCTTGTCTCACTTACTTGCTCACAAGAGATGAGGAAATGGCTAGGATCACTGACACTACTACTACTAGTAGTAGTAGTAGTAGTAGTTTATTGACATATCGAAATATATAATTTCATAGCCATACAAAAAATGGCACATGTTAAAATCCAAAATGAAAAACAAGGATTAAAAGTAAAAAATAACAGGCATCATATAAGTGCTTGTGCAAATAAATGACCACAAACTTTGCAACAGTATGATTTTAAAATGTATTTGAATTAAAACATTATAAAAAGAAGGGCCCTTCCAGCATAAGACTGGGAGTTTACCCAAATGCATACTTTGGTGATATAACGTTACGAGCATAATAATAATAAAAATAATGCAAAGAGGAAAGACAATTTTGTTAAAAAGATTTGATTCACAACCTATTACAGCTAGCAGCTTTAAGTTACAATGGTATTAGCACCTGTGAAGTATGGTGAGGGTAACCACAGGAGCAAAGTGCATAATGCGATATATCACTGAAGCAAAGAATCGTAATTGGGGCCGGTGCAATTACTTGACCAAATGAAGCTACTTACAGCCGTTCCTAGCAAAGGCTGGAGTACTAGCCATTTGCTGAGCTTCAGAGATGAATCTTTAGATAGGCAATGATAATAGGCCGGTGATAAAAAAATGAGATTCCGATTTGAATTTCTGACCTACTAAAGTCGTCTCATGTCTCTAAGCACAAGTTGTACAGCTGAAGAGCTCTGGGCTTAGAAAACCCTATCAAAATACTATAGAAGCTCCATAACATTACAGCTAAGAGTTCTTCTTGTGCTGGGCCTTCTCGCCAAGTGCTGTAAGCATCCTACGGCATACATATGGACCAGACAGCTGCCAGGTATTTAGTCAATGCACTTACTACCATGTGGATGAATCATTTTTACAGATTCTGCAAGCATTGGTACGATCATATGAGAGCAGGGGCTTGCAAAGTGGAATGATCCATTTTTTCCTAGGGATTTTATATGAGGGACAATAAAAGAGAAGATGTTCAGCTGTCTCTGCACATGAATTACACATTGTGAATTTGTTGGCCTCAAAACTGTTCGGCAACCATCGAGCAGTGAAGGTGGTGACCAGTAGAATACCATATCTAAACTGAAGGAATAGAGAGCGGACATGGTAAGGGATTGGCAGATCAAGGAATAATTCAGGACAGGGCTCCTGTTTGTGGAGCAAAAATTCAGATGTTAGATGTCCCACCCTATTTCCATGATAGATCTGCTTACCTATCTTAGTAGCATTGGTCGGAATTGACTCAGGATTCCTCCAAAACTGGGGGAAGCCCATTTCGGCCCATTTCATTTCCCTAAGCCAGCCCACCCTACCCCAACAGCTTGGGTTCCGTAATAAATCACTGACTACTTCCTGGAAGGGTTCCATTTCTTCAGTCTTCCAGAGGCGGATCTAATATAAAAGTCGCTTCAGAGCCATACGGTCAATAATATTGTTCAACCCAAGGTCCAATCTAAGGGAGATCAGTGGAGTGTTCTTCCCCATCCTGGCTATATGTCTAATACAATTGTTTTCTTTATTTTGTAGGATATCCAGTTGACCTTTAAAGCCCCATATTTCTGCTCCAGATTAAGCAGCTTCCCTTATCTGAGCTTTATAAATTTCTACAATAGAGTATATAGGGGGACTAACTGTGGTTTTCGCTTTGTGACCCGAGGCCCCCCTCTATGGCACATATTATGGGATCCTTTGCTGATGTGAGCACCCCATCTACCAGAGTCGCTCAATCTTGTTCCTAGATAATCAAACTCTTTGACCCTTTCCAACATGATTGAGTTCATTGTTATGCTAGCATTCACTTTCTTCTTTCCCTGTCTACAAACCATCAATTTTGTCTTCTTGACATTGACCTCCAGGCTGTAGTCTTTGCAAAATAAACAAAACTGATTGACTACATTTTGTAATCCCATACGGGATTTGGCCAAACCAATAGTGTCACCTGCCTAGAGCAAGCCTGGAATTTTCTGACCAGCCAACCGTGGTGAGTTATTCACTCATTGTTTAAGAACTTGACACAAATATTTATGTACAAAAGAAAGAGGGTGGGGCAAGGACACAGCCTTGCCATACTCCTCGTTATGTGGTGACTGGGTCTGTAAGTTCGCCATCCTTGGCACTTCTGATTTGAGCAAAAGTGCCTTCATGCAGCTGTACAATTAAATTCAAAAGGCTGCAGTGTGGTGGCAGATGAAGGTGCCTCCTGGGCAGCCTATGCAGGTGGTGATGGCTGGTGGTGGGAGCCCCGTGGGAGCTGGTGGGGGTGGAGGTGTCACCCTAACAGCCTCCGCTGGAGTAGAGGGCCTCGTCCTCTCCATGACATGGGGCGCGGAATCCTTACCCTTCCTGGCAGGGGTTGATGGCTTCTCCCCCTCATGGCAGGTTGTACGTGGTCCTTAGCCTTCCAGGCAGGAGCCGAGGGCTTCTTCCCCTTCAAAGCAGGCAGTACAGGCTCCTTCCCCTTCTTGGCTGGAGGTGTGGTATCCTTCCCACGAGGACTAGGTGGTGCCACCACTGTCCCCGTGGACTGTTTGGCTGAGGTGCTGGGCTGGGTCGTTGGGACCCTGCCCTTATGGGTAGGATGGGAGGGGAGGGAAGAGGTCCAGTTGGGCAAGGAAAATCTTCTTAGGGACAGTGGGGTGGGAGGAGGGAGGAGTGATGGGAGTGGAGGTTGAGGGAGTGTTTGTAGGAGGTGTTTGTCTGCTGGATTTGTTTGCAGGTGTATGGGCAGTATACTGATGTGAGGTGGATGGCTGTTGGGCGTGTGAGTGCTTGTGTTTTTGTCCTTTAGGAGGGGGGATAGACAGGGTGGGAGAGGACACAGGGGAAGTGTGCATGGATGTTGTGGAGGTGTCTGCTTGTCAGGTGAGTGAGCTGCTTGGTGTGGTGTTGCTGGTGGTGGATGTTGATGCACTGCATGCAAGTGTGAGTGTGGACCTGACTGGGAGGGAGGTGGAGGAGGAGGAGGAGGGGGAGACAGTGGAGGCAGTGGATATTTTTATGTCTGCAACTGTCTGGTGTTTGCGTGAGTGCTTATGGGGTGAAGTGTGGTGCTTGTGTTTGCCTGTGCCACTCTTGGGTGGTGTCTTGTGTACATGCTCGTCAGTATGTGAGGTCGGGATGGGCTGGGGTTGACGTGACTAGGACTGGGAAGTGTTAGTTGGGGGGGGACTGTAGAAACAGGGACAATGGCTGCCATCAGAGAGGAGGACAGACCCTGAATCGATCTCTGTTGGGCCGCCAATAAACTGTGAATGCCCTCCAGGAATGCATTGCATTGCTGCATCAGGGTTGCCAGTCCCTGGATGGCATTCACAATGGTTGATTGCCCTACAGAGATGGATCTCAGGAGGTCAATAGCTTCCTCACTCAGGGCAGCAAGGCTCACTGGGGCAGGGCCTGAGGTGCCTGGGGCGAAAGAGATGCCCACCCTCCTGGGTGAACGGGCACAGGAAACTTTCTGCGGGGCTACTGGGAGGGCGGTGCTGGTACAGGGGTGACGGTGGTACCTGCAGCTGGGGTGGTCACAGAGGTGTCCGCTACCACCAGGGAGCTTCCATCAGAGGACGTATCTGAGTCTGTGTTGTCAACTCCTGTTTCAGCCGACGTGCTCCCCTCGCCCTCCTTCCCACTGGTTCCCTTGGTGTCGGTGGACTCTGCCTCCTGGGTCCTGTGGAATGCAGCTCCCTCTGTCGCCGGTGCTCCTGCTCCTCCACCAGATGATGCTATTGCCCACAAGGACAGGATGACAGAACAAAAAAGGGGGGGAGAGAGACAAAGGAAACACTGGGTCAATGACTGCACCAACATCACAGTTGGCATATACAGCACCGTCACACACAGGAAACAGGCGTAAGCACTATACATTGCACTGCCAGTGATATGGCTAGATGCTAAGGCAAGATGAGGGCCACACACCACCAAATGCACACCTCTTGGTACCCATGAAGCCCTGCATGAAATGGAATGCTAACAAGCTAGGTCACCTGCATTTGATATACACACATTACCCTGGAGTTGACCCACGCTGCAATGTCTGGCCTGGCCTTAGGGGCACCCACTTTCTCACATCCACCACCCGGATCCCACCCCACCTGCCAAATGTTGTGATGATACCTACTTTACTCACCCCCTTGTGGCTGCTGTGATTTCCTCAAGCGACCATGCAGCTCAGGGTAGCCGATGGCCACCCCTTCATCATTGGGAGGCCATCCCCAGCTGGGCCTCTGCGGTCTTTCATGCCCAGCATCTCAGGTCCTCCCACCATTTCCGACAGTGGGTGCTCTGCCTGCCATAGACCCCCAGGGTCCGCATGTCCTTGGCGATGGCACGCCATCATCCCTTCTTTTGATGGGCACTGACCTGCAGAGGCAATACAAGCAGGAGAACACCATTAAAAAAACAGTTGAGCCTGTCACCCAAATGATCCACCATACCCGTTTCCATCATCATTGGCACACACATCGTCCGGCGCACACCATGTACACCACCACAAGACATTCCCACTGATGACATGATGCTTGCACACACATCCCCATGCTTCCTTCCCAAATGCATCGTGCCCAATGTGTACTCACCTGTTGGTCTGGAGGCCCATACAGCAGTCCGTACTGTGGCATGACCCCATCCACCAGTCGCTCCAAATCCTCCAAAGTGAAGGCAGGGGCCCTTTTCCCAGTCACAGGGGCCATAGTGAGTTCCAGACACAGGTCACAGCAGCACACACATTGTAGGTGTTGTCCTGTTGAAGGTCAGGAAACAAGTGAGGAATCAGATAGAAAATGGCAGTCACATCAGCAGCGGTGTGCACCGTCACTGCCAGTGCAAATCCCCATTGGCCACTGTACTCCATAGAGCCCCATATTATCCAATGGGGAATTGCACTGCGGTGCAAGACCGCCTTCCGCCACGACGCCCAACTTCGGTGGAATTACCTCACTTCCACCTGTCCCTACATACAGGACAGGAGGTCGCCATTTCAGAGGGGGCTACGGTCATATCGACATTAACTACATCACAGGTTAGATTGGCACATACCTCGTCATTAACACTGTCCCATTACATAAGTGCAGCAAGTATACTGAAGTTGTGGTTCCATTGTTCCAATTGTGACAGCCTACTCACTGTTGTGTTCCTTAGATACCTACTGCTGCAGCTGAATAGGAGGTGGAGACATACCCCCTTGTACAGAACCCTTGTGGACTTGGCTACACTGGAGGACAGGCACATTATCCTCACCTATGGACTGGACAGGGCCACAATCACAGAGCTGTGTTCTTATTTGGAGCCAGAAATGATCTCATCTATCCTTCATCCAACTGGGTTCCCCCCTCTTAAGCAAGTGCTATCAGTGCTCCATTTCTTGGCATCTGGTTCTTTCCAAGTGACAATGGGATTGGCAGCAGGAATGTCACAGCCAATGTTCTCAATCGTGTCTTGGGTATGAAGTGTGGACTGGGGTCCCTGTACAGGTGGGCATACTGCTGATTGACGTGTCCTGGGGTCAGAGGTGTAGGTAAGCTGGGTGGGTGCTGTGGTGTTGGATACTGATCAGGGAGGGTCTGTAGTGGACTGTAAGTGGGCTTGGGTGACTGGTTGTCCAGTGGGCCCTGATGGGGTCATCCAGATCCTGAAGTCCAGAATTACTGCCCTCACCGGGTGCATCTTCTGTTGGAGGACTGTATAGTCATGGCACCTCCTCTCCGCTGACATTGGCTGGGGTACCTGTGGGGATGTACATGATGTATTGTGCTTCATGTGTGTGACATATTGTACCTCCCTGGCTTCCGTTGTTGTTTTGAACTGCCACATTTTGCTTGTGTATGGTGATGTATTGTGTGATTGCTTTTGTGATGGGTGTCCATGACGGGCTGGGAGGGCTGTCCATGCATTGGTATAGCATTCAGGGCTTGGCGTTTGGGTTAGTCATATGTGTAGGTGCAGTATGTAGGATGTTGTGGCGTGATGGGAGGGACAGTGAGTGTGTGAGATGGCATGCAGGTATTGGGGGGGGTGATAAGTGGTAAATGTTGACTTACCAGTGTCCAGTCCTCCGGCAATTCCAGTGAGTCCCTCAGGATGCAGTATTGCCAAGACTTGCTCCTCCCATACTGTGAGGGAGGAGGTGGGGGTTAACCACCAGTCCTCTGTATGGCGAGCTGGTGCCTTACTGCTATGGAACGTGCCTTACCCCGTAGATCATTCCACCTCTTCCTGATGTCGTCCTTTGTTATTGGATACTGTCCACTGCATTCACCTTGTCTGTGATTCTCTTCCATAGCTCCATCTTCCTTGCAATGGATATCTGCTGTACCTGTGCTCCAAACAGCTATGGCTCTACACTGACAATTTCCTCCACAGTGACCCTTAACTCCTCATCAGTGAAACGGGGGTGCCTTTGTGGGGACATGGGTGTTGTGTGGTGTGTGTTGGTGAGAGTGTGTTGAGTAATGTTGTGGGGTGTGTGATGTGGGGTGTGTGAGGGATGTATGGGTATAAGTGGTGTGAGTGTCTAGTTGTCACAGTTGTCTTGGTGTCAGTCTTGTGGCAATGATTTGTATTCGTAAAGGGTTGTGGATAATGTGGGTGGGTGTTTTATAGTGGTGTGGGTGTGGTGTGTGTATGAGTGTCAGGTGTGTGTCTTTAGTATTGGGCAATGTGGTGGTGTTTTGTATGTGGGTGTCCATTCAGATTGCTGCGGTATGTACCACCAATGGTTTACCACCGTTGAATGTCCGCTTTGGTGATTCATGGGTCATAACGTGATGGGCGTTGTTCTGTTGGCGTAACTGTATGGGTGTTGGGACCGCCACTTTATCACTGACCTTTGGGCTGAAGGATTTGTGTATGTTGCTGTATTCTGTCGGATTGGTGTGTGTGTGTCATATTATGGTGAACGGATATTCACCACCGCAGTGGTATATTGGCGTCCGTCACGGCAGCGGTAAGCAGGATTTACCGCCAATGTCATAATGAGGGCCTCAGTGTCTGCCACAGCTAATGTCTTGTAACCAGGTCAAAGGCTGCTTGGAGATCGATAAAGGCAACATATAAGTTTCGTCCACTGATACCCACAGTCCTCCACCTGCATGCCATGAATCTCATGACATGTTTAATTGTACTGACTGCACGCCTAAATCCTGCCTGTAAACCGAGAGATAACCCCACTCTCTTCTATCCACTCCTCTAAATAAATCACAGTCTGCTTGGAAACACTTTTTTGAAAGTTGTCTAACAAGCTTTTCGGCCGATTATTTGATGGATCACAGGAGTTTCCTTTCTTGTAGAGGGGGGCTATTTCTGTTCCCTTACATGTACGGGGGACAGGTGCGCCTGCAGCCACAGCATTACAGACCCTATTTAAGTAGGGTGCCCAGATGTCTACATTTGATTTAAAAAGATCACCTGGTATTTTATCAAGACAGAGGGCTTTGCCCCACTTGAGGACTACTAATGCTGCCTTAGTCTTGGCTGAAGAGAACTTGATTGGGGCTACACGCACTTCCCGGTTGTTCATGGTGTCTGACTCATTTCCTCCTGAGTAAAGTGAGCTGAAGTTTTTGACCCAAACGTCAGGGAGAATTGATGCACCAGGTGGAGGCTGGGACTGACTACTTTTATTCAAGAGCAATTTCCAAAACTTATGGGAATCTTTGTTTCTGGCAGCCTCTAAGAGGGCTGGCCAACACTTCTCCTCCCAGTTTCTTTGAGCCTTGCATAGCGCCAATTTATAGTTCGATCTTCATTCCTTGATTGGATCTCTTAGCCCCCTTCTCAAATCCCTCAGTAGCCTGTTCTTAGCTTCTCAACACAATCTATTATACCATCTATAGCTGCGCTTAGTTATCGGTTTGCCTGTAGCTTCTTTAACTAATAAGTCTTTCAAGAAGTTTAATAATTCCAAATGTTCAGCCAATAGTCCCCTGTCATCCTTCCCAAATAGGAGCATAAGTTCCATTTGATCTCCCAGCAGACTGTATATAGCTTTGATGGTGGGTAGGGAAAGAATTTACGGTTTCCCACTTGACATTCCATATGTTATATTTTATAATGAGGTGTTGGTCAAAATCCCTAGAGACCAGGGCCCCTATTACGGGTAACAGACCCCTGATGGAAAGTATCAATGGATTGTGATCACTTTCCTCATGTTCCTCTACCACTATATCTGCCATATGTCTCCACAGGCGAATATCAAGTAAAAAGGAGTCAATATGGCTCCTATATGTTCCTAGTCTAAATGTGGGGGAGGGATTAAGATCTGAATAAGAATGCCTGTTTCAGGCACGGAGACCGTGGGCAACAATATGAAGTGCCATCCTGCTCAATCTAAATCCTTTGCTATTGGTTAGTTGTGGGATACCCCATGGAGTATCCTCTTCTTGGTAGAGCTCTTGGGCCAACGAATAGGACTCAAAAGTGGCATTAAAATCCCCAGCAATCAGAGTGTAAAGGGTGCTATGTTTGCTTGCAAGGATGTTGTCCAAAACATTTAAAACAAAAGAGTCATAACATTTACCAACATTCCTATTATAGATATTCACCAGTAAAAATGGTTGTTCTCTTTTGGTAGACTAAAATATACCCATGTCCAATTCTCTTACTTGGCACTTGAGGGAGCAACTGATCCAGATAACCAAGCACCCGAAGGTCTTAAGGAGGACACCCTGCTTGCTGGTACCCAGTAGCTCTTCGACCCAGGCCTGTACAGTGGTTCCAAGGCCCAAATATCTTGGAATAGGCAGATCTTTTGCTTGTCTATAAAAGAGCCCCTTTCTGGGATACGCATCTTGGCATCTAGGCCAGCTATGTTCCAGCTGCTGATGTTAATTGCCTTCTCTGCCAGTACATGTGGTAAGATCTATGGGAGATCCTCAGGAATAATACTTTCTGTTGGTTCAGCCACTGGGCTTCTGCCTCTGGACCTCTGGCCTCTGGACCTCTGGCTACTACCAACGTTTCCCCATTCCATATAGACCCCTGCTTAACTTCGGCTTTGAGTCAGTCTGCTTCAGACAGGTAGGATGTAGTTGGCCTGTGCTTAAGCTGCAGGGAAGAGGGATCTTTATTGTTAGCATTTGAACTGGGCAAACTGGAAAACATTCTCAGGCCAAATTCCTCCATCCTAGTGAAAGAATGACCTGTTCAGAAATAAAAAGCTGTGAGTCTACACAAAGTGTTGAAGTAAGCCTCAGCAAGGCCTACTAGTGCAAGGGGTTCGCCCTTCTCTGCACAAAGTAGTCAGACCTTAGAGGAAGAAGTTGGCACAGAAACTGAAATAAAAGACAAAGTTTATTAAACCTCATGAGGTGGTACCACAGTTCAAACAGCACCCTTCGGTAATGTTTGAAGTAGCACACTGAACTAAGAGAGCAGGGTCCTTTTATACCCATGCAGGGGCTAAAAGAAGGTGGTACAATTATAGAAGCAAGACTTACATACATGTAAGGTCATATGGAAATGCACAGTCGACAGGAGGGGCTAACAGTTTCAAGGACTAGTTGACACATTACTGTCTGTTACTGATTACTAACAGCTGCAGATCTTCCTGGGCATGTGCGAAAAGTAGGAGATGCTAAATATAACTTGTCACTAGACAGATTTTCAAGAGTAGTTAACAGAAAGGTAGGACAGAGCACATGGCGAGCACATGGCAGAGAAAATGGCTGCCATGAATACAAAATGGATTCCACCAAATGTTCACAATAGTTGCTAAATACAAGATGTCTTCTGCTAATGCTTAATCTAATCACTATTAAATTACAACAGATGACCCTTTCAGCATTAGCTGAAGACATTCGTCTTTCTGGGATAATCTAAATATTCATCTTGTATATTTATGCTCATCATTTCAGCTATTTCCTTATCTAACATGTGTTGTGCTTTCATTTCTGTAATATTTCTTTTGGTAGGCATACAAGCAGTAATACACATGGAGCAGAACATTGGACCACACTGAATACAGATACAGCATGTGAAAAATATTGCAGTCATTACACACAGGATAGTCAGTAGTTTCCAGCCCCAAGAGGAAACAAGAGCCCAAAACCATCAAGAAAAAAGTCCAAGTACCAGTCTCTGTGTGGATTTCTGCAGCAATGTTATGCAATTTAGATATTGCATCATATACTGAAGGTGAGTGATCTGGAATAGAAACACAGCAACTACTACCGATGATGCAACATGCACCACCTCGATCAGCTAATATCACATCTTGTACCATACAATTTTGGAGCGCTACAATCCTCGCAATTTGGAGCTCCTCTGTAATATTCCCAAGTGCCAGAGCTGCCTGATTGGTAACAGCTTCCACAACCCTAGTCAATCGTCTCACTTTCCTACTGTTTAACGTGGCACCCACAAAGTAGAACAACCCTAAATTAAAATCAACAGATTGTTGCAGGCTAGTATCCGTTTGGTCTACCTCATTTGTACTTATTGTCCTTTTATATCTATTTTTAATGATGTCATTGAACAGTTTAAAATCTCGGTGATATGATGCAGGGGCCAAAAACACACGGGTAATAGAAAAGATACATAACACACACCTGACCACCCAACAGGTAGTTGGTAATATCCACAGTTACCACAAACAAAATATGTATTATGTGAAGCTGTAAAACTATTATTATTTACACCCTCAATAGTTAAAATCAAGGTACAATCGCTTATCCCTACTGGAATCCACTCAATGCTACGTATACATAAATCTGCTTTAGTTTTTGTAACAGAAATCACAAATTGTTCTTTCTTGTCAGAGTCTCTTATATTTGTGAAGACATATGGTATTGAAACATTGTCCGGTTGATACTCTTCCCATTACCATTTAGTTCCTTTGGCTTGGGGATACCCATCTTTGTCTTGGTAGCATACTTTATTAAGGCGAAAAAGAAGTCCGCCCTCTGTACGTTTTCCAGATGCAAACAAAAGCGTATACCAAGCTTGACAAGAACCATTGTGTGAAAAAGGAAGAGGCATGAAAGGTATTCCTCCTTTCTTTTGATGCGCAGATATCATTGCACATACCCAACAGTTAGTAGTATTTTTAGCATTATGAGTATGATGCATCATCTGAATGAAAGTATTATTGAAGTACGATTGACGGTGCTTCTGCTCCTGATAGGGAAGCGTAAAGTAATAGTGATCCTCTGTTATTGGAGTAGTGGCAACAAAAAACTCACGAGCAGGAGCCTTCTTTTCAACAAACCAGGTGATTATTGCTATAACCACCAAAATAACAACAAACCCCATAGTACTAATGATCAGTTTGTTATTCATTTTAGCAACAGTGACAATCAACCCTTTCAGAAATTAATTAAAAACAATTGTTGGAGCTCTTACCCCTGGGCAGCCACTGATTTCTTCACCACGGGCCAAGACGGGTGTCCCTGCTCTAATGCAGGGCTGACCCCTCCCCCCTTGCCACAGTGGCTCTCCGTTTCACTAACCCAGGGCGGTAGCTCAACCAGTTTTCTCCAGCACTACGGGGTCTTTCCTTGGTCTCAAATTATATCGCAATACTCCAGAAATTGTATGGTCTGGGAAGAACTCCGTAGATTCGTCAGGTGATATAGCACGGCCTTTCTCCATAGTCAAAATCTCTCGATGATCGGTTAGCACAGCAGGTTCCACCAAGGTAGGTAGCATCTCTTGCAGTGAGTACTATGGACCCAATTCTTTCGGTTCATCACTTGAACTGCTGTCCTTGTCGCAAGGAGCACCTGTTCTGGGCCTCGCCACCTTGGTACCAAGCTGCTTGATCTTTCAAAGGACTTAATCATCACCTGGTCACCAGGTCGGAGGTCATGACCTTCACCTGTAGATCTGTCAGGAAGTGCTTCTCGAACCTGTTGATGAATAGAAACCAAATTGTTGGTTAACTGTGCCAAATAATCATTCATCAGGACACAACGTACATCATATACAGAATTTGGCTTAGGAACTCTCCAAATGTTCATTGGCCATCCAAACACTATTTCGTAAGGAGTAAGGCCGATTCAAGAGTGTGGCACTGACCTAATAGACAATAATGCCAATGGTAATGTATCCGGCCAAGTTAAGGATGTGGAAGCCTGTATCTTCGCTAACTTCAGCTTCAAAGTAGCATTATACCTTTCCACCAACCCTGCTGATTGTGGGTGGAAAACCGCATGGAACTTCTGTTTGATCCCTAATCCTTTCAGGACATACTTAATAACTTCCCCAACAAAATGAGGTCCTTTATCATTCCATAAAAGTCTACAAACACCAAACCTAGGGAAAAATTATTTCAAAAGCACCTTCGCTGTGGTAATGGCAGTATTATCATTTGTGGGGTACACCTCTATCCATTTACTGAAGGCACATACCACCACCAAGACTTACTTCAAATTGTTGCAGCATTCAAGCTGAATATAATCCATTTGTAGAACTTCAAAAGGTGCAGTTGGTGTAGCAATCCCTCCCGCAGGAGTACGTGTCCCTTTTCCAGGATTGGATTGTAAACAGATCAAACAAGACTGTACTACTCTCTTAGCTGTACTGGACATTACTGGATGCTCCCAAACTTGCGTAAGCAACTTCGTTATTGTTGAAGCTCCAACATGTGCCAGCCCATGTGCCATCTGAACCATAGGTTGTACAAAAGCTATAGGCAATTTCCATTCATCCATCTGCTTATTCCGCCAACAGCCCTCATCATTCAATTCTCCTTCTTCAGACCATTACTCACGTTCTTTCACAGAAGCCGATTTCTATCTATCTAATATGTCTTGTCTAGCATTATGCCAACGTTCAGCTTGTGACTTCACTACGTACATAGAAGTAGTACTTCGCTGCATCGCAGTCTCCTCTGCTACACGGTCCGCAAGGGCATTACCTTGCCCTATCTTATCGGTCACTTTCTTGTGTGCACTACATTTCACAATAGCTAGTTTCTTTGGTGATGTCAATGCAGTCAAGAGGTTATGCACTAATTCTCCGTGCATTATCTGCATCCCGTGGGATGTGAGAAAGCCTCTCTCCTTCCAAAGGAAACCAAAATCATGAGCCACTTCAAAAGCATAGCGGCTGTCTGTATAAATGTTCACACATAAGTCAGTACTAAGCTCACATGCTTGTTTCAAAGCTATTAGTTCAGCTGCTTGAGCTGACTTCTGTGGTATACGAGCTGTCTCCACTACCGTGTGTATTGTGGTGATTGCATATGCAGCGGAGGTCGTACCGTCTGGCAACTTCAAACAAGACCCATCAACCCTCAATTCCCCGTCTACATCTGGAAGGGGCGTATCTTGTAAATCAATACGGCCCTTTGTCTGTTCTTCGGTAAGGAATATACAATTATGTGTTTCTTGTGACTGAGGCTGAGTCACCGGATATGGCAACAAAGTGGCTGGATTTAGTGCTGCACATCTCTTCAGTGTAATGTGAGGAGCCAGCAATGTCAATTCATAACCTGTCATGCGAGCTCTAGTTAAATGTTGTGTCTTTGTTTGATTTAAAAGAGCATCAACCGCATGGGGTACTAACACCAACAGCTTCTGTGACAAAACTATCCCTTCACTCTGACGTATTGACACAGCTGTTGCGGCAACTGAACGAAAACACCCAGGCAACGATCATCGAGTGACAGGATCAAGTACTGCTGAAAAATATGCACAGGGACACTGCTTATCGCCATGTGTCTGTACTAAAACTAACAATGCACATCCATCTTTCTCATGTACATAAAGTGCAAAAGGCTTCATGTAATCTGGAGTACCTAACACTGGTGCTGAACAAAGGGCTTGTTGTAGCTGCCGCAAAGCAGTCTCACATTCATCTGTCCATGGGAGGGGCATTGGAGTATCTTTAGTCAAAAGTGCTAGCAAAGGTTTGACAATGTGTGAAAACCCTAATATCCATTGCCTACAAAAAGAAGTAAGACCAAGGAATGCACGAACATCTTTCTGAGTAGAGGGTACTGGTATGTCTAAAATTGCTTGAATACGATCTGATGTAAGTGCACGGCCCTCCTTAGATAAAAGGTGACCTAAATAGGTTACCTTTGGTCTACAATATTGCAATTTCTTTCGTGACACTTTATGATGGTGTGAAGCAAGAAAAGAAAGTAAGGACAAAGTGCACTTTTCACATTGCTCAGGGGTATCAGCTGCCAACAAAATATCATTGACATATTGTATGAGAGCCACACCTTGAGGCAAAACAAAAGAGTCAAGTTGTCGTTTTAACGCTTGACTATAAATGCTAGGACTCTCAGTATAGCCTTGAGGAACTCTGCAAAATCTATATGATCGTTTATTCAAAGTAAAACCAAACAAATATCGGCTATCAGGATGAATAGGGATCGAAAAGAAAGCATTCTTCAAGTCTATCACAGAGAACGTATTTGCTGTCCGGGGAACCAAAGTAAGAAGTGACGTGATGTCAGATACCACAGGATATTGTGGTATCACAATCTTATTGACTTCTTGTAAATCAATAATGAATCGGTAAATCCTAGTATCAGTATCCTTTTTCAGAATAGGAAGAATCGGACTGTTGCAAACATTATACGGAACTTCCTCAACAATTCCAACTGCAAGAAGATCATGCACAATTCGTGTGAGTGCTTCTTCGCCCTCCTGTGAAATTTTGTATTGAGGCAAACGTGGCAATACAGCTCCCTCCTTGGCACTAATATGTACCAGTAGAATAATCATTTGTCCCACATCAGTATCTGAAGTAGCCCACAAAGTACTAGGGAGTGAAGCTAATGCAATATCCTCTTTAACAAGACAAACTCTTTCCATCACAGGATGATTATCATTTAAAATAACACGCACCCCTTCAGGAGAGCATCGTATTGTAGCCAAGAAATACTTGAGCATATCAAGACCCACAATATTGTCTGATGTATTTGGAGAAAGCAAAAATGGACATGGAGCAGTAAATTTATCAACATGGAATGCAAGTGGTTGTGACAATGGGCTAGGGGAAGGTGTTCCATCGAAACCTATCGATGTAATGGTTAAGCCAGACAGGGGTGCCCTTGGAATCAATTGTTTAGACAAGGTGCTACGAGTAGCTCCTGAATCAACCAGAAACTGATCAGTAGAACCCAAAACATGTGCTGTAACATAGGGACCCTTCTGATCTACTGGAACTTTAACTGATTCCTTACACCATCCTAGGCAATCCTATGCATAAGCAGAATCTTGGAAATCAGGCTGCACATAGTTAGACATCTGGTATTGGTTCCGTCTATCAAAAGTGTTAAACCAATCCTGCCCTCGTACATTAGCATCAACCCCTTCTTCTAGGCCCTGAATATCCTGAGTGATTTCTCATTTGTCCCCGACCACGTGAACACTGCTGAACACGTAGTGCTGGGCAATCGGCAGCCCAATGCCCAAATTTCTTACAATAAGCACACTGATCAACAGACAAATTCAAACGAGTGTAAGAAGAACCATAAGATCCACGTCCACCTCTATCACTACCTCTAAAAGGCGGACCATAAGCTTGAGCCAACATAACCTTCGTCTTTAATTCTTTAATCTTTTTATCCTCGCTACCTTTTGCTTCTAATTCCTGAAGTTCATAATACTGAGCCATAGTCAAAAGAGAAACCGGAGTAGAGGTAGTCCATGAACTTTCACTAGCTTTTAGACGACTAGCTATTCCTGGTAACAGATTTGTGACATATTTATCGATAAACAAATGTCTGCCCGTATCATCTGACAATGACTGACCGCTAAAATCATGAAATGCTTCTTCAAAGCGTGTAAAGAAATCAGAGACCGATTCATCTGCCTTTTGCTTACAAGACTCTAAAACAGTCCAATCTATTTTTTTAGGGGGAATAATAATTTTTAACTTTACTAACATGGCTGCGTGAAGATCTAGAATCAACTGATATGGCTTTTTCGCAGGTTTCCTATCCCCGTCCATCTGTTCTAATTCTTTCCATGACGCCCCAAAAACTACACGATCATCAACTTTACGAACAGTTATCCACATATCTGGCAGTAATATCAATTAGAAAAATAAATCAATGTCAGCCAAAGTCCTAGTACAAGAACTAATTGCTCCCTCAACTTCCTCATAAAAGGCGGCTGGATTTTCCCGCGGGTCAGGTAATGCTGTTTTAAGTGCCATTACATCTGCCCTATTCCAAGGAGTATACACCCAATTATAAATAAAATAACCCTTAGCATCAACAGAAGATTTATCATCACTTGTACCGAATCCTTTACGAGGAACATACAAAGGCGCGGCCACCCGCATTGGTTTCACGTGAACTATCATAGTCTTATCTGTTTCGAAGATGGAAGCTTGCTGTCCGCCGGTCTGAGATGTCCGTGCAACTACGTCCATGGCCCTTTACTCTTCTTGCAAACGGACTGCTGCTACACATAATTTCACCAAACGCCTGATTGCATCAGCCACTTGGGAGAAAACAAAAAGACCATCATGCATTTGCTTATGATCAGCTGCTACATCATCGGGCTCTAACTCGTCAGAATATTTCCGATATAGTTCAATAACTTCTGTGCCAAATGCCTCAGTAAAATATAGCTGCTCCTTTTCCGTCCACCCTTTCATGTTGTCTAAAAGTTCAGAAGCAGAGACAACGCTACAAATTGTTTTACGAGCAATAGATCTAAGCTCATACGCACGGTCAGCAGGCAACATAGAGCGACTGTCTTGTATCTTCTATTGCTCCAAACCGGAGACCTTAGCTATCTCATGAGGGGCAGAAGGAACGATATACAGAGGTGGAGGGCGATCTAGTAACAAAAAATCATCGTGTGGTTTATTAAGGATAGGATAGAGAGGTTGCCTAACGGTGTATTGGCCAGTTACCTGTAATTTACGCTCTTTCTCTTCTAGCTCCTTTAAGTCATTTATTTATTTCTTTCCCATTTCCAATGCTTTCACATATACATTCTTCCGCTGCTCTTTCTCAAGCAAGGCTTGCTCACGCTTCACTCGTCCACGCACTTCTTTCTCCCACATTCGTACACAGTCAAACATATCTTGCCTAGACCTTCTCTAACACATAGATTGTTCCACATACTCAATCTTTCGCAAATCAAATGACCCATGCATAGGCCAACGTAACTCAGGATCCGCACAAGTATATTTATTCCATAATGTGCTGTACATTATAGAAGAAAGAAAATGTTTAACATACATATCTCTATTGGGCGTCCCCTCTGGGGGTGCCGGTTGCGATTCTTCCAGTCTCAAATTGGTACCATTACAAAAGCAAAACATCCTACGAAGTGTGCTAAAAACAGGCTAGCCAAAATAGTGCAGAATATGCAATATTATAATCAAAGTAGCACTTAAGGTGCTGTTCAAATCAAAATTAAATTGGAGAAACTTCATCTCATTACCTGCCTATATAAATTGCAATTTATATATCAGTTCAAAGGACACAAATTGACTAGTCACCCAAAACACGAAAGCCACAGTAAGTAGTGCTAAACTTCATTACCAAACAAAGGCATCAAAACCCACAGAAAGTGCCGTAAAACGGCTCTTACCAATCACAGGGTGTCCAGGTTCCAACTGCCAAGTTCTAGAATCGACCAAATGGTCACTGCATGACGAATGAACAAAAAGGATCTCAGTCGAGGACCGGCGCCACCTGGATGGTCAAATCAGAAAGAAGGGAAAAACGCTGTGGTTGTCAAGACTCGGGTCTCCTCAGCATTGATCGTCCGCAGTGTGATCACAAACCTTCGTCGCGACCAATCCGTCGGGCGTCCGAGTCGCGGATGAGTCCCTGTTCGGGCACCAATTTGTTGAAGTAAGCCTCAGCAAGGCCTACTAGTGCAAGGGGTTCACCCTTCTCTGCACAAAGTCCTCAGACCATATAGGAAGAAGTTGGCACAGAAACTGAAATAAAAGACAAAGGGCCATATTTATACTTTTTGACGCAAAACTGCGCTAATGCAATTTTGCGTCAAAAAAAATTGCGCCGTCTAACGCCATTTGGATGCGCCATGCGGGCGTCAAATTTATACTTTGACGTACGGCGGCGCAACCAACAGGTGGGAGTCATTATTTCGTGACGCAGACAGCGTCCGTCTGTCGTAAAGGAAACCAACGTAAATGCGACGCACATCACTGTGGGTCGATTTACGACAGCGCAATCGTGAAAACGTTTTTTTTCACGCTATTGCGTCACATTTTTGCGCGAAAACTGCCCTTTCAGGAGAGGAGACCCAAAATGGATCCTAGATGCCCCAACAGACCCCAGGAGGATGAGAGCATACCAGGAACCAGCCAGGAGGAAGCATACAGGAACCAGGACATTTAAAAAAAAAAAAGAAAGTGTTGCTTCAGTGCTGAGGAGCAGGAAATCCTTGTGAAAGAGGTGACGGAACACCAGCACCAACTTTTCATCACCTCTAAATTGCCACTCAGTAGGAGAGAGGCCATCTGGAAACAAATTGTGGACAAGATTAACAGTGTGGCTGAAGAACGCCGGACAGTCACCGAGTGTAAGAAACGCTGGCATGACTGCAAACGTAGGACCAAAGAGAAAATGGCCAGGAACAGGAAGGCAGCAATGCAGACTGGAGGGGGGAGTCCAGCACAACAGGAGGCCCTGGACCACATGGAGGAGATGGTCGCAGCCGTCATCCCGGAGGAGATCGTCACAGGGATTCAAGGACTGGACAGCGCAGACTACCACGACACTACGCACATGCAGGGTAAGTTGCATGGGGAATCATAATACAATAATGGGGACTGTAAGCAGGGGGGGAATACCTACTACACAATGCATGTAAGTCAGCACATATATGAAGTGGCATGGGGAAAGGGGCACGGCAGGGGGGCATGCCCAGTACTGACCGAAGCAGGGGCACGACAAAATACAGCAACAACAACAGTCCCACGGGGACATCCTGTAATTACAACAAGAGAGCCAAGGGAAAGCAGTGACAGGTGGGAAGGACACTACCTCAAATCCACATCCAGGCACTTGTATTGCAAAATCTATTCCCCATCAACTAGGTCCCTACCTGTGATGCTGTAGCAAATACAACAACTGCAACTTAACTGCCACCACAGTTGACAATAACACCTCTCATCTCTGTGCAGCTATAGCACCAAATGGCAGGAACCCCACCCTGGAACATACATACCTAAATTAGGGGGTGAGGATGACATCTGCAATTACTCCTAGAAATAAGACAAAGGTACCAGTACACTCAAATGCCGAATGTCCATAACTGACACATACATAAGCCTAAGTAAACAGCAATAGGAGCCTCACACCACTAACGATACACACATGCTGCATACGTCCGGGTCCCTCACGTGCCTGGCTAACAAGGCTACATCACTAATGTCATACTGCTCAGACAACAACATTGAGGAGGGGACACAGGCAACTGGTCACTGAAACACACCTGCAAAGTCGGACAAACAAATAGGACATTCATACGATAAACAGGCCAATCCAATTCAATACACATCACCCAACATCATCTCAAAACATCAAGAATGTTTACATCCATACCACATCCATACCACATCCTAACATTGACATGCATAGGTAATGCCACGTGACATGTACAGATCATGCAATGTGAATAAAAGTGTATGGGGCAGGGCCTGAGAGGCAAGTGTGCTGCCAGGGCAGTCACAACACCCACAGTCAGTCAAAGTGTAGTGTGGCAAGTGAAACGTATACTTTGCGCATTAGCCTCAGGCTGGAGGCCTTTGTGCATCTTACCCTGATTGTACTTATACTCATTTGCTCACATCTAAGTGCCTCAGAGCAATTTGCACTAAATGATTCTCATTGCCCTTCCTATCAGTTAATGTAGCAAATAGTCAGTCCTAAGGTGTTGTCAATTAGTCAAATCACACTGTTTTGCCTACTTCTGCACTGGAGTTTGCCAGAACATATTCACTCTGTGCCCCAGTCAAGGATACCGTCTGGTACGTTGCTGATAGATGTGGTAGGGGTTAAGGTTTGGCATTCCTGCGTAGGGAAACTTTGTCATCACCATGACATATGTCTTTTACATTCACTTCCTTGTCCCAAGACATGCATGGGGGAGTTTCCAAACAGAAAATAATAACTAGATGCTGCCTGCCTTGCTGCTGATGCACAACCAGATCCTAGCCCATTCCTCTGATATGAGGGATGATGTCTCCCCTGTGATTCTGACAGGCAACCTCCAAACTTAACATGCTGTGCTATACATAGAACATGCAGAGGGAGAGTAGAAACTGTTAGGCACCATGAAAGCTGTGTACCAATGTATTACTCTCCTGCGGACTATTTCAATTCTAACAGTGTGTATTGTTTGTGTAATTGGGGCTCACACCTAAATTCCTACAAGTCAGTTGTACAATGAAACTACATATCAAACTAATACTGTCTTTGTCATTTGTGTATGGGAACATACCGGAAAAGATAGAAATATGTAGGAGCTGAGTGACCACCACTTCCCTGAGAAGTTCCAAAGATGTCATGCGCTCGGATGTGTAAACATTCCTTTGATGTGGGAGACCAGAGGCACTGCTAGTTAGTCTTAGCTAAATTGAATATCTGGGTGACAGAGTTATTTACAAGTGGGTCAAACTTAGTCCCCCACACCATTAGCTATCCTGCTGCCTAGAAAGCCAAGAATCACATGTCGGATAATGAGAGCCCACCCTACTAAATGTCCCTCCATAACAATAGTGAAACACCGAGTGAGGAGTAGGAGAAAAAAACGCCTATTCCTAAATAATTACAAAGCAACAGCTAGAGGCGACCTGGCAGACATATCTGAAAGATCCATATCAAACATGTGACACACAGGTGGGCCATAGGCCTACAACAATGCCCTATGACGGACAGCAGATACCTAGACAAACACAGAGTACAATGTTAAGGCATCCAAAGGCTTGTACCTTACTGCAAAATTGTCACAACACAGACACACTAATTGTACCCTGTTTCATTGCAGAGGAACACGGATCTCCTGCTGATCTGCCTGTCCATGAGTTCCCTGATGACATGGATGACGAGACCATCAACCTCCCACAAGAGACCATTGACATGGTCCTTGAAAGCCTCCAAACCCCACCTTCAGTCACAAGGAGGGGCACAGAACAAGCAGCCACCACAGTAGAACCACCCGCCACCCCAATTGTAAGACCTGCCAGCTCCAACGCAGCTGAGGACTCTGACGACACTGGCACCAGCTTCGAAAGAACTGTTGTTGGGGTCCAGCGGGAGCTGGCCAAGGAGGTGCGGGTGGGGATGCAAACTATGGCAGCCAGCCTTGAGGGGGTGCGTTCGTGCATGTTGTCAACTGCTGATCAGGCAGCTGCAATGCAAGCCAGAAATTTGCTCTTGGAGGACATTTCAAAAACACTGAAGGAAATTGGCACAGCTGTCATCCAGTTGACACAACAACTCAAACTGCAAGCCACTCAACGTGTGCACGAATGCAACATAGTACCCCTCAGGGCCGACCTGGCTGCCTACCATCGGGATGTGGCTGCCATTCTGAAAAACCAGCAGGCCCTCCTTGCTGCAGTACTGCCCTTCCTTACTCAACAGGGATCAGTCCCCGGGATGTCTGCCTCCATGTCTTCTAACACTGAGGTGTGTGTTGGCCCTTCACAACCAACAACAACAAGGACACACCAGGCAACACACACATCAGAAGAAGAAGACATGGAACAGATAACATTCACACGCAAGAGTACCCGGAAGCCCTAGTCCCTGCACCATGCCCTACTATGACCAAGGTCCTACGTTTCGACACATGCCAGTCTCACTACAACTAACCTCAATGACTGTTCGGCAATCCACTGTATGACTTGTCCACCTTGCCAGTGAATGTTTCTCTCCTACCATTTGGCATTTCATGTTCCTCTGCACTGTCTGTGACATCACCCCAGCATGTCAGGAGCATCATCCACACCCCTTCTGTAGGATCACCATGTAATAATGCACCAGAAAGGAGTCAGCAAACATGGTGAATGGACATTTTGCACAACACCACCTATAAATAAATATCACTTGCACACCTATTGTGTCTCTGTGTCATTTCAAAATTCAGCTGTGCAGTAGATAACTCCAAAGTGGCTGTGTGGCAACCATGTCGATTCTCTATACTACTGTCCTGATTTCATGTATACTGAAACATCTGTGCAGTGGCCAGGATTGCATCATAGCTTTACTATACTGAGGAAAATAACTGATGAAGGGACTAAGCACACACAATCATGCTGTGTTGGACAGAATGATGCACCATCTATAGCTATTCTACACAACTAATGGTGCCTGAGAAATGTAGGCTCCATGCAATACTAACATTTGAAATTATGCTGTAGAATGAAAGGAATGATAAACAAATTACACAGCATCAATCACCCTTACGGCGTATACTTCCATGAAGGAAATTAATGCTGAATCAGTACACACATGATGTAGGTCAGCAATGACAGCAACAAGACAAGAGTGTGAACAAATCATCATCTATAAAGCTCTCCCTGAACTTCACAATGCTGTCCGACCTATCTATTTACCTACAATAACAAGTCTGGAAGCACTCTTTGTGAAGTAGGATACATACCAACCCCAAACCTTGATGATCAATGCACACTACCAATGGTGGCTCTCCAACATGGTGGATACTTACCAAGTTAGCACACGGGTAGCTGGCATGTTAAACCTCATAAGCCTGGGGATAGCGAGCATGGAAAACAAATGTCATACTCAAACTTTCTGCTACACTGATGTCAAGGCCATGAAAAGGTAGCACCTAACGCATCAGGTAAAGGGTTAACAAAATTCTTATTCAAAAGTAGTAATAAAAGCGGCAACTAAGGGAAAGGTAAACCTACACTAATCTAACCTGACTACTCCTAACCCACAACTGTCCCTAACTAACCTAAGCTAAACTTACTCTACACATGTAACGAAACGATCTAAACATCAACCCCCCACCCACCATTAAGAGACAAGACACATGCAGGACAACACTTACTAACCTACACGCATACTATACTATCCTAAACAAACATATATATTTTTTTTTTGTTGATTTTTTTATTTATTTATTTTTTATTAAACAGGAATCCCAACATTGCCTACCACCCACCCACCCACACAAAAAGATTAGATAGAAAGAATAAGGACCCCCCACCCTCTTACCTAACACTAACTAAGCTAATTACCTATACTTATCCTATTACTAACCCCCCAAACCCAACTAACAGTATGAAAAGAGGAAAGAGGTGAGAGGGGAGGGGTAAAAGTTCAGGAGGGCAAAATGACTAAAGATTTGCCCTCTGAAGTGTGCGCCGGATGGAGCGCACCTTCTCCTTAACCTCAGCCATGTCCTCCGTCAGGTTGTCCACCTTGCGAATTAACCTGTCCAATTTTCTAGACAATGCCTGGAAGGCTGCAGGGTCAATCGGAGGGTCACTGCTGGTCTGCGTGCCGGTGGAGGTGGAGGTTGTTGCTGGAGTGGAGTGGCCACGGGACAGCCCTGCTCCCAACACACGGCTGGGTCCAGGTCTTGAGGAAGATGCCTGGTCCGTCGCTGGGTCCCCTTGGGCAGACCTGGTGGTTGTAGTGGCGGTGGTTGTAGGTGGCACCGTTGGTGGAGCCTGTGGTGTGGCATACCACGCCCCGGAGGCCCGATCGGAATTGTATCTGCAGGCCATCCTCCGATACCCACACTGCACCTGCAGGATGCGCCTGTACCTCATTGCCCTGCGCTCAAAATGGTTGCGCTCTGCGGCACTCAGGTTTGCAGCTGTGAAGAGAAAAGGGAAATATTGAGCATTGAATTTACAGTGGGTTGAATCCCACAATGGCTCATTTGTCCATTACTATAAATATATTGTATGCAGCAATTGTTACAACATGGTTCACGGAAATGCTCAGAGGAAGTACATGTGAATCATGCATATCTAAGGTCATATCACACCTAGCATATCCATGTCTCTACATGATGGATGACATCACCCTAAACTACTCATCCAAATCATACCTAAGGCATTTGACATTATGGCACCAGCTCTTCCGCATACTGACTTCAGTACATATGTCATTCTATGTGATAACACTCACACTCCTCACTCAATAGCATTTTTAATTAGTTGTGTGCTAAGATTAAACCCCTGGCCCAGAATCATATGTCCACACTAGGTGTCAGATGTAGGAATTTAGGAAAATAAACTAGCAATTTGCAAAGCAGAACGGTGTCTCTGACACCGTCTGCGAGTCGCTATGGGGTCCCTAAAACCCACCTCATGAACATCAATGATGTGGGTTCCAAGTTGCCCCACCTTAGCAACATGGGCACTCATGGGGATGGAGGCCTGCTGGGACCAGCAGAGCTCCATAGACGTGACTGTTTTTAAATTAAACAAGTTATTTTTCCCCAAGTGTAGGCCGTTTACCGGAAAGGAAAATGAGCTGCAATTATTTTTAAATCACAACAATTGTACTTGGAAATTTTCATGGTAATTATTGGTCCCTTAGACCACTGGCTGTTTTGCGCAGGATTATTTTAGTCCACTCACAAAGGTGAAGCTTTACAATGAGGACCCCTTCCAGTCAGCAAGGTGGTTACCATCCACTTCAAGTGGATGATAACAGCTACTCACTTTGCAACCACATACTTGGTTGCAAATGGGATTGCCTACCACTGTGATTTGCAAGTAGGTCTGGTAAAACCCTTTATTATATCCATTTTGAAAAGCATTTTCCTCATATGTACATGACCACCAAATAAATTTTGGAATAGGAAACAGACGTTTGCAAATCCCACACATATATTTATGCCATTTGCAACGTGTAGACATTTTTCTCACTCTGGCCCAAGGTACTAACTCAAGTCACAAAAGGTGTTAAGTACGTGTAACATACTGGTTGCTACAGTCCTAGGTACCCGGTTTCACAGTAACATCCCAGTCTTTGTGGGTGGTGTGGGAAGAACAACCAACAATCCCATGTTCAATGCACACCCAGGAGTGTACAGAAAGTTCAACAATTATGTGCATTCACACACAACACCTATGAAGGGCTAGCAACACGTTGTAGTCAGCCCAACCTTGTCACATCCCAGGTCCACACATGTCAAACTGGTATGACTTAGCCCAACATAACATAATATTAGTGAGGCATGTTTAACAACACACAGAGGGGAGGTAGTACACCCATTCACATGATTCAACTGAACACCTAGGGCATTGCACTCAAGTCACACACACTTCGAGTTCACCTTGTGGAAGTACATGCCCACGGAAGATCCAACCTACAGTGTACACTGTCCATCCTTAACTAGGAAGAAGCACTTGTCATCAAAGCCGTGTGCCTAAGCTATCTGGGAGACTGTCAGTCTGATGTGCAGACTCAGTTCATGGCAAGTCCCTGACCAAGTCTAACATTGACCAGTGTATTCCAAATGAGTCATACCATTCCCAATTGCCGCCCTAATTGAATGGGCTACAGCCCCTCAATCTGAGAGATGACTACGTATTGCTTTGCAGAAACATTATTCAAATTTGATATCACACTAAAAGAACAAAGCCAATGAACGGCCAGCACATCAAATCATGAATTCTATTGAACACACAGTAATCCATCATGCGTCATTACCAAACAATGTAAATAGCACTCAGGCGACACTCACTGTAGGTATCGGGGTCGTCAAAATGGGCCACCTCTCCCACGGTGTACGGGGCTGGTCCACCTGTAAAGCATGAAACAAAGATTATACTCAGACTGTGTGAACGGACAAATGATTTCTGTTACAATGACACTGTGTGAATATGACATGGTAATGATAGACTTTCACACATGCTCATCCTGCATGGATCGCTTTGTATTCAACATTATCATTGGATGAGTCTCCTGCTCCAGTGTCACACCCTACTACACTCATGCAGTGGTCAGGACAGTCATGTGTCGTCCAAGTTAATCCTCCATTAGTATGCCCCAACAATAATGTTATCCATACATCTCAGCATGTGCATCCCCGAGAGACATCCCAAAACTGGTTCCATGAGGACTGCATGACCACTCACAATTAAACAGGCTATTTGGACAGGGTCAACAGACAGCAACCAGACACACATGTGACATATGTGTGAACAACAGGACTATCTTCATGTGACGTGACGGCAACACACATGTATAGCATCATCATGTGTTTCCAATTTTCTGTCTAGCTATGGCGTCTGCATATGTAGGTATGTTGTTTCTACATGACGTACTCACTGGCCATTATGACCAGTGGAGTACAAATAGAGCCGTTCATGTGTTGCTTTTCTGACACAAATGCAACACTACATTACATGCAGCTACAGGCATCTGGTATGTGTTGCAAAAATGAGCCATCGGACTGGTAGCATAGGTCTTCATACACATTCTGCAACAAATACACATTAGGACACATATGTATACCTTTGTAGCGCAGCATTTGAAACATTTTGTGACGCAGAGAGGGGGCGACTTAGCATAATACAAATAGATGTTGAATTTATAAAGCTGTCATTGCGTGTACATGTGTTGCAAAAATGGGGATTAATGTGTATAACCATGGGCCTAGGTTTCCCTGGCATTACACACACTCAGCTACTTATTTTGCAGATTGGCTAACAATCATCACATGTTCACACACCGATTTCTGTCATTCCCATTTAATTGTTTTTTACTCACCAACATGGCCACCAATCCGGAGTCCCAGGTGGTCCAGCAGGTCCTGTTCCCTGGTGATCAGATCTGCCCAGCGGTGCTTGAGTTGGTGTACATTCCTGAGACTCCCATAGACCCGGACCAGGTGATGGCGCACCTTCTCCCACCGGATTTTCCTCGCCTCTGTGTGATACCCCTGTATCACACGGCCCCCAGCTTCCAGCATTAGTGGGAGGAAATGGCTTACGAGCCATATAAACCCCCCAATTCGTCTTCCCCCATCCTGGACAGGCGAGGCCTACCTGACATATTGAGAGGACTAAGAATGTACCAAAAAAATATGAAATAAAAAGGGGGAAATGGGGAAAGGTAGAGGTGTGAAAGAAAAAGAAGAAGGAGAAAAATAGCCCAACTAACCCCCCAAACTATGCTACCCACAACAGACTCCCACAGACAATACAAACTATCACAGGTATAGACAAAATAACACTAAACAGACTGAGACAATGTTATACAACAATAATAGATTGACACTAAGACAAAATACAAGGCACACAGGACACAAAAGCAGTAAAACACAGGACAACACCTTTCACACAACCACACAGTCTAGATAAATCTGAGACTGCAAAGTGAAAGTGAAAGTTAACTCCCAGTACAGATTTTGTAAACAGGATATCCTATTACATCACTTCCTGCATAAAATGGCCGCCGTTTTTATTTTCCCGTTATGCGTCATATTTTCACGCATACACAGTTGTGCGTCAATTTTTTTGACGCATTACAGTGCACATGATGCGGAGTGAAAAAATATGATATGAATATTAATAATTAATAATTTACATGAAATGACCAACATATTGTCCATGTAGCGTCAATTTTACCACGCATACATCATGGGCGTCGTTTTTTTTACACGTACAGTGGTGCACATGATGCGGAGTGAAAAAATATGATATGAATATTGATAATTAATAATGTACATGAAATGACCAACATATTGTCCATGTAGCGTCAATTTTACCACGCATACATCATGGGCGTCGTTTTTTTTACACGTACAGTGGTGCACATGATGCGGAGTGAAAAAATATGATATGAATATTAATAATTAATAATGTACATGAAATGACCAACATATTGTCCATGTAGCGTCAATTTTACCACGCATACATCATAGGCGTCGTTTTTTTTACACGTACAGTGGTGCACATGATGCGGAGTGAAAAAATATGATATGAATATTAATAATTAATAATGTACATGAAATGACCAACATATTGTCCATGTAGCGTCAATTTTACCACGCATACATCATGGGCGTCGTTTTTTTAACACGTACAGTAGTGCACATGATGCAGAGTCAAAAATATTGTGGATGTTAATTATATTTTGAAGGCGAAATATCAAGACACTTTTGGATACATTTGTATCTGACTCTGCATTGTGTGCACTCATGTACGTGAACAAATTATGACGGCCATGCTGTATGCGTAGAATATGGAGCAAATTTATCCTAATGTCTTCATGTGTTTAGCTTTGGAAAGGTGATTTGTCATGGTCAAATGGTGCGATGTGAGACACATTTGTGTTTGTATATGACACATGTCCGTACTTTTATGTATAGACGATATTCGTGCTTTGCGCCATTTTTTTGTGCCGCCTGCCGCACGGGAGTGATTTTTGCCCTGAAGCATAAATACCACGCACCGCTATGTGCGTCTGTTTTTGGACGGGAACGCCTACCCTGCATGCAAAATTTTTGACGCACATTCGGCGCAAACGGAGTATAAATATGCCCCAAAGTTTATTAAACCTCATGAGGTGGTAACACAGTTCAAACAGCACCCTTCGGTAATGTTTGAAGTAGCACACTGAACTAAGAGAGCATGATCCTTTTATACCCTATATCCTTTTAGGGGCTAAAAGAAGGTGGTACAATTATAGAAGCAAGACTTACATACATGTAAGGTCATATGGAAATGCACAGTCGACAGGTAGGAGGGGCTAACAGTTTCAAGGACTAGTTGACATATTACTGTCTGTTACTGATTACTAACAGCTGCAGATCTTACTGGGCATGTGCGAAAGTGGGAGATGCTAAATATAACTTGTCACTAGACAGTTTTTCAAGAGTAGTTAACAGAGAGGTAGGACAGAGCACATGGTGAGCAAATGGCAGAGAAAATGTCTGCCATGAATACAAAATGGATTCTGCCAAATGTTCACAATAGTTGCTAAATACAAGATGTCTTCTGCTAATGCTTAATCTAATCACTATTAAATTACAACAAGAGAAGCCCCCTTAACCCAGGGACCAACTTTACAGCAATTTGCATAAATCTGGTGAACTATGACAGGTGAATTAAAATTAATAATACATTCGCTGTCACAAGACTTCCTCAACGAACCCACCCAACCAACCCTCCTCACCATTGATATTGTGGATACCTTTGAGAATGGGAGATTAGCATTGACGTGTAACCAGTGGGTGACCTTATTATTTAGTTCTATGGAAGTCTCCATGCTGTTTCGTTGGAGCATGGGTACATTTGCAATCACTGCTACATACGGGCTGGCATTATGGGGGAAATGAAGGACCCCATACTGAGCCCCTTGGGAAATATCGCTCGTCTGTTTCAGAGTACTTGCTGCTTGATGCTTATAATACACCCCATTTGATTTACACATTGGGATGGTGCCAGTCTCTCCCGTACTGGTACTAGCTACATCACCAATGTGAATATCTTCCGAAGTTTGAACACAGCCCTCACCCAGGCCCTTTCTCTTGATTCAAACATAGCTGCAGTATACTCCAGTGTCTCCTGGTGATGCCACAGGGCGTAGTAGAGCCCCAGCTGCTGGCCCTGGCTTGGGGAAGTTTCCTTGGGGTTTGGGTTGTAGGGAGGCAGCCTTGCGCAATGTGTCAATAAACGTGTCAATAGACGTACACAATTGAGCAATCCCCCCCAATTTCTCTTCAATGGCTGTTAGCCGGTTTTCCAAAGGGCGCAGTTTTTTAGTTAGCTCATCCAATATGTGCTCCAATATGTAATCTTTCACTAGGGAGAGTGGGTCAGCAGAGACCTCCTGAAACCCCTCGTTCCTGACACTTTTGGTCCTAATGTTGCTGGGGTCCATAGTACGCACACACTTATTCTTTGCAGGGTCATCTCCACACTTTCTTTTCCCTTTTACTGCTGAAATCACGGAATCAGCTGAGACACTCTGTGGCACTGATGGAGTTCCTGACCCAACCGGGCCGGGAAGGCAGGTGTCAGAGGCCCCCTTACAATCAGCTTGCTTAACTCTCTGATGATTTGCAATAAGAGTTTTGGGAGGTAACTGAGGTGTTGGCTGGGGCAACTGTGATAGCTGGGGGGTTAGGAGTGGCAGTGACATATTGGCTGAGGGTACTGTTATAGATAGGTGTTGTTCCGTGGACTCAGTCTCCCTTTCTATGGC
The DNA here is from genome assembly GCF_031143425.1 of Pleurodeles waltl. NCBI lineage: Eukaryota > Metazoa > Chordata > Amphibia > Caudata > Salamandridae > Pleurodeles > Pleurodeles waltl. The sequence continues at coordinate 296,269,671 of NC_090440.1, forward strand.
CCCAACTGCCCTTTGTAAGAAGCCATCAAGAGTTTTGTTGATTTTGGAGCTGTCTTGGGAGGATACTGCTTTTCGTTTGCCCATCTTATATCTATATTCACGGCAAAAATGACACTCAGATGTCAAATACCTCACTGTACCTCATGATGCCTCACGGTACCTTACCACCCTAAATCTTCAATCTTCACAGGCACATTTAAAAATGATTAATGGATGTCCAGTCCGCTGGGCAAAACTGATCCAACCTCCACCAATCTACTAGTATCTTTCTGGTTAGTTTTATTCTAAGCCTCTTTGCAGCTTCCTCTTGGGACAGTCACTTGGTGCAGTATAGCTGCTTGTCTGTCTTTCTTTCTTTCCTTCTTTCTTTCTTTCTTTCTTTCTTTCTTTCTTTCTTTCTTTCTTTCTTTCTTTCTTTCTTTCTTCCTTTCTTTTCTTCCGTTCTTTTCTTCCGTTCTTTCTTTCTTTCTTTCTTTTCTTTCCTTTCATTCATTCATTCTTTCTTTCTTTCTTTCTTTCTTTCTTTCTTTCTTTCTTCTCTCTAACAGGTGGGTTTGTTTGGGACAGAAGCAGAACAACAGGGACACAGCTAAACTATTGGTGCATGTGTTGTTCTCTGGTGGCAGTACTGGAGCAAATGTTTCTACAGACATTGAACACAGGCAACAAATAAGAGATGTTTGGTTTGCTCATCAGAGGAGCGTTCATCTTTTGAACCTGAGAAGCCACAACAAAGATGAAGAAGACAGGTAATATGTCTCATTGTGCCTTGAGAGCTATGGGTAAAGAGCTCATAAAGGAACTGGTCTCAGGGTCTTCCCAAAAACAAGTGGTCACAAAGTCTTAGAGCATCATTGTCATCCTCTCATTAATGACTGAAAAACTTAGAAAGCGCACGAATTCCAAAAGGTGTCTTGGAGCAAGAGTGAGAACAAGCCCAATAACGGAACCTAATATGAGGGGGAACCCGTGAAGAGCCAAGTTTTAACTGTTTCCTGAATTGTAGCAGATCTGATTGAGCTATAAGTTCAAATGGCGAATAATTCTGTAATTTACATGTGGAAAAAGAGAAGCTTATAGTTCTCCAACAGACCATAATAAATCTGTGGATGGCCACAGTTTTAGCTGCAGAAGAGTGAAAAGTCTGCCTAGGAGTGTACCACTGGAAATGTTTTTTGAAGCGCTCTGGGACGGCACTATGAAGGGCTTTACGTGTCATGCAGAGGGCCTTGAATTGGATCCATTCACGAATTGGAAGCCGATGAAGGGTGACAATGGCTTTGGAAACTGGACTGAATTTCAGAATTTTCATGATCAATCAGGCTACGGCATTCTGGAGAATCTGGAATTTATTCAACAGACGTTGTGAAAAACCCGCAATCGAGCAATGCAATAGTCAGTCCTAGAGATGACCAAGGTAATGACAAAAGACTTTTGGCGGTCTGGTGGAATGAACAGAAACGTCTTCCACAAGATTCTCAACAAGAAAAACCAGGATGAGATGACCAGATTTATATAGTCTGAAAATTATAGTTTTCTAACAAAGAGGACCTCTAAAATATTAGCTTTATCAACTGGACAGGGGAGTGTAAAAAGTTTCTGAGGCCACCATACATCAGATCAAAAGAAAGTATCTTTGCCAAATAAAAAGATCTGTGTCTTATCTGAATTTAACGTAAAACAACTGTCCTCATCCAGATCATAATTTGTGTATACATTTATTAAACTGTTTGACCACCACTGCGATATCATATGAGAATGGGACTACAATCTGCATGTCATCAGCATAAGAGATCACAGAGAAGCCACAAGATTGAATCAGGTTCGCCTATGGAGTCACATAGATATTGAAAAGAGTGGGACTCCAAGATGCCCCCGGTGGGGGCCTCACACAAAAGGAAGAAAGGCTCAGATGTGAAATTGCCCTGGGATACCCTTTTGTTTTTTGTCTGCCAGAAAATAACTTAAAAGGGAAAAGGCAGAATCTCTGATACATATGGATTCCAGCCTTTAGGTTAGCAAAGCATGGTTGAAGGCATTGAATGCAACCATTAGGTCCAAAAGAATGAAAGCTGCATTGTCACCTATATCAACTAAGGATCTGATTTCTTCTGTGGCTGCCACTAAGGCTCACTCACTGCAGTGACTGAGCCTAAAACTATGCTTGGAGCTATCTAGGATGTGGTGTTTGTTGATGAAAGACATAAGATCCATTTTCAATGTTTCTTCAAGGATCTTTTCTGGCATAGGAAGGTGAGACATGGTCTGATAAATTTTCATATCAAGAGGATCAAGAGAGGGATTTTTGAGTAAGGGAAGCACCAATGCCTCCTTCCAAGTGGAAGTGAAATGCCCTGAGATTAAAATCATGTTTAGCAATTCAGATAATAGAACTGCTACCATCCTGAAAGTCCCAGAAAGGACATTAGTGGGACAAGGTTGTGTAGGGTCCTCTGATTTTGTCGCCTCTGTGAAGGTGGCAACTTGTTCACTGGTAAGGGGAGAGAAGACTGAAAATATGTTAGATGTTGCATTACTACTACCCATCTTAACCTCAATAGAGTTGTTATTCAAATTAAAGGTGAATTTTTTAAAACTGTGTTGACCTTCAATTGAAAATAGTTGGCTAATTTGTTGCACAGAGGTTGGTCAGGTTCTACATTGTTGTTTTCGAATTACAAATAGCTATAATCTTTTGATGCTCCTCAGGAATACTCTATAGACTGTAGTAGTCTGGTAAAAGGACCTGCATGGGATCTTAAATTACTTAGGAGAGATTAAGAAGTTGTAATAGAAAGCAAGAATCCCAAACACAAATGGATGACTGTCCAAAACGTTTCACAGTGACTCCAGTCCCAATCTATTTATTCATTTTTAACAGTTTTAATATATTGGTTAAGTACATCTTGCATGAATTCTTCTTGACACTTATCTATATTGTTCAAGTCTCTAAGTCAGAAATTGTGGACATAGGTAATAAGAGGTCCCTAAAGTTGTCATACTGTTTATTGGATGACATACGAGGTTGGGAGAAACTAATTGATTTATGGCCATGCTTTGACCTTTTGGTCATTAAGCATGCTACTGAGTTCTAAAGAGTGCTGCTTTAATGAGAAATGTTGCAATGGTCCGATGAAAAACAATGCAACCCTCCTGAGAAAGAGTGGTATGATCTCATACTTCCTACCAGTGTTCAGTATTTGCTATGACGACTAATAAGTTTAAGTACTCTCTTCAGACGTACAACTTTAAAAAAAACTTGGCATACAGTATACCTTCATATTCATCCCCTAAGGCTTTTCTTTGTAACAAAAAATTCAGTTCTACAGGCTTTGTCAATGTTTGATCAGCATTGTCTGCACAGCAGGAAATTTAATCCATATAGTGGTTTTAAAATAGGACATGGCACTCAATGGGTTAAACAGTAAATCATGATTACCAGATAGACAGTTTATGTGAATTCCTACAGCTTCTAACCATCAGTTCAATACCATGTGCTTGATTTAGAGTTTGGCGGATGGGTTACTCCGTCACAAAAGTGACCGATATCCCATCCACCATCTTACAATTCCATTATAGCCTATGGAATTGGTTATATTGGGGACAGGATATCTGTCATATTTGTGTAACCCCTCTGCCAAACTCTAAATCAGGCCATAAGTTGCCCTTGAATGGCATAAAGAGTTATTTACCAATTACAAGAAGAGACGTAGAAAAGATGAGCTGGGGAGGCAGGGCTTGCATTACTAGAGAACAGACATTCTTCTCTACTCAGAGTGCTGCTTGAACAAAAGCAGGTCTTTTGGACAAGAAGTACTGCAATTCCATAATATTGGAAATTAGCTCTGAGCTGTATCTTCTGTTATCCGTCTTGTCACAATGCAAATAATAACTTTGGAATATACTATACCAGACGATCGATCCAATCGATTGGGTATAACAGTAATATAACAGTATTACCATACCAGAGAGTAAGGCAGTGTAATCCCAGTGTTGGACCTGGCCCTTTTGGCAGGTTCTTCCCTGACTTTTTGCATCCTTACTCCTATTTTTTCTGACCTCTCACTGTTTGCTCTAGGACTCTTAGCACTTCATTACTGCTGATCAGTGCTAAAGTGCAGGTGGTCTCCCTTCTAAAGTTGGAATGATTGGCTTATACCTAATTGGCATGTTTAGTTTACCTGTAAGCCCCCTGTACAGTGGTATCTCTATACCCAGGACCTGTAAATTAAATTCTACTAGTGGAGCTACATCACTGCTTGCACCACCCACTGAAGTAGCCTTTCAAACCTGTCTCAGGCCTGCTAGCGCAGGGCCTGTGTGCGCAATTTTCTGCCACAGGAACATGGCATCTAAATTTACTTAACAGGCCCAGAACTCTCCCCACCCCTAAGTTAGGCCCGAGCTAGCCCTATGGGCAGGGCGCTATGTATGTAGAAGGCAGGACGTGTGCTAGGTTGCGTGGCCTGTCCTGGTAGTGACAAATGCCTATTTGGTTTCTCATTGCTGTGAATGCTGCCTTCTCATAGGGTTGCATTGGAAATGGCCTGCCTAATGTCTAGGGGGTATTGTCTGATTTATGAGGGGTAGCGTAGGCATGTTTGGTATGGTTGCAATGGTGGTGAGAAATGCTGCTTACTGGTGTAGGTGGATTTTTTTATTACTTTTACAAAAATGCCACTTCTAGAAAGTGAGCATTTCTCTGTGCTTATGACTCTGGTGTTTTGCAGCTTGACTCCAATCCATGTCTGGGCAGAGTGACTGTTGGGCTTTGTGCATACTTTTCAGACAGCCTGTACACAGGGAGGGTGGAGGTGTCACAGAAGTGCACCTGCATCTTGAATAGTCTTCCTGGGCTGAGAGCAAGTGGAGGCGGGGCACACATGCATCTGCAAAGGCTGTGCCCTGGACAAAAGGTTAATTTACCTCCAAAGATGTTTGGAGCCTGTGCTGGAGGAGAGAGGGGGCTTTCCCAGAACCAGTTGTAATTGGTTGGAATTTCCTCTCCCCTTCTTTGTCAACCCACTTCAAAAACTGAGTATAAGTACAGGGGATTTTTAACCACAAATAGGAGAGATTTTGGAACTGGACATAGAATGATGCTGGACGTACTCACCAGGAACCACTGTCGACTGCCGCTGTTGTGTTGACCTATTACCTGCTTCTCCTTTCCTGATAAAGCACCTTGAGAGTGCTTTTCATTCGTGTCGCTTAGCGCCTTCTGAGCACCCTGCCTTCTTGGCTAAAGCGCCTGGGGCGCGCTCAAAAGTGCTTTGCCAATGCTAAAAGAATCACTGTTGTGACCCGGCTGTTTATCTCACCCAAGCACGGTGAAAGCATGCTGTGTCCCACACCCCCGGGGTGCCATTGAATGAAGCATGGAGCAAGCGTGCTCCTAGAGTGCCCCTGGGGCAAAGCACACTCCAAGGAGCATGCCCCGGGCACAAGCAGGCACCCACTTTGGTGCCTGCTCACCGCTGCGGCCTGGGCAGGCTTTTGTCTTTGGCTAGGAGACGGACAGGGAAGGAAGCCTCATTGGAGGCTCCCCGCCTCACAGGAGACCCTTGTGTCCAGCAGACACAGGTAGGGAAGGAAGCCGCATCGGAGGCTCCCCGCCCCACCAGAGCCCCTCATTGTCTTCACGGAGACTGTGGGTGTGGAGGAGGTCTCGCCGCAGGCCCCCACTGCACAATGAGGTCCCCTCGCTGGGCCCCCTTTTTGTTGCTGACTTTGCCCCCCCTCCTCCCCTCCGGGAGGGCCCGTGGTGTTCCAGGGAGGCCAAGAGATCGCAGGACCCAGAAGGAGCCCAGTATAAAAATCGAAAAGGGTGAGCTGGCCGCCTCCCCCTAACCTTAGCACGAGGCCCTGTGCTCAACGAACGCTGGGGGCTCCCCTTGTTTCCTTCGTGGCATTGGAAGTGCCTTCTCATCAAAAACAGGTACTCTTTTGTGTGAATATGATTTCTAATGTTTCTGGTATGGGCATTATGGACTAGTATGTTAACCTGTTTTTTCTGGTATGATGTGACATATATGTGCTGATGTTCCTTTTATTGGCATTACAGACTGATATGTTTTATGACTAGCCATATGTTTTATAATGTTCCTGGTATGGTCACTTTATGATATTTCTATGAAAAGTACATTTGTTTAGTAATGTGATTCCTGACTACTTCTTATGTTGCAGAATAATAAGTAACCTGTGTGTTATGTGTAACTACTACTGGTTACTGGCATGTTGTGTTCAGTCTAATTACGTTGTGTACAATACAGTTTATTTTTATATAACTTAGTGTTGAGTTTCCTTTGTGGTGGGGATAGTGTGTCACGTGTGTTGTATGTGTGTTGTGCAAACGCTTCATACAAAAACAAAGAGGGATAAGGAGGTTGTGGGGCTGAGTCTCTCCACATTATAGCCTATATAACATTACAAAAGAGGCCCAGCTAAGAGAACTACTACAGGATGGACAGGAAAAATAATTTTCCTGTCAGAAAAACCCTCACCCACTAGGGTTGCCCCTTGGTGGCATGATTCATCATTGGGTTTCTTCCAGTTCCGCTACAGATTGGGGCGTGCTACGACCTACGGGATATGTGGGAGCACTGATGTAGTCTTGTCAGTGTGAATCACAGGAGGGATAGGAGTAGTGGGGTCTTGGGTGAGTTAAAAATACCTGGCTCCTAGAAATTTCAATGATTTAAATCTCTTGGAGACGGTATGATTTTAAAAAAAGGGGCTACGGAAGTGGGGGATGTAGTGTACCTGACTTCCTAGTCTACATGTTTCGAAGCCTTACCCCTAGGCTCCTCTTCAGGACCAAAGTGGACTCCCTGATGCCACTCCTCGTTTGACTACTGCTAATGAAAGCATAAATTAATACATGCTCTGTGATATGGTGCAATTCATCTTACTAATGTGGTGTAATAAGATGATACCTATTGATATAGTGTCCGTCATTGATATCTGTGGTAATATAAGAGAAGCATAGTTATCATAGCCCTCAATTGTAATGGGCCACTGTATATTATTTTTGTGGGTGTGGTGCCACTTATTTGCAAACTGCATCCCACTTGTGGGAAACATCACTCATGAATATAAGAACTGAGAGACTAAAGTACTCTCACAATCAACAGTACAAGACATACTACTTTAAAAAAATTAAATTGTGTAAACACTTGAAACACACCAAACAGTACATACGTGGTGCATGCATAACCTACTTTGTACTATTTGGATTCTCATATCATAGGGGTGTGTGCTTGTAGTCACACGCTATAGATCTGGCAAAGTTTTAGAATCAGTTCATCTTACTGTATCTCTAGCACCATGTAAACAATGTTCAAAAGGCACTTACTTACTCAAATGCTCACCTCCCTGAGGTCTGAAATTTGAATGCTCACATGTGAGACGAGTTTAAATGTGCAGCTTTACACATTGCCTCTGGGATAAGCCTGACTGCTCGTGCCAAGCTACCAAGAGGGTGAGCAGGGGTTATCTTGGAACTGTAACTCCTTGCCCGCACAGTCATGCTATGTTTATTGCTATAGTGTTAGAGGTAAATAAGTAAGAAGGAGAGAAACAACGCAAGGTTGCATTTGGTTTGAAGCCGAGAAATGGCTAGAATTCATGGGAAAGATGCAAGAGGATGAGAATGGTAGAGGAGGAAGTGCTACACATCCGTATTTTGTATTTGTATTTTGTATTTATAATGTGCATTCTGGCCATAGCATTGAAGCGCTAAGCAACAGTGAGTAGAGTGACCAAGGAGAAACAGAAAGGAAAAGAGATCAGATTACTGAGGAAAAAGCCAGGTCTTTAGTTGCTTCCTAAAGGACAAAAAATGATGTTCCTTTCTGATCGGCATGGGGAGTAAATTCCATTGTTTGTCAGCAGCCACTATGAAAGCTTTATCGTCCATTTGACCTTATGAGTGCGAGGAACATGGACCAGGTAAGCTCCTGTTGATCTAAGCTGATGACCTGGAACATACCAGTATAAGTTTGACGTCAGGTATTCAGGTTTGTGCAGGTATAAGGACTTGTGTGTCAGACATATCATCTTAAAGATGATGCACTTCTTGACCGGCAACCAATGTAACTGTCTCAGACTGACACTAGTCGAGGCTGAACGAGGAAGAACTGATATTAGACGGGCTGCTGTATTCTGAATTAATTGGAGTTTACTATGCAAGGTTTTATCAATATTAAGCTTAAAAGCATTACAATAGTCCAGTTTAGAGATCACTAGAGCAAGGGACACTGAAATTCTGAGCTCCTTTTGTAAGTATGGGAAAACAGACTTTGGTAATGGCATTGACTTGTGTCTTAAAAGATAAGCCATTATCAAAGATAATCACCAAATTCTTAGTGGCGCTGATGGGGGCAGGTAAATCTCTGCACACTGATGGTCACCAGTGTGCACTCCATAGATCCCTGCTAGAGCCAAAAAGTAAAATCTCTGTTTTGTCACCTTTCATCTTAAGCCAGTTCAGGCTCCTCCATCTATTAATCTCACTCATGCAACAATGAAAACGATCTTCAACTTCCTTCCAATTCTTATTAACGGGAATGATTAATTGCTTATCGTCTGTATAGGAAGTGACCAAAAAGCCAAAAGATCGAATCAGTCTGGCCAATGGAGCTACATACAGATTGAATAGAGTGGGACTAAGTGAGAAGACTTGAGGAACTCCACACGGTAATTGATAGGCAGGTGCTCTAAAATCTCCATATCTCATTGTAGTTAATCTTTCCTCCATAAAAGACTTCAGAATATTCAGTCCTATGCCTCTGACACCTGCCTCTGACACCTGATAAAGGCAGCGTGCTATGATGTGTGGAGAAATGGTGTCAAAGACTGCTGATAGATCTAATAGCACTAAAATATCTTCAAGCCATCGTCAACTAATCTCCGGATGGTGTCCGATGTAGTATTAAGTGCAGATTCTGTGCTATGGGCTTTCCTGAAACCATGTTATGTAGGGTCTAAACTGCCAGAATCTTGGAGAAATTTGGCGAGTTCTTCATTAACATGTTTTTCAAAGATTTTAGTTTGAAAAGGCAACAAGGCGATAGGCCGGAGATTCTTAAAATCATTTGCATCACCATCTATTTTCTTTTTTAGAGGCACCACAATCACTTCCTTCCAAAGCGGGGGGAATACTCCTATAGTCAGGACCTCTTGAAATACTGGTAATATATGAGGAGGACAAGGGTCCCTGGGGGAGCCAGATTTAATGCACATCATAAGCTATTTCTCTAGATGTAGCGGCTGAAAATTAGTCAACATGGGACTGTCATCATTTGTAAAACTATTTGGACACTCATGTGAATCTGATCCATACACAGATTGAGTAAAGCTAGCTTGATTTAGCAAAACTTTATTTTCAAAGATAGTGGTAACCTTATTACAGTATTCTTTATAAATACTAAGGGTTGCTCTAAGTTTTCCTTTTTCCTTAGAGTTGGAATCTAATTTCCACCTCCGTTCTTGTTGCCGGTATTTTCTCTTCAGAATTTTAAGGGCATTAGAAAGTCAGGGGCAGCTGACCTTTTTCTTCTCTAAAAATCGGGGCCAACTGATTGATAGGTATTTTGACCCCCTCATTGAACCTGTCTGAAGCCGACAAAGGGAGTTTCTTTGCTGCTTCCCAACCTGCAACCAATGCTGGTCTTAATTGATGATCTTTAATGCCGCACCAACGTCTAATTGGTTTTGCAGATGGGCTGACATCCTGGGGGATGATGGATTAGTCAGTATAAAAATGAGAAGATGGTGGTCGGTTCAGTACAGACAACAAGAGATACATAAAGCAGCAGAGACAATCTCATTTATCTCCAAAACATGTCCCACTCTTTAGATTCAGATGGCCTGGATTAATCAGGTATGTGGGGGAGTCACAAAATATTTAGGAGAACAAGTAGCAAAATTAATGATGGCTGAGACTGAATGTGGTTGTGATTATAGAGAGAGACAAGAAAGAGATATAAACATCCTGAGAGTTAGAGGATTGTACCCTAGAGATGGTAATAGAAGATACCCACAGTAATTGCCGTTAGTGACTGCTTTTAATTCCATAGAGAAGACATGTTAAACATCCGGTGAATGAACCATGTGTGTTTACTGCCAGTGCCCCCCTTATACATGAGGTGACTGCAACACAGCAAGGGTCAGAGGCACTTGTTTGGATACACGTGAATATATGTGCACATTCATGTGCACACACGTGAGGTCTCCACGTGTGAGACTACAGTTGTATACAGCCCGATAACTGTGCATAGAAAGTCTGGCTCAGAGGGGTCTCTACACGAATATATTTTGACCAGTGTTCTTTCATAGGGAAAGTCAGTGTGATTGCTGTCTTGTCTACAGTGACACATAAGGGAGAAATGTGCATTGGAGTGCAGTTTTTCTTCCCTTTGGCCTACAAAGTCCAGTGACATGTCAAAGTCAAAATGGGGTTGAACATGTGCACCAAAATCAAATCTGCAAGTTCCAAGAAGGTTTCTGTACAATGTATGGGTCATACAAATTTGTCACATTTCTCTGGCTCAGCTCAGGATCAGAGTCCAGGCCTTTGTCACCCTGCTGGTTCAAGTTCATTAGATTTCTCTCCATGAGCAAAAATCAAAGGCTTCCTTGCACAAAGGAACATTTAGCAGTGCTTTACTCAGCGCCTGAGTAGGAAAGGGGTGGGAGAGAAAGGATCTGCATCCATCAATTAGCTCTCTCAGTTTACCAGGGATGGGACAGCCCAAGCCCACTGAACAATGAGGTGAGCCCCGACCTCTGGAGCCAACACAATTTGGTGCTCCTCTTTGAAGTTTTGGTGGGAAATACCCTAGCAGAGATGTCAGCGAGGGGTGGAGCTGAGACCACAGAGGAGATGTGGCCACTGACTCCTGAATGACGGCATCTTGGATTGTCCCTTCATGCTGTGCAGGGGGGTTGAGATAGAGGCGGATACATGATGGGGCACCCTAGGATTGGCCAGGGGTGCCTGGATGTAGACATTTTCAACCCCATGTAAAATGTTTTTCACAAGGAGGTGCTCTATTGTTGTGCTTTTTACTGAACAATGGGATTGGACAACAGTAGCCATGGGCAACTGGAAAGAACAACCCCTTCATGCTCACCTGGACTAAGGACTCTGACTATAATTGACCCAAGACTGTCCCCAGGACCAGGGAATATCATCCCCTTAACCCCCCTTAGGAGTAGAGGACTGAAGTTCTGCACCATGGAGGGAAGAGTGTGAAAGGAGAAGGAGGAGGAAGGCTGATGCAGGGAGCCCGTATAACCAGCTCCCTGCAAAGTCTTCCACCTTAGAGAGTATGATGCTTAAGGAAAGTGTCTCAGGTGGCTAGGGCTCACTACCAGGAGCAAAGTGAGTCCAAGCTTAATCAAATTTGACTAACAGGGCCCGAGATAAAATGAGAAAAAGCTGTTGATCTTTAACCCCCTCGACCCAAGGGAGGTGACGGAGAACGTGGAGCTCTGGTGTGAAGTCTGGTGTGAGCCAGGGCTTAGGATCACTGCAAGCCACATTTCCAATAATTAACTGTTGGAAGGGGTGTGCATGGGGGCCCCTCCCCAGAGCTCATAGGACCCGGTGATCCCAACTCCCGGTTTGGATTATCTCTAGGGGGGCCTAGGATCCTGACTCTGGGCTCCCACCACTGCAAGGAGAGCAGGGAGTGCTGTCACCCCCCCAAGAGTTGGACAAGGGATCTGGAATGCCTTTGTTGTCCTTCTCCGAGTGGAGGAGGAGGGGCATGGAGTTGATACCAACAGTGAAAAGGAGAAGAGGAGGACACAAACAGTGCCGCTCCCCCTCCAAAAGGGTTGAGTCTACCCGCTCTCCATGCCTGTGTCATCAGGAGAAGTCAGCCACCACCAACGTGAGCACCCTACTTGTAGGAGCAGACAGAGGTGGACTCGCTTGGTTGCCCCAATGAGCAGAGCCACGTGGAGTGCCTGGGTGGTACGGGACACCCCCAAGATAATAAAAAGAATAGTAAAATGCACACTATGCAGCACATAAAAAAAATAGCTGAGGCAGCTTATTAAATAGTCATACTCCGGAGGGGCCATCCCATATTGCCTTAGGGCTGGATACTGCAAAAGCATTTTCTACTGCTTATGGTGGCTGCCAGCAACAAGAAAAAAAGAGTACAGAGGAGCTACAAGAGCACAACAGCACCCGCCAAGGAGGTCCCAGGAGTTTTTCCAAAATGGCCACTCTAAGTTAAGAGGGTCAGAGAGAAGATGACCACCCAGAGCATTACGTAAGATTTATAAGCACTCCTCAGGCTGGTGATTTAGCTGTACAGCTGGAAATGCAGTGCAGTACCCTCAAGGGGTTGAATCTATGGCTGCATTTAGCGTAGCGTATGGGTTGTTGAGAAAGGACACCATCATGTGGGTAATGTTTGGAAAAATGCTTTATTTTAAAATGTTTTTGCAATGGTTTGAACAATGCATTATTCAGGTTGGTTTTACACATTGCTTTATTTAAGAAAATTATTCACATTAATTTATTTAAAAGTGTTGTCAGTACTGATAGTAGTGCATATTGCTGAAAGGCTCCAATGGTTTATTAGTGATAATGTGAAGACATGATTGCAATACTTTATTATTTATAATAAAGGAAAAGGGATTAAGGTTACTGAAGTCAGAGGTTGGATGAGGAATTACCATGACATTTGATTTTGATCTTGAAATTTGATAAGACTGACCAGATGAAATAGGGACCCCCTCCATAAATGGTTATATGCTATATTGTACATGGATGGGAGGTACTGTGATTTGTGGACATAAAAGTTTAGGGGTCAGATGTAATGTTGCACCCCTCATGGGCAAAAAATTGCCCTTTTTTTGTCCGATCCACGGATTGGAGGATCCTCCTCATATCCTGAAGAAAAGTAAGGTCCTGAGTGGCTTGCCGCAACCTGACATAAATATTAACGGGTGCGTTAAAAGAAACCATAGAAATTCACTTAAAAAAACAAAGGTTACAGGAATGTAACCTTCGTATTTCTAAGTGAATATTTTGAATATGTATATATAAACCAAAGGTTACACGGATACTATAGTTAGGCTCATACTTTAAATGTACAAAACCATAGAAATTCACCTGGTATAGTTATAGTTATTTCAAGTAGCTAAACCAGAGTGCCAAGTCGTAAACTCCCCTATTATTTCATATGTCACCCATAAGGTAGGCCCTAGGTAGCCCATGGGGCAGGGTGCTATGTAAGTAAAAGGCAGGTCATGTACTTTTAAGTTTTACATGTCCTGGTAGTGAACAACTCCCAAATTCGTTTTTACTACTGGGAGGCCTACTCTTCTCATAGGACAGCATTGTTAATTCCTTAGTATCCTTTTAAGCTGTAATTCCTGATCAGAAACCAGTAGCTACATCATGTTTCAGAACACTGGAATGGTAATGATAAATCTTTTTTTATGGTACAGTCAGATCTTAACATTACTATTTTAGAAATGCCACTTTTAGAAAGTAGGTATTTCTCTGCACTTACTGCCCTGTGTGCCTTGCAGCCTGTCTCCAATAAACATCTGGGGTAGGTGACAGCTACATTTTGTGCATTCCCTCTAGACAGCCACAAACACAGGGAGGTTAGGTGTGTCTGAGCACTAATCAGCATTCATCTGCACTCTGATGGGCACTCCTGTGCAGGAATGGTAAAGGGGAGCTGACACACTTGAATAGGAAAGTGCCTGTCCCCAATCAAAGGGTTGATTACCCCCCTACTGGTTGCCCGGAGCCACGGCTAGGAAGAAATGATCGCTGTGCACTTCAAATACCCATCTTTGAAGTCACCCCCTCTTCAAAGGCACATTTGGGCATAAGACCCGGGGCTCTGACCCTACCAGATCAGTACAGTACACTACTGGACCTGGGAAGAACTCTGCCTAGAATAAGGACTGCTGTGCTGCAAGGAGTGCAACGCTTCTGGACTGCTTTTTGAGAAGGACTGCTCTCTGCCTTGATGAGTTAACCTCTTGCCTGCTGATCTCTGCCCAGCTGAGTAAGACTAAACCCTCTTATATAACCAGGAGTGACTGCAAGGGATTTCTGGCTTGCCCCCTGATCTCCTGCAGTCACAGGGACATCAAAGACTGCCTGCAACTTTGCTTTGGATGCTGGACTCTACCATCTGTGAGTCCTACTCTTGTCTGAGGTGCTCCCTCCAGTCCTGGGCCTCAGAAGCAGGTTCTGCAGCAATTTTACTACATCGACATCGTCACCTTTGTGCAGATTGTCCCTTTGATGCCTATGCAGAGGCTGTTCGATGACAGTGGATTCTCAGCCTGCACGGCCAAGCGATAACACTCTGTGTGGCTTGATGATGATGCATTGCCTTTATTTTAATGGAGTTTGATGCTCATGCGGGACCCGACTGCTAGGCTCATCTCTAATGCATCGCCACAACTGCTTGGATAGGAACCGATACTTGCTTTGCCTCATCCAAGTTACTTTTTCAGCAGGCTCTGCCTGAGTCCTGTAGTCAGCCTATCCTCCATCTCTGTGAACCTGAACTTTGGATTTCCACCGGTCCCTCACAAACTCAAGTAACCTTTTGAACGCTAGTCACTTCTAAGTACTATTTTTAGTTTATTCTTTGGGAATTCATATCTCATATCTCAACTTTTACTGATTGGATTTTTGTTGATTTGGTCTTGTTTTTCTCAGAAAAATATTCACTATTTTTCACAACCTAAGTGGAGTCATTTTTGTGGTGTTTACATTGTATTGTGTGTGTGTGTTGCACACATTCTTTACACATTGCTCTTTAGATAAGCCTGACTGCTCTTTACCCAGCTACCAGAAGGTGAGCATAGGTTAACTCTAAGTGTGTATCTAGCTTACTCTGACTAGACGGGGTGGTTCCTACTTGTACAGGGTGCATACTGTGAACAACCAGAAACCCCAGTTCTAACACATGCAATGAAGGAATTGAGGAGGAACGTAATGGAAGGCTGAGACACTTGTCAGAAGGCCATTCACTTTTGACTAGGCCAGTTAGATGAGTATAACATAACTAGAAAACCTCCCAAGGCCCCCCAATAAATATATCTACTAAAGAATACCATAAATGAACATTAAAATAGCTGATTCCTACTGTTCAGCCCAATGAACTGAAGAAGGGGACTTTATACTGATGGTCTAGAGTAGAGTTGCTCATCCAGAGAGAGGTAGAGAGAGACAGAGAGAGAGGCAGGTGGTGGATCAGATTCCTTTCCAGGGCCACAGGAGCAGAATCGGCACTACCTCCGAAATCAGTGAAGTGCAGAACAATGTAGATGAAAAGTAGACATAGGCACAATAGTATCAGACAGATTGCATCAGGCAGGTCAGCGGCAAAGCCTGGCAGCAGGATCAGAAAGGTGGAAGAGTGAGGGAGATGCCACCAGCTGGCAAGTATTAGAAATTGTATTGTAAATCCTGATAAGAGTTTAGTAAAGTGAGAGTGACAAGGATGGTAGTAAAGACAAGTGCAAAACAATAATAAGGAGGGCTCTACAATGAAGTACAGGGGCTTGAAGCATAGGGGTAAAACTCATAATTTTGTAGGTAGATATATATTTCTCTCTGGGAAATTAAAAGGCCCTGACACAGAATGAGGTGATTGTAAGGAAAGTTATCAAGAATAACAAACCAGATATTAACCCTTTAAATGCGGGCGTCGGCCACTGGCTGACGCCCACACTACCTCCCTGGTGCGGGTCACGACCAGCGGCCGACACCAGGGAGGGGGTTAATACATCCTCGGGTGTTACTACTTTCAATGCTGGTTTTAAAGCAGTGATGAACATTTTAAAACAATATTGGCATTTAATTAAAACAGACAGAGTTATAGGTTCGATAATGGGCCCTTGATATATGTATATATATTTAGTAAATTGATGAAATAGTGGGTTTATTGAGAGATAAATTATGTTTAAAAAATGAGTTAAGAATGGAGGAGAGAAGATACTTTAATTTTGATTTTTGGATCTTTGAACTGTAGGTTTTTTCTATGTCTAGTGGTAAACAGGATATAACATTGAGGGGGGTGCAGCTTGTATTTTTTCATTTGTAACAAGATGGGCTATGAAGAAAACCGATCTGGTTGAAACGCGTTTCCCAGAGCCTTAGTGTTTTTTTCAGTTCATGTGACTGGTACGGAATAAAATGATCATTGTGCAGTAAGCCTGGAGTTCCGGCGTCTTTTTCATGATTGTGGATTGGAAGGGAATCTTTGGATATTTACGGAGCCTGCATCCGGGGCCGTGCACCGGGCCCTTTGGTGGTAGAAGTCAGCTGCTGCATTACATTATTACACTATATATATATATATATATATATATATATATATATATATATATATATATCTATCTATAGATATAGCTATGTAGATAGATATATCTATATGGAGATAGATCTATATATATATATATATATATATATATATATACATACATATAGCTCACTTTTGTCAATACATGTGTGGTTTCCCTGGGGGCTGCGATCGGCCCCCAGGAAAGCCAGACCCACATATAAAAGTGATCTATATATATATATATATATATATATTTGCCACCAGTTGTCTTGCAGTTGCAGCTGGCGTCTTCAAAGCAATGCACATACTTCAACTGAAGCATTTCAACTGTAGCTTTTAGGCAGCAATAAAAAAGTAAAGTAAGTATTGTGATTATGTTTCTGCTAGTGGCAGTTTTAGTGCCATAAAGAAGCGCAGAAGGTTTATATGCCTACTGCAAAGAGCAAATCTGTATTTTATGTAAATAGCTGAGTACATTAGTAAAGTCAGCCATTACCTGCGCTATTATACAAATGAAATGTATGTGCGGGGTGGGGGGCGGCTATGGAGAGTTGAAGGGCACTTATGCTGGGTGGTAATGAGGGAATCCAAGGAGGAGGGAGTGGGAGCACCAATAATGATTGTTGGACTGGGCGCAGGAGGTGCTAAAGACTGTGACGAATGGTATGTGACAAGGTGTTTTTGGAGTGTCTTGAAATAACGCGCTGATTGAGGGAAGAAGCGCAGGTAAGGTGGCCTCTGCTGTTGCACATATCTCACACACACCATTGATTTAGTGACTGTCTACGTAGGCTAGTTTTTTAGAGCAACAGTTTAGCCAATAGCAGAGATGGCATCTTGATGGATGACTGCTGCCGTCACTCGGGTTATAGAGGACAGCTCTAACATAGGATCAGAGACTGAGACATCAGATACTGAGTCAGCATCTGAGGGATAGGAAAATGGCGCAGACTCTGGGAGTGATTTTTCAGTCGGAGGAGTCCCATTCAATAACTCCTCTTCCAGTAAATTATGAGGGAGGTGATGAGGACAGTCCTGCTGTCCCTTCGCAAGCACAGTCTGTGCAACGGGGTAATAGTGGGTTAGCCCAACCCAAAGAGCAGGTGAATGCGGCGGCAAGCAGAGAGAGAGAGTGCTCTCTTGGGAGCTCCCCAATTTAGTTCAGCCCCAAATTCCACCTCCCAAATCGTATTGTGGAGACATCAAAATTATCTATCACAAAACAAACTGGTTTTGTAAGGCAGGCACCTGTGTTTTCGGTCCTGGGTTCGGCGGCTATATGAGAAACATACTAAACCCAAACATTTCTGGAAACTAGACATTCGGGGGAGTCCACAGAGGTGTGACTTGTGTGGATTCCCCAAAGTTTTCTTACCCAGAATACCCTGCAGAGCTGAAATGTTGAATAAAAACTCTATTTTTCTCGCATTTCTGTCACACAAACTTCAGGAATATGCTGGGATCCACAAATGTCCTACCACCCAGTGATTCCTCACCTGTCCTGATAAAAACACTACCCCACTTGAGTGCCTATATCTAGTGCCTGTGTCAGGAATGGATCACCCCAGGGTCAACAGCTGCCTCATGTAAGGACCAACATTGACCGTTGTGTGATCTATTCCTGTCAAGGGCACCAGGCCTACCCACACAAGTGAGGTACCATTTTTATCGGGAGTCTTGGGGGAACGCTGGGTGGGAGGAAATTTGTGGCTCTTCTCAGATTCCAGAACTTACTGTCACCGAAATGTGAGGAAAATGTGTTTTTTTAGCCAAAGTTTGAGGTTTGCAAAAGATTCTGGGTAACAGAACCTGGTCAGAGCCCCACAAGTCACCCCTTCTTGGATTCCCCTAGGTCTCTAGTTTAAAAAAATGCACAGGTTTGGTAGGTTTCCCTAGGTGCCGGCTGAGCTAGAGTCCAAAATCCACAGCTAGGCACTTTGCAAAAAACAGGTCTGTTTTCTTTGGGAAAATGTGATGTGTACACGTTGTGTTTTGGGGCATAACCTGTCGCGGACGCTAGGCCTAACCACACAAGTGAGGTACCATTTTTATCGGGAGACTTGGGGGGATGCTGTGTGGAAGGAAATTTGTGGCTCTTCTCAGATTCCAGAACTTTCTGTCACCGAAATGTGAGGAAAAAGTGGTTTTTTTGCCAAATTTTGAGGTTTGCAA
This sequence comes from Pleurodeles waltl, assembly GCF_031143425.1. NCBI lineage: Eukaryota > Metazoa > Chordata > Amphibia > Caudata > Salamandridae > Pleurodeles > Pleurodeles waltl. The sequence continues at coordinate 296,288,186 of NC_090440.1, forward strand.
AGGATTCTGGGTAACAGAACCTGGTGAGAGCCCCACAAGTCACCCCATCCTGGATTCCCCTAGGTGTCTGGTTTTCAAAAATGCACAGGTTTGGTAGGCTTCCCTAGGTGCCGGCTGAGCTAGAGGCTAAAATCTACAGCTAGGCACTTTGCAAAAAACACGTCAGATTTCAATGTAAAAATGTGATGTTTCCATGTTGCGTTTCCTGTCGCGAGCATTAGGCCTACCCACGCAAGTGAGGTACCATTTTTATCGTGAGACTTGGGGGAACACAGAAAAGCAAAACAAGTGTTATTGCCCCTTGTCTTTCTCTACATTGTTCCCTTCCAAATGTAAGATAGTGTGCAAAAAAGACGTCTATTTGAGAAATGGCCTGTAATTCACATGCTAGTATGGGCACCCCGGAATTCAGAGATTTGCAAATAACCACTGCTTCTCAACACCTTATCTTATGTCCATTTTGGAAAGACAAAGGTTTTCTTGATACCTATTTTTCACTCTTTATATTTCAGTAAATGAATTGCTGTATACCCGGTATAGAACGAAAACCCATTGCAAGGTGCACCTCATTTATTGGTTCTGTGTACCTAGGGATCTTGTTGAACCTACAAGCCCTATATATCCTTGCAACCGGAAGAGTCCACCACACGTAATGGTATATAGCGTTAAAAAATCTGGCATTGCAGGAAAAAGTTACAGAGTAAAATGTGGAGAAAAATTGCTCTTTGTTTAGCTCACTTTCAATATTTTTTTATTTCAGCTGTTATTTTCTGTAGGTAAACCTTGTAGGATCTACACAAGTGACCCCTTGCTGAATTTAGAATTTTGTCTACTTTTCAGAAATGTTTCGCTTTCCAGGATCCAGCATTGGTTTCACACCCATTCCTGTCACTAACTGGAAGGAGGCTGAAAGCACCAAAAATAGTAAAAATGGGTTATGTCTCAGTAAAATGCCAAAATTGTGTTGAAAAATGTGGTTTTCTGATTCAAGTCTGCCTGTTCCTGAAAGGTGGGAAGATGGTGATTTTAGCACCAGAAACCCTTTGTTGATGCCATTTTCAGGGAAAAAACCACAAGCCTTCTTCGGCAGCCCTTTTTTCAAATATTTTTGAAAAAAATGAAATTTTCACTGTATTTTGGCTAATTTCTTGGTCTCCTCCAGGATAAACCACAAACTCTGGGTACCATTAGAATCCCTAGGATGTTGTAAAAAAGGATGCAAATTTGGCGTGGATAGCTTATGTGGAAAAAAAGGTATGAAGGCCTAAGCGTGAACTACCCCAAATAGCCAAAGAAGGGCTCAGCACTGGGGGGGAGGGAAGGCCCAGCAGCTAAGAGTTTAAGCCCATAAAAATCATAAAAACAAAAACAAAAGTGTGTTATACTACTGGCAAAAAACTACTCCCTCATGAAGGTCATCTGTTATGACCAACCTTCGGAACTACCAACAAAGCAAACACTCTCAAGACAGACAGTGAAGTTAGGTAAGGGCAACAGGCTAGATATTACAGATAACATAACAAAAGTCATGGAAACTGCAGAGGTACATGAGAATATACCAAGACCAATGGTATTACTGTCCTCAGAAATAAAGGGAGTGTAGTGAAATTAGAAGTGTTTTGCTTTATAATACACGAAGTACAGGGTTGGGTGCAATATGATTAGTGGAGTTTTATTGGTTTAATGATCGTATAGGTAGAGTTTATACATGTTTCAATTACTTTCCTGCTTCTCTTTTCACTAGAAGACCTCCTGGTTCCAATACCAGTCTCTTCTGGTGGGACTCAGCGTACCTCGGGAACGAAAAATAAAGAATTCTGGTCTCAGGGAAATGGATTGGCGTTGTGAGGGAGGGTTCACACCAGTGACACCAGGTTTGTGCATTTATATATGTCCATGACATGCACAGGTGTCTGTGATAGTGTTTTCATATTTCTTTATAGGTGTGAGCCCTTTACCCCCCCTCCATTATAACTCAATCGCTCCCCTCTCCCATTTACCCCAATTGGTGAGTCCAGCCCAAAAAACACTCATACCATGTGCAGCCACGTTCCTTCTGGAACATGGCTGGGCTGTTGGCAGGTAGAGTTCTGGATTCTTCCTTCTTTTTCCCTCTCGTCCCCTCCTTCTTCTGTCACCTTCTCTCCTCACTTCTCTCCTTGCCTCTCCCTCCGCTCCGTCTCCTTGTCTCGCTTTTCACTCTCCTCTCTCCGCTCTGTCTCCTCGCTCTGCTCTCTCTCCCTCTCTGTTCCTCCTTCTCACTCCACTCTTCCTCCTCGCTCTGCTCCTTCTCCTCACTCCGTGTTTCCTCCTCGCTCTGCTTCTTCTCCTCGCGCTTCTCCACTCCTTCTCCCCGGCCCGTGGCTCCCCGCCCCCTTTTCTTTCTCAGTGCTTCCGGGGCACCCTTCCCCTACGTCACCAGTGGTCGTCATGGGAAGGGGTGGTGCCTGAAGTGCTGGGAGCACACTCGTCACAGCATCCCTGGGAGATATATTTAATAATTTGATACCTGGTTCCACAAAACTATCAAATGATCTAAATAGTGAGTTGATACTAGAAGATGAAGATACCACACAGCTATTGTACAATGTACAAACAAAGAATGTATTTGATGGTCTAATGGGGCAGAGAGGAGCAGAAAACATATTAAACACACCCTAGGAATAATACAGGAAACATACAGGTTAGGACTCAGGCATGAGAAGAGAGAATCAAGAAACTCAACACCAATTAGGAAGCTGAAATAAAAGTTTGGATGTTAATTTAACTCAGCTATTCAAATAATTACTATAATACATGAAAAATGATTTAAATAACTCTGAGAAAAATAAAAAGGTTAAAAAAGAAACTTGATGATGATTGATGATTTGATAACATAGAATATAGTTCTAGAATACAGTTCTAGAAGATAGTGTTGCCAAAATAAAGAAGTAGAAAGAAAACAGAAAAGAAATCAATATACTTGAAGACACAGGATACAGCCCTTTCTCAGACCTTAGAGAGGTTAGACAAATAGATAATGAGAAACAGTTTAAATACCTTACATTTTGCAAAGGGGCGTGAGGAAGAAGACTTAAAGTTCTTCACCATAAGATTTGAATTTGGACCAAGAGTTGCAAAGAACTTGTCTATGCCCATCTAGATGCAACCATGGGTGGAAAAAAGCAGAATCATATTGATCAACTTCTTGACTTATACTGTCAAAAGACACATCCTAGCTGCATCACTTCAGGCCAAAGAAAACAACTACAAGAATTGTAAATATCTTATGAGATCAGAAATCTAAAGAAAGGCACTGGGCACTGGGATTGAGAAAGGAGGAATGTGAGCTTTAGGAGGTAATGTTTATTTATGTGGGACAATGAAATGTACAACATAAGATGCACACAAGACATTGGTGACCTGTTTAAAAGTAATATTGGGCCCTAGGAGATAAAAAGAGACCAAAACCCACCTAGTGCATGCATATGGAATAAATAAGGTATTCAATGGCATGGTGTGATCTCTAAAATTAGCACTGGAAGAGTACCAAAGAACAAGAGTAGAACTCGTAGTGGGAGGGTCACATGAGGCGAGGAGAAAAAGAAAAACTGCTTTAGTCTTCGAGCTAAGTTACTAATCTCTTGGATATCTATAGATTTAAAAATGTATATGATCAATAATAAAAAAAGTACGTAATTACAATATGGAATGTTAATGGACTATGAGTAAAGAAGACACAGAAAATGATAAATGAGTAATTGAAACAATGTGAAGACCATGTAATAATACTCCAAGAGACACATTACCAATCAGGAATGTAAACTCCTGTTAAAAACAGAACAGTGGATACAGCATCTGACTTACACTGAACAAACATGCCCTAAAAATGAGTGGCAATTATAATAAAGGGGGTATTAATTGTCAAAGACATACATAAGTCAATGCAATGAGCAGATGGGCCATCACAAAAATTAAAGCATATAATACAACTATGGTATGCATAAAATCATGCAGTCCTAATGTAGTTGATTAAGGTCCTCTGAGGGGTCTGTTCTTATAAATAGCTCATTTCAAATTACCAATTGTTAAAAAAGAGCTAGATGCCCTTATATGACTACACCTACCTTTGTGGGGGCATTAAAAAAATATATTGTTAGCAAAAAACATATATTGTCAGATTTCAGGTTTATTGATGTGTGGAGAAGACAGACGGGTACGCAGAGGGGCAATACCTTCCTCAGTAAGAAATACGGATACTTTCCAAGGTTAGATTTTTGGCTAGTTGTTCTCACTTTGACAGATAGACTCATAAAGGTAAAGTATATCCCAGTCCACATTTCAGATCATGTCAGAGTATGGATGCAAATTTTGGCCCTCATTACACCCCTGGCGTTCGGTGTTAAAGCAGCGGTAAAACCACCAACAGGCCGGCGGTAAAAAAATGGAATTATGACCGTGGCGGAAACCGCTAACATAGACAGCCACTTTAATGCTCCGACCGCCACAGCTGTACAAACAAACAGCATGGCGGTCACCGCCAACAGACAGGCGGAAGACAATATACCACCCACAGTATCATGAGAGGCCAATACGCCACCTTTTCTGGGGCGGAGTCACTGCCAAAAAAACACGGCGGAAACAGGACTTGGAAGGGGAAACGCTCACCTCTACACACCCCACGAGGAACCAGGATGCCATGGAGCCGGAACTCCATATTCTACCTGCCATTGTCTTCCTGCTCCTCTACCAGGAGCACGAATGCCGGCGGCGAAGACCACGGTGAGTACTTCATCTACGACACAGGGGAGGGGGGAGGGAAATGAGACTGACACAAATACGTAACACGCAACACCCCCAACCCCACCCTCACCCACTAGAACACACACACAAGTACATGTTGATACATTACATTCACACCTCCCGACCCCCCCCTGGAAGAATCCAAGGACAAAAGGAAATGAGTTGAACGATTGTAATCAAGAAAAATCCAGTACTCATAAAATATATATACATTATTAACAAATTTATACACCAAGAATTCAAGTCCATGTACTGCACATACATAGTCCGTGGACCACTGTGCCCAAAATGCATGGGCCAGGCCCACACAGGATACCCGACCAAAAAGGAGAGAACACTACAGGGGCATCAGATCGAAATAAAACAAGGCACCTCAGGGGGAATGGAAGGGGGGCACCTCAGCCGGATGAGTGCACAATGCCAGATCCACGAGGGGGCTCCATGCCCATTGATGTATCCTGGGGAGCGCAAAGTCACAGTCTCACAAGTCTTTACAGTGGGTGGTTTGTCCACTGCTTCATCCTGGAGAGTGCAAAGCCACAGTCTCACAAGTCTTTACAGTGGGTGGTTTGCCCACTGCTGCATCTTGGGGAGTGCAATGCCACAGTCTCACAAGTCTTTACAGTGGATGGGTTGCCCACTGCTGCATCCTGGGGAGTGCAAAGCCACAGTCTCACAAGTCTTTACAGTGGGTGGTTTGCCAACTGCTGCATCCTGCAAAATGCAAAGCCACAGTCTCACAAGTGTTTAAAGTGGGTGGTTTGCCCACTGCTTTATCCTGGGGAGTGCAAAACCACAGTCTCACAAGTCTTTACAGTGGGTGGTTTGCCCACTGCTGCATCCTGGGGAGTGCAAAGGCACAGTCTCCCAAGTCTTTACATTGGGTGGTTTGCCCACTGCTGCATCCTATGGAGTGCAAAGCCACAGTCTCACAAGTGGATAACAGTTCTCCACTGGTACTGGAGGGGGCTTTGTGCCTAGAGTGCTTCATCCTGCCAATGACAAAGGTAGTGGATGCCTTTCTCCACTGGTTCTGGAGGGGGCTTGGTGCCCAGAGTGATTCATCCTGCCAAGGACTGAGGTAGTGGATGGCTTTCTCCACTGACGGTGGGCCTACATGGAAGCTGTCCAGACCCCTGAAACTGACCACCAGCTTCGTACAACTGACCACTGGGGATGGCAGCCATGTCTGCAGTGGTGCCACTGGTACATGATGTGGCGTGGCCACTGGCCGTGCTTGCGGCGACCTCGGTAGCGGCGGTGCTTGCGGCGGTCATGGGACTGCGGTGCTGGTGGGTGGCTCAGTGAGCATGCTGGTGGCGATGGTGTCCTTGGCAACTGTGCTGGTGGCGGCGGTGTCCTTGGCAGCGGTGCTGGTGGTGGCGGTGTCCTTGGCAGCAGTGCTGGTGGCGGCGGTGTCCTGGGAAGTGGTGCTGGTGGCGGTGGTGTTCTTGGCAGTGGTGCTGGTGGCGGCGGTGTCCTGGGAAGCGGTGCTGGTGGCGGTCTTGTCCGCCATGCAGGTTGGCGGCGACTTCCCTTTCTTTCTCTGCCCCTTTCCCACCTTGGATGGTGGCGCAGCAGTCTTGCCACTCCCAGCTGTAGTCCTGGGAGAGCCCTTGGTGGCAGATGTTTTGCCCTTCTCCCTTCGGGCTGTGGCCAACTTCTTATGTTTCTGAGGTGGGGGACTGTCCGTGGTCTGGCTCTGTGGCACACTGCCTGCCCTGCTGCTTGGCGCACTCCAGAAGCTGCTTACTGCTGGCACCACTGTTCCCGGTGATGTGGTGGCTGAGGTGCTGGGTTGGGACCTGGAAAGGTGTACCCTAGGGGACAGAAGGGGTGGGGGAGGTGTAGGGAAGAGGTCAACATTTAGGAGGAAAAGTTTTTTAGACACACTGGGACAGGTAGATGGAGGGGGTTTGGGAGTGGAAGAAGAGGTAGTGGTTGTAGGAGCTGTACATTTGCTGACTAGGTGAAGGTGGATGGCTGTTGGGTGGGTGGGTGACTGCGTTTGTGTACTTTGGGAGGTGGGCTCACAGACACACTGGGAGAGGACACAGGGGATGTGTGATTATTAGTGGGGGTGGTGAGTGCACGTGAGCGGTGTGTGGTGATGGGCGTTCTGGTGATGGACGTAGTGGCTGAAGATGTAGTGCATGCAGTTGTGAGTGGAGAAGTGACAGGGAGGGAGGAGGGAGACGAGGAGGAGGGGGACACAGTGGAGGCAGTGGATGTTGGTGTGTCTGCATGGGTATGGTGCTTGTGTGAGTGCCTGTGGGATGTGTGGTGCTTATGTTTGCCTGAGCCACTTTTGTGTGTTGATGTGTGTGCATGCTGGTCTGATGGTGTGCTTGGGATAGGCTGAGGTAGAGGGAATTGGGTCTGGGTAGTGGAAGTTGGAGGGGGGAGGCTGGACACAGGGACAATGGCTGCCATCAGTGCTGAGGCCAGAGCCTGAAATGCTCTCTGTTGGGCCGCCACACCAGAATGAATGCCCTCCAGGTATGCATTTGTTTGTTGCAAATGCCTCTCAACACCCTGGATCGCATTCAAAATGGTTGACTGCCCAACAGTAGGGATCTCAGGAGGTCAATAGCCTCCTCAATGAGGGCAGCATGGCTGACTGGGGCAGGGGCTGAGGTGCCTGGGGCGAAGGAGATGCCCACCATCCTGGGTGAGCGGGCATGGGAAACACACTGAGGGGCTGCTGGGAGGGAGGTGCTGGTGGGGGGGTGGCGGCTGTACCTGTTGTTGCAGTGGGCATAGAGGTGCCCGCCACCGCAAGGCAGTTTCCATCAGAGGAGGAGACGCTGTCACTGGTTTCTCCTCCTGTCCCCTTCGTTGAGCTACCGTCGCCCTCTGTCCCACTGGTGCCTTCAGACTCCGTACATTCACCCTCCTTGGCCATGTGGGTTGCAGCTCCCTCCTGCTCCGGTGCCACTGCTCCTCCACCAGATGATGTTAATGCAAACAAGGACAGGGTGACAAAATAAAAAAGGGGGGGAAAGACAGAGGAGACACATGGTCAATGCCAGCAACAACACCACCGTTGGCGGACACAACACACAGGAAGCAGCCTTATGCACTAGGCCATAAACTAACAGTTCTTAGGAAAATCACCTGGCCATGGGGGACTGTGGCTAAGCCCATTTTCTGCACACCTGGATCCCACTAGGTGTAGATGGCCACTCCCACTATTGGGGTTAGAGTGCCACAGAGCCTGCCTAACAAGGGACCTACCCTACCAAGCTCACCCTGGCCTAGGGCAACCCACAGCCCACTTCCCCGACCCAGACACCTCGTAAAAGGCACTGAGTCAGCTGAATGACACTGTACTCACCCCTTTGTGGCTGCTGTGATGCCCTCAAGCACCCATCCAACTCCGGAAATGCCATTGCCAGGATCCAGAACATCAGGGGGGTCCTGGTGCGACGGGCACCCCTTCCACGTTGGGAGGCCATCCCCAGCTGGGCCTCTGCCATCTTCTTGCTCCAGTGGCGCAGGTCCTTCCATCTTTTGTGCATTGGGTGCTTCGTCTCTGGTAGACCCCAAGGGTCCGCACTTCCTTGGCGATGGCACACCAAATACCCTTCTTGTGGTGGGCGCTGACCTAGAGGAAAGGTAAAGAAAGAATGTATTTTACTCCCACGTCCGGTTATTCTTACTCATTGGCCACAACTTCCCAACCATGCCCTGAAACACATACACTGACCATCCTCACATGCTGGCCACAGCCCCCCATCCATGTATCTTCCATCCACGCCACTCCATACATTCATGTCCCATCCATCATGCTCACAGTGTACTTACCTGTAGAGTAGCGAGTACTGGGGGAGGACCCCAGCCACCAGGTTGTCCAACTCCTCTGCGATGAAGGCAGGGGCCCTTTCCCCAGACACTGTAGCCATTGTCGCTTCCAGACTCAGGTCACAGAAGCACTTGCAGTGTAGGTCCTCTCCTGTTGAAGGTCAGGTATCAAGTGAGTAAACTGGTAGAAAATGGCGGTCATGTCCGCGGCGGTGCGTACCGTCACCGCCGGCGTACATCGTCATTGGCTCCTGGAACCCATAGGGCCCAATGATAACCAATGCTGAACTGCGCTGCGGTCTTCTTCCGCCTACCGCGACGATGCACAGTGCCAGCGCAGTAATCTCATTTCCCCTTGTCTCTCCTTATAGGTCAGGCAGCCACCATTTCAGGGGGCCACATGGCAGGGCAACTAACCTCGTCAAAGCACTTTTGGGCTGAAATACGGACAGACAGCGCCACACACCGATTTCATCACAATAGTGCAGAACACCCTTGTGCAACCTATGTGATATATGACCCTCTGCTCACCCTTCTCCTCCATAGGGCACATCCGCTGGGGCAGATAATGAGATGGCGTCATCCTCCGGTATACAGACCCCTGGTGGACCTGTTGAGAATGGAAGACAGACACGTCATTATCACCTACAGACTTGATTGTGTCACAATCCATGAACTGTGTGCCCAGTTGGAGCCAGACCTGATGTCAGCTATCCGCCATCACACAGGAATCCCTCCTCTAGTGCAGGTCCTGTCAGTGCTCCATTTCCTGGCCAGTGGTTCATTTCAAACAACAGTGGCCATGGCATCAGGGATGTCACAGCCAATGTTCTCTAAAGTGTTGTACAGAATGTTGTCTGCCCTGCTGAAACACATGCACAGCTACATCGTTTTCCCCCAGGTGGAGGATTTGCCCACAGTGAAAGGTAACTTCTATGCCCTGGGACATATCCACAATATCACTGGTGCCATTGATTGTATACATGTGGCATTTGTCCCACCCCGCAGGAATGAACCGGTGTACAGAAACCGCAAAAGCTACCATTACATGAATGTGCAGATGGTGTGTTTGGAAGACCAGTGCATCTCCCATGTGAATGCCAAGTATCCTGGCTCAGTGCATGACACTTACATTTTGAGGAATAGCAGCATCCCTTATGTGATGGGCCAACTCCAGAGGCACCGTGTGTGGCTAATAGGTGAGCCCAAGGTCCGCACAGTTGGATTAGGTGTATGGCTATGGGAGAGTCCCTAAGGGTTAGTGTGTGTCTAACAGTTGTCCCTCGATATTTGCAGGTGACTCTGGTTACCCCAACCTGTCATGGCTACTGACCCCAGTGAGGAATCCCAGGACAAGGTCAGAGGAATGCTACAATGAGGCACATGGGTGAACTAGGAGGGTTGTAGAGAGGACCTTCGGCCTCCTGAAGGCCAGGTTCAGGTGTCTCCATATGACGGGTGGTCATCAAAGAAGGTGTGCCAGATCATTGTGGCCTGCTGCATGCTGCACAACTTGGCTTTGCGACAACAGGTGCCTTTTCTGCAGGAGGATGGTCCTGAAGGAGGTGTTGTGGCAGCTGTGGAGCCTGTGGACAGTGAAGAAGAGGAGGCAGAAGAAGAAGATATAGACAACTGAAACAACATTATCATGCAATACTTCCAGTGGGACACAGGTAAGAGACTGGCACTGCTCCTCCTATATCAGACTACTGTAGGACATTGCATGATTCTACCTTTTTACCTCTGTGTATGGACCCTGACAGTTCACTTTGCCTTTCCTTTTCACAGACCTGAGTACCACATTCTGCCTTCTGCTATGTTTACTGCTGCCCAACAACTGTCATACATTGGTATGTGCAAATGAACATTGACATTGATATGTGTCAGAGAGGTTGTAATAACACACTTGTGAAAGTACAGACTGACTCCAGATCGTTTTGTGATTCAAGGGTGTTTATTTAAGTGCTATTCAGTGGAGGGGATGTACAATGGGCTGGGGCGATGGTGGAGGAATGTCCATGGTAGAGCCCAGTCTCTTTGTATCACAAGTGCATTTTCCAAGGGGGCATATGAAGTGGAGTAATGGCAGTTTAAGGTGGTCAGGATGACATAGTGATACAGAAGGGTGACAATCAGGAGAGTCTTATTTACTGGCAGGGGTCTTGGCAATGTTCTCTGTCTTGTGCCTCGTTCACAGGGACTGTTTGCAGGGTGGTTCTCCTTCTGCAGAAGGTGGGGTGCTGGTGGCCAGTTGGTCCTGTGGCGGGACCGCCTGTCCACTAGCGCCGTCAGACGTGGAGGGCTGTTCATCGTTCATGCTAGTGTCAGGGGCCCGTTGATGTTCCACTGTGTCCCTCATGGTGTTGGCCATGTCTGCCAGCACTCCTGCAATGGTGACCAGGGTGGTGTTAATGGACTTCAAATCCTCCGTGATCCCCAGCTACTGTTCCTCCTGCAACCACTGGGTCTCCTGAAATTTGGCCAGTACCGTGCCCGTGGTCTCCTGGGAATGGTGGTATGCTCCCATGATGTTGGAGAGTGCCTCGTGGAGAGTGGGTTCCCTGGGCCTGTCCTCTCCCTGTCGCACAGCAGTCCTCCCAGCTTCCCCGTTGTCGTGTACCTCTGTTCCCTGAACTGTGTGCCCACTGGCACTGACCCCAGGTCCCTGATTGTCTTGGGTTAGTGGGTTTGCCTGGGGTCCCTGTAGTGGTGAACACACTGCTGATTGACATGTGCTGGGGACAGTGGCATGGGCCCGCTGGGTGAGTGTTGTGGTGATGTTTCCTGAGGGGGGGTTCATTGGTGGTTTGTGATTGTGGCAGGGAAACCGACTGTTGGAAAGGGGTCCTGTTGGGGTGTAAATGCACAGTTATTGTATCTGTGTGTGGCATCTTGTGCAATGGGTGAGTTTCCCTCTACTCCTGTGCTTGCATTATTGCCTTGGCCCTTGTGTGATTGGTGATTTTGTGGCCTGGGTGAGTCTCTCTACTGGACATGCTTTGGTGATAGGTGTCCATGCAGGTCTGTAGTGGGTGTCCATGCATTGGTGTTACATGCAGGGCCTGGTTTTGGGATGTGTGGGTAGTGATAGTGGGGAATCTGTGATGTGTTGGGGTGCTGGGTTTGAGTGTAGAGGTAGGAGTTTGTGATGGCATGCAGGTAGGGTGGGGGATCTAATAGTAAAGAGTTGACTTACCAGAGTCCAGTCCTCCTGCTACTCCTGCAAGGCCCTCAGGATGCATGGTCGCCAAGACTTGCTCCTCCCATGTTGTTAGTTGTGGAGGAGGAGGTGGGGGTCCACCGCAAGTCCTCTGTACGGCTACCTGGTGTACGGATACCATGGAACGCACCTTCCCCTGTAGGTCTTTCCACCTCTTCCTGATGTCATCCCATGTTCTTGGGTGCTCTCCCACTGAGTTGACCCTGTCGACAATTCTCTGCCATAGCTCCATCTTCCTTGCATTGGATGTCTGCTGCACCTGTGATCCGAATAGCTGTAGCTCTACCCGGATGATTACCCATGACCCTGAGCTCCTCCTCAGAAAACCTGGGGTGTCTTTGAGGTGCCATAATGTGGTGTGGGTGATGTGTGAGGTGATGTTTGTTGTGCTGTGTGAAGTGTTGTGTTGGTGTGTGTTCTTTGAGGTGCGTGGATGTTGTATGAGTGATGCTGTTGTGTGCCTGTGGATGCTGGTGTTGTGTTTGCTATTCTCTCTCTCTCTGCTTATTCCAAAAAGGTTATTGTAAGGGGTTGTGGGCAATGTGGGTGTGTGTTTTATAGTGGTGTGAGTGTGTGGGTGTGGTGTGTGTATGTGTATCAGGTGTGTGTATTTTGAATTGTCCAATGTGGTTGTGTTTTGTAAATGGGTATGTATTTTGTGTACCGCCAATGGATTGGCATGATTGAAAGTCCGCCGTGTTGATTCGTGGGTCATGATACTGTGGGCGTATTCCTGTTGCCGTGATGGTGTAGGTTTTGCTATCGCCAGTTTATCACTGACCTTTGGTGTGGCAGACTTATATGGGTGTCTGTATTGTGGCAGATTACGAGATGTGGGTCGTAATACCTGTAGTGGATTTCTGCTGTGGCCATGGTATCTTGACGGCCGTCAACACGGCGGTAAGCGGGATTTACCGCCAGGGTTGTAATGAGGGCCATAGTCTCTTTCTTAGAGACGTACAAGTAAATTAAATGTGATAACTGTGGATAAGTTAATGTTACCATGGTTAGAGTACAGAGCACATGCACATTAGTACTGGTTGGCAGTGGTAAAGTGACAGATTCCAAAAGCCAGCAAAAATTAAGTCAGAAAAAGCAGGAGGTCAGAAGGCACAAAGTCAGAGGAAACCATACCAAGGATGCCAGGTCTAACAGTGCATTTCCACAAAATGTGACCTATATCACCCTGACATACTACATTACCAACAAAGAGATCTGGGGCACAATTGTCCTTTTGCAGCCTCACTGGAGACCAGTGCCTTTGGTGAAGAGTCTTCATATAGCTGAATTGTTAGAGTTCTCATAGATATTTTTACAGTTGTCATGTAGAAACTGATTAAGCAAGTGGTTTTCTGACCAATGTTTGAGAGTAGCGATATTTGAATAAGAGAAAAGGTGATCAATTAGGATTGAGTAGAGACATGAGACATCCATCATCCATCGATATATCAAATGTCCTATTCTGTCCACAGTTTCCAGCATATTACTGTCACCCCAATTTGAATTCTCTTGCTCTCTGAACGAGGTGCATTTGTATTTACCCTGCCCACAACTCTGAGCTTTCTGTATGTTCTTAGCCAAGCATATGCTGAAGAGCATACATTCCCCTCATTTGCACATATGGACAGGCTTAAACCATAAACTGAATAGAAATTGTCTTTCCTCAGTTGCACTCACTGTGGGGTTTGGTTGTAGAATGGCAGCATGTAGGGAGAAGGTGCTTGTTAATGTGTGAGTAATTGTGATTCAACATGCAGAAGGTGTTGAGGTCCCCCAGAAGTGGTTGTGTACAATTTCAATATGGGTTTAGCAGCTTATCATACAAACACTTTGAGGTTGACCTTAATAATCTGCACCAGGTCAAGAGGAATCTTCGGTGGGAGAAACGTGGACCATGCTGGAAAGTCAAGTAATATCCGCTCTCTATTCTTCAGGCCTCTATCAGTACATGTATATTATACATAATTCTGTAGCAGGAAAATTGTGAGAAAGATGCTATGAAAGACATATGCACTGTGATGAAGGCGTAGAGGTTTGCCCCTCCACCACAGATGTATTTGTTTGCTAGCAAATAGTACATATCTCTATGTGTCTATGTAGTTTTGGGCATATATGCCCAATTTTGTTGATGTACCATTGATACTGTAACAGTAATGCCTGCATCAGAAAATGCATTGCTCTCATGCACTACTTTTATGAGGTCTAGCCTCACTGCTTCAGTGGGAACGTGTCCATCCCCTAACTTGGTGTAAACACTATAGGAACATTATCCTGAGGGTTTTGCTTCTTTTAATGTCACCACTACCGCTATAAAGAAATGTGTCAATCTTAGTTTGTGATCGTGTTGCAGAAGCATATTCACAGGTTTGCTTTTCTTTGCAGCCTAATGAGCCGTACAACTCACATTAGTGTGAACCCCTTCACTGTTATGGGCTACCGTATGCTGTATGTGAACAAAAGGAAACATCTTGTAGGGCAGCCATCTTTCCCCAAAGCTGTTTAGCATTTATCAATTTACTTTCTCTTTTCCGAAGAGCTAAGAGGAGAGCATGAATCTAAGCTATCTATTCAGTGGAATCACCTAGTGCTTTTTTGTGACTTTGTAGCTGGTGGAAGTCACCATCTTGGAAAATTCCCTGCACTGCTGCACATGCGGCAGAGCTTTTTTCTTTGTACCAACCATAGTCTACACAAAGCTGTCTGTATACACATGCTGTCTACACATGTTCTTGTACTCATGTGTGGGCAGTATGTGGCATTGTCTGTCGATGTAAAAATTCTTGTGCTCTGCGAGTGGAATCATATAATTGAATATCACTCAAATCCTGAGTCGAGGCAGGTGCAAGTGTACTACATACACATTGATATGCTAGCTGTAAATGGTAGCTCTAATATAGGTACTAGTTAAAATGGCCATCTGCACATATGTGAAAATGTTCTTATTTGTAGTGAATCATTCCTCATCATGTGATTTATAGGTGATGGGGTTGTTTTTTGCTTCCTTGAGTAAAACCTAAGCGTAGCAATATATGTGTGGGATAACACTATGAACTATGGACCAGATGTATTAAATACATGTTGCAAAAACCTGGCTGCAATATGCAACCAGTATTTGTGTGACCTCTACAGGATTTTACAAAAATTGGTCAGTTTGTAAGGTGGGTTGTAATGTGACTTACCTCACAAATATTAATGAGGTGGGTTACAAACTGCGACTGACTGGAGGCCAAAACAGAAATGGTGGCCTGCTACGGTCTGCAGATCTCCATATCTGTGACTGACTTTAAATAAAGTGAATCTATTTTTTAACAGCCTATTTTCCTTAAATGAAATGGTGCTGCATATAAAACAAGTCTGCATTTTATAAAGTTTCTTTTGAGAGTTGACAGTGGTCCCAGACCGCTGCCTACTCTCAAACTATTGTTTTAAATTTGGGAAGGGGAAGGTGTCCCCTTCACTTTTTTGAATGGGCTACCACACCAACTCAGGTGTGTGTTATGTTTTAAGATTTTACAATCAGATTATGGTCCAAAGAATTGGCACATTACATGCCTATTAGGTATTTAGTAGGATTGTGTGTAATTTGTGCATTTATGTAATTAAAATCTTCTGAAAAAATATGCAAATGTACACCTAATTGCGAAAACCACTGGCATTTTTGCTATATTTTAGCATGAAATGCATCATCATGTCCTTTTTAGACAAGATAATGCATTTCCCCAAAAAATCATGCAGCAGACACCAGGTCCAGAAACAGCACTTGCTCACGTTCTCATTATTATCATATGCATGCACTAAATATTTGCCATGAACGGCGTATAATTAGTGTAGTATTGGGAATTTATTGTAACAAGTGTGACACAAAATTACTGTACCTATGCAAGATTATGGCACAAAATGAAAATTTTGTCTGTACCTAATATTTACTAGGGACGCCCACAGCACCCCACCCCCTCTTCCAAATACCGAATTGGTTAAGTGGATGGCATCCCATTTTAGGATCTCATAATGTGTTTGGGGACTGCAAAGTAGCAATTACTCTAAGGAATCTGATGCAATTTATTTTTCTTCACTGGATAGTTCATATTCAATATCTGTATTGGGCTCAAGTAGTCATTATTTTGTCCACTGCTTCTAAATGTTCACATGTGTCATTGTCAGTGAACTGTAGGTCAGCATGTTAGAATCATCCCATAGGATCTCCATTATTCGTGCTATGATTAAATCTGGATTGTGTATACCCTTTTGGTAACCGTATATATCACTAAATGTATCACCAACCGATATTGCAATTTAAATGCTATGTTCTGACTAAACAACCCATTAGCGATGCCAACAGTATTGTATTTTTTACAAACTAACTTCTTTGACAGTCTGTACTGCATGCATATGTATGTGAGTACTTAAAAGTCTATAATTCAGTGCCATATGATACATTTTGCGTGATGTAAACACCTGAAAGGGAGGCATGTTCTTAGTCAAGTCAAAAATCACCATCATTCCCTGATACTGTAATTGTGTGACGATCACCTCTCCTCTTACTTCAAAGATATTGTGCTTGCACCTGTGGCTGTCTCTGAAGCACTGCCTTTATGCCACCCCATTTGATTTCTGTACAGTGCTGGAGCTTTTTTTCAAATGCTTACCCTCCTGAATATTTTGTCCCTGAGATCCTCAGGCACTACGGAAGAAAATGCTTTGACTCTTGATTCCTTCCATGAGAAGAGTTTCTTACAAAGGAAAGAGGCCAGTTGTCCTCAGCTAAGATGACATCATAGGGTTCTGAAAAGTCTAATCCGAAAGCTACTTTTATAATTGGCAATATGTCACCCTTAATTTGTATTTCTACATAATAAAATATTTTTAATTATTATTATTAAAACAATTTGTAGAGTGCTTGGCTACCCAAGAAGCGGTTCTCAGTGCTAAGCAAGAATACAGAACCTATAGACATAACACTCCAAGATTAGAGCAACCATTTTTTCAACTATCTACGGAAAAACGTTAAAGAGCCACAGTACCTCAATTCAGGGGGTAAGGAGTTCCATAGCTTGAGGCCTAATTAAAAGAAAGCACAGCCTCCTTGCTGAGCTTTCCTGATTTGAAGAATTGTAAGGCAACACAAAATGCCAAAATATGTGGCAGTCACCCTTCTAATTGTATGACTCATGCTCACTAAGCAACACTTCTAGATTCTTGACTATGGGCGCAGGGGTAGGAACCTCATCCAAAGCCACAGGCCACAAGTGAGAGCCCCACAGATGAGGATGCTTGCTCACCAGTAACAGTAAACACAACAGGTGTGGAAGAGATACAATAAAACTGTCAACCACAACCACTTTGTGAACCTGGCAGTATCATCTAGAGTTTTATTGAAGACTGTAAAGTTGGGACCTGTGTTCGGGATTCCTCTTTACAAAACAGGCGGTCTCACACACATAGTAGTGTCATGCTTCATCACTGGCCACTTGTCCCCAACCTGGTAGGGCAATGCCACCCGGGCGGACTCAACTTTGTGGTTGGAGACAACCAGAGGGAGTTCTTAGATAAAGTTAATCAGCATAATACAGGGATCCAGTCGTATTTAAGAATACTTAACAGACAACCAGTGTTTAATACACCTTCAATAGTGGTGTCTGTTGGTAAGAATAAAACATAATTTGATGGAATGTGTGAGTATAATGACTCACTCCGTCTAAAAATAATTAGGCCAACATGTTTCTGTACTCCCATTGAGCCACAACTGGTCTGGGGCATTCTTCAGGGCCAAAGATCCCTACCTGTACATCAATAAGATGGATTCTATTCTATCCTATTCCTGGGAAGATAACTCCCAAACAAAGAATATTTCCGTAGTCCAGCCGGGAAATAACCAGAGCTTGGATTACGGTTCTCTGTGCAGAAAAAGGAAAAATCACAAAATGTTCTTAACCCACCACAAAATGCCAAAACACGTGGCTGTCACCTTACTAATTTGATGACCCATAGATATGCTTTCATTAAGCCACACTTCCAAATTCTTAGCTATGGGCACAGGGGTAGGACCCTCACTCAAAGCCACAGGCCACAAGTGAGGGCCCCATAGGTGAGGATGGTTGCCCACTAGTAACACCTCAGTCTTGTCACCGTTTAGCTTGATGGAATTGGTATTCATCTAGCTCAACACTTAGCAACTATTGAGGGCCTCTCAACTGTGTTTCTCCTGAGATGACAGAGATCTGAGTGTCGTTTGCATATGTGAAAAGGGTAAGCGCACGATTCTCTACGATGTCCACCAATGGTCTAGCATACAAGTTAGACAGAGTTGGACTGAGAGTGGAACTTTGAGGGTCCCCCAAAGGTAGAGGATGTGGCTCAGAATGATACTGCTGCGAGTGGACTTGAAACGTCCGATCTTGCAGGAAAGAGGCAAACCATGACAGAGCCATGCCTTGTACCCCCGTGGCCTCTAAACATCGAAGTACAGTTTTGTGGTTGACTCTCAAAGGTAGCACTGAGATCCAAAAGGATCAGTGCTGCAGTGTCACGATCATCACGCTGTTTCCTATGATAATTTGTTACAGCAAAGAGGGCTGACTCCATGCTATGGCCTGCCTCAAAGCCTGATTGAAAATGGTGGATCTGGCCATTAAGTTCTATATACCTTGTGAGCTGTTTATTTATGTGCTTTTCGAGCACTTTAGATAGAATAGGCAGGAGAGATATTGGCCTATAGTTTGACCAAGTGAACGGGTCAAGATTGGGCTTTTTTAGTAAAGGCCTGAGGATAGAATGTTTCCAGGCTTTGGGAATAGTGCCTTCCAGAAGTGATGCATTTAAGAGTTGGGTAAGTAAATCCATTGATTTGGCTTCAAGTTTACTCAGTATTGAGGGGGGACAAGGGACAATCGGTGAACCTGACTTAGTGGTGGTAAGGAGGAATACAAAAGTTGAGTGAAATGGAATGTTCTAAAAAAAACAGGACCCAGTAAGATGTCCCAATTGAGCGATAGGTTCCAGTGTTGGAGCCAAGGAGGCCTGGATATCTGCCACTTTCTTCGAAAAGAAAATGGCTAACTCCTCACACTGCTTTTAAGAGAGGGGGATTGCAGGAGTTGTAGTCACAGGATCGGATAATGACTTTACCACTTGGAAAATAGTTTTTGGACAGTTTTGAGCCACACTAATTTTATCAGAGAAAAAGGAGGCTCTGGCTGCTCGACATTTTTTGACATCTGTTAAGATCAACTTATATTTTGTGAGTGTGATTGTTAATGCCACCATCCAATGTTCCTATCTAAATGTGTTGGCCAGTAGGAGCTGTGAGTAGATGGTTCTTGAGAGCCTGATAAACTATTGTTGTTTTCACTCAGCTGTCCAGAAGCCCCACTGCTCATATTTTGCTCTGCAGAAGAGCTCTCATTCAATGAGACACATTTTTTCTTTTTAGTAGGTGAGTCTGTCACTTACTTCCTTTTATATTGTGTTTTTGAATCCAAACCATTTTGTTCCTTCTTCATACTCACTACCCCAAGACAGACTCTTTTCAGCTTTTAGACTTGCATACTTATCTCTTTTAGGATACTCAGTTCAGTTGCTCCTTTCACCTGCAAAGTAAATCTCTGAGCATCTACTCTCCCTACACATTTGGGAAAAACCTGAGGAATAGCTATGAGTATACTGATTCTGACTGGGCTCTTTTTTTAATCAGGTTCCACAACATATAAGTCCCCAAGATTCCTGCCTTTATTAAGATCTAGTCTGGGGGTCCTGTTTAGCCTTCTACTGTTTTATGTCAGGCATTTTCTCTTTCTGTTTCCCCAATACCTCTGCCTTCGGCTTGCATTGTGGTTTCAAAACATTAGTACCTAAGGTATCTCACCATACAGAGGTATAGATTTGGCAAATAATGTTAGGAAATCCCCATTCCCACCCTTGGCAGCAAGATGCTAGCATGAGGCCAACAGCAATGTTTCTCATGAACACTTCTGACTACTAAGGAAGAGATAGAATCAATGTTACCCCTCAATTTCATACCCAAAACAACCGCAGGATCTGCCCCATGTTTTAGAATACCACTGCAGAGTGTGTACTGCACTAAATAGTACATACAGTAGCACAAATGCTTTTCTATGTACCACATTCTTCAATGGGTGGTACCATTCCCATGGAAGACTATAGTCAATATTCTATGTTTGTCTTGGGGCATTGTCTCCTATTGTATTAGCCTATTGTTTCTGTACGAGATCAATGTACAATCAATGAAGCCCCGGTATTGGTCCCCGCTGTCTGTAATACTTGCTGTCTGAGTCATCTATTTAGGTCACTAATTATTGTAATAGCTGGCTTAAATGTTCTGCAGTCAAATTATGTACATTGTGATGTGGTGTTTATCCCAAAAAGGCTAGCCCTGGACATCTTAAGAAACCCTTTCTAACTGCCTCTACTATGCGTGGTAAGTCCTCATTGAACCATAATGCAGATTTTTTAGAGTTTATGGGGATCTCCTTATCACTATACATTATTGTGCATACCATTATTTAATACACATTGGTGTACAGTAAAGAACAGTTGCAAGCAAACATTGACGTACATGCCCTGAGGCCTCAATAAACAAATAAGAAAGTGCACAACAAAGGGGGGCTGCCATGAGACACATAAAAATACAATATATACCAGTTCAAAGGTCACCCTGATTCCTGCATATCCAGAGAGACCCAATAGGAGTGAAGAATGGCTAATAGTACCTAGAATAAGGCAGAGGAGAGCATATGAGGGCTACTAGGAGAATTCAGAAGTATAGTCTAGTCTGGGGTCTCACCTAAGGGGGAAGCAAATGCATGCTTCTCATTAATATTAGGAGTGTAGTGGACAGAAATTGTGTGGTATAGGGATGTACTTTTTATGGGCCAATTACAATAGACAAAGTCATGCAGATCATAATAGGAAACTACACAGTTTTTAACGACCCTCTAACTAAGAAAGATTCAACTGTATGAAAGAAAATTGAGCCACAAACAGTGGCTCTGACTGATTTGTGAATGTGTAAAATTGTGAACAAGTGAGTCTTAAGACATAAGTCCAGCAGTCCCCAAACATTTTGGGCCAAAACTAAATAATCACACACATGTCTGTTTGTGCAGGATTCCGAGTAGCACATCAATGTACATGGCAAGAGGTAACTGGATCAAATTATAATCAGAAACATAGCTTTGTATTAGGCCATTCCATCTTTAAACCTGCTTCCTATCATCAGTGCTCTAATAAACTGTAATCTAAACAATTTTCCATTATTGCATCCTAAACAGTATTTCTAGGACCATCAGCATTCTACCCACATTCCAGTACTCAATGAAAGTTTATGAGGACATGCTAGGCTTCCCAAGGGTTCTACCCAGCAATAAACCATGACTATATCCAAAAGAATACTATTCCAGAAAATCACTGGATTCAAAAAGGATTATCTGGGAAACAACTCTACTGGAGTGTGGCACTGTGCACCGTTTGTAAACAGGACCGCACTTCAAAAGTTAACATATATTACTAGGCAGAAATCATTAGCCTTCAAGTGGTGACCTGGAGCTACCTTTCAGCAGGAATGCCCCTTTTTCTTTTCTCTATTTGCTGACAACCATGCAACAGCTCCCAACTTGGTTTTCTTGTCTAGTAGTGGAGGTTCTGATCCCCTTGCAGCCAAGTAAGGAAGTGCAAAATTAGAGATTCTGGCAGATAAGTGCTCATCATAGATGGCTCTGGAGAGTCCAGGAAACTCTTTAGGTCATCTGAGCATCACATTCCTTAGATTTGCCATTGATGGTCATTGGCATCATTGCAGGGCCGAGAAATTTGAAACAAATGTCCCATTTCCATTTCTTTTTGTGTTTATATCATAGGAGAAGTATGTTGAAATATGGGGCCAGATGTATGAAAGCATTTTGAATTCGCAAATGGTGCGAATGCCCGTTTGCGAATGCAAAATGTCATTTCAGAATGTATGAAATACATTCTGAATGCAATTTTAAGGAATCGCTATAATAGCGATTCCTTAAAATTGCAACCCTGTTTAGAGAGTCGCAAATTGTGACTCTCTAAATTAGAAATCGCAAGTAAGGATTCCTTATTTGCGATTCCTTAGCACATTTAAGAAGCAATTCCTAAATGCGATTTTGGCATTTAGGAATCGCTAATTGCCACCAAGTTGAACTTGGTGGTAACCATGTGCAAAATTTAAAAATGCATTTAAAATGCATTTTTAAATTGTACATGTAAAGCACACATGCCCTTTTGGCATGTGTGCACCTTACATGTCCCCAACATTTTTTTTGGGGTGCAGCAGAGGGAGCCTTAGGCCCTAGCACCCTGGGGTTTTGCATTTCCAAAATTGCGATTTCTGGTTCAGATATCACAATTTTGTAAATGCTAAAAATTCGCAGATATGGGCCAACAGGCCCATAGCTGCGAATGGGGCCGGTATCGCAATTTGCGATTCGGTAATACCATTTGTGATTTTTAAGAAAGTGCACAGATTCAACCATTCGCACTAACGCCGCCTCACCTTCACCACTCCGCAGCAAGGACCCGATGCCTCTTCATGGTGCCTCTGCTCCTTCGCCCCGCAGCACTGGAACAACCGCCGCCTTGGATCCAGCAACGCCGCAATCTCCGACTTCACATACTGACTTGTTCTCACAGTTTACTAAGGTACTGTACCTGGGGGTCTGTGTGACTACGTACCCGCCACCATTGGTATCCGATTGTTGGGAACGACTCCGTCACGATGCCAGGTTATCACCTCATCGAAGAATTTTGTGTTTCTAAGTGCTATTTTTGAGTTTAAGCTTTAAAAATTTATTCCTTGACTTGTTTATGTCAGATGTTTGTTGTTTTGGTCTTGTTTTGACTGGATAAATATTGGCCATCTGTGCCAAGCTACCAAGGGAGTGACGGTGATTCTCCTTTACCCTGACTAGAGTGAGGGTCCTTGCTTTGACAGGGGGTTACCTGACTGCCAACCAAAGACCCCATAAGAATTAGTTAGGTAAGAGTGAACTTGACACTGACCTACAAACAGCCTATGAAGTGCAGAAGGATACAGCCATGTTGGATTTTAACCAGAATAGTTCACTGTGGGTACCCCCTGTCCAACAAAGGACCCTCACTCTAGTCAGGGTAAGTCACACACAATCCAAATTATCCTGTGCCCACCCTCTGGTAGCTTGGCACTGAGCTGTCAGGCTTAACTTAGAAGGCAATGTGTAAAGTATTTGTGCAATAAATCACAGAACACCACAATAACATCATATAGCACCACAAAATACACCACACAGTGTTTAGAAAAATATATAATATTTATCTGGATAAATGCAGGTGAAAACGATTAAAATGCAATACATATATGTTGAGATACCACTGTAAAAGTGATAGAAATTGTCTTAAGTGTTTTAAAAGTAATCAAAGTCTCTTTGAAGCACACAGTACCTGGCTTGCGTGCAAAATCCCCGCAAAGAACCGCAGAGGAGGAGATGCGTGGAAACAAAGGGGGTGTGCGTCGATTTCTCTGCCCGCAAACGGCAATGCGTCATTTTGTTTTCATACAGGAATAGCTGGTCATGGATCCTCTTTGGGTTGTGGGGTTTTCGGACACCCCGGGACGATCCATGGATTTCCTGCGCAGGACGAAGTCACTGGAGCTGCGTCAATTTGGTGGGCGTTGTGTTTACCGCACGGCAGGTGCTGCATTGATTCCACTCTGCAAATCAGGCTGCATCGTTCCGGCTCAGATGTGCGTCGATCTGGTGGGCCGTTCGTCGAATTTCTGGTGGCTACACTGGCGCTGCGTTGATCTTCTCGATGCGAAGTCGGGCTGCATCGTTCCAGTTCATCGTGCTGTGAAGTTTTCACTGCGGTGCAGGGTGGCCATTGTTTCTGGCAGGCTGTGCATTGAATTTTGCCACACAAGGAGTCCTTCTCATAGAGATGAAGTCTTTTTGGTCCTGAGACTTCAGGGAACAGGAGGCAAGCTCTATCCAAGCCCTTGGAGAGCACTTCTTCATCACAGCCAGAGAGCAGCAAGGCAGCAGGGCAACAGCATTCATGGGTATGATCCCATGTTACCATGTTTAAAGGGAGAGAGCATATACACTATAGCACTGGTTAGTAGTGGCAAAGAGCGCAGAGTCTTAAAACTAGCAAAAACAGTATCTAAAAAGTGGAGGGAGGCAGGCAAAAAGTTAGGGGTGACCATCCTAAGGCTGTCAGGTCTAACACTTGGGAGATGGTTTTTAGGTGAAGCATGAAAAAATAATAACAATTTAATTAATAGTGGCATTAAGACAGAAACGTCAATGAATCCAATCAGAGAAAAGCAAGTAGAACTGGGTTCTTTCTCAGCATTGTTTTAGTAGTTATCAATTCTTCAATTTCCCAGGCTCCAAAAACAATATTGTGCTTACTCGTTTAAATGTCGCTTCCTTTGCAGTTTAAATCAAAATGTTAAAAAGACTAAAGAAACTCCAAAAGTCAGTCCCTGGGCACAAGGTAATACATAGCTGCAATACGACGCAACGCTATAATTCACTACAGGGGAAACATTGACATTTAAGAAGAGAGCAGCACCGTTTTCGGCGATTCCCATAATTAGAATGTCACATTCATATATCTGTTGGATCTCGCTTGCTATTTATAAAATAGTTATAGTTGTTTCATTTCAAAAGTTTTAGGGACCTGCAACATCACTTCTAGGCCTTTTGCCTTTGAGTCATCAGACACAATTCCCTGAAGTGTTGAGCCTGAATACATAACGAGGTCGAAGCAAAAGAGAGGAGGGAACAAAAAAGAATGTCCCGAAAGTGAAAATGCCAAACAAGATTTTTTAAAGCCTTTGGCACAGATGCTATGTTTGATACCTATTTTGTGTTTTAGTGCATACCAACTCGGTGTAAACTTTAAAGAGTGTCCTTTGAAATGCTGTTGTAAATATTTTTCACTGGCTCAGAACATATGGCCCTGGATGATAGCTCATGAAGACAGACTTGATAAGAGCAATCGGTTCATTGCAAGGAGCAGAGAACAGTTTTGGTGGTTGCCCGGTAACCGTTCAAATCATCTCAAAGAGATGTCCTTTATTACTTAGATCCTGTCCCTCTTGCAACGTAATTAATCGAAGAACACCTTTGGGAATGCCAAGTTTAATATCACTGACCTAGAGGTCCGACAGAAATATTCAGAATTGGTATAAGGATGTGGAATGTGAATATCGCTTGTTATGATAAGCTTGAATGATCAGTAAGTCAAAAGTGGTTTATTGGGATATCAAACTATCTTAGTTCTTATTTTTTGTGGTTAGATTTTATGTTATACATGCCTTTTGTATTCTATATGTGCCCATCAAGCACTCAACCACTTTTAAGAATGGTTCTTTATACCAATTACAAAAGTTACTGGCACGAGATCTGGTCTGTCAATATCTATATGTGTGTTTGTATTTAGGCAAAAAGCACAATCTGCTTCTCTCTGTGACAGACCACACTTCTTGTGGAACATTCCAAGTGAAGTGGAAAAGGGCTTCTTATATCCCTATCTATTTCTGGTCGAAGATCCACACTTAAGGAGAGATGACTGCCGCCACCCTCAATAGTGCACTAAAGTCAGACATTAGAACAAAATGCCATATAGGAATATACACAACATCAATGGAACACTCTCATTTCCCAAATCAAAAAGTTCTTTTTGCAGGGATATCCCTTATATGATGCCCATTCAGGCATATCAACGCCAAATTGTTTAAAACACCCTTAAGTAAATTTTTTTAATCAAATCTCTGATGCAGTTTTTCTGGCCATCTGGTTATCTCATACCTAGAAAAACCAAGTGTAAAAAAACCTAACAGATTCATAAGATATCTCTGCTCATCCTGACTTTAATCAGGCCATAGCTGTGCTCATCAGGGTGCTACAGTAATTAGGAGGATATGTGGTTAATAAGAAAAATTGTTTGCATGAGTCCAACTGAGCATGATGAGGTAACCTAGTTAATATTCTTTCTGTGTGATGTGGTCAACTTTTTTAGATCCTCATTATTGACAGTGGACTAATGTTTCTATCAGTGTTAGAGCAAGTAGGGCAGTGGTGGCAGCACCTAGCGATTAAGAACCTGGTGATTCTCCAATTAAAATGTAGAGAGAATCTGGATTTCATTAAAGATACAGATACTAACATTATACATTAATCCTTTTATTGCCACTCCTGCAGCAGTTTGAATAGTTACATAACATCACAATAAAATCAACAATTCAGAATTAGATGTTTGTCCAACCCATAAATACACTCCTCCTGAAATCTTCTTCCTTTATTAAATGCAACACCTTTCTTCCAGATCCTGACAGCTTCCTCTTCTTCTAATAAACATATTTTCCATCCTCTGATGCGTAGAATATCACTAATGACACTGTAGAATACAAATAATGAATTAAACAATCTTTCTTTTTGAAAAACATAAACAGATCCAAAACTCCTTTTTTTATGTCACTATTTCATCCTTCAAGGGTGATGAGAGGGGGATAATGCTAGCCTCTGTGTTTTTAAGGAAATTTAGATTCTCTCCCCATTTCATTACAAAGCCAGAGGCTATCGCTATACATGTAGGTAGCCCTACAAAACCACATTTGCCATATGCTCAATCGGTCTACAATATTCCTGTGCAAAAACTTGAGCATTGAACCAGTCAGCAACCTTAATAATTTCTTCTAATCGAACAACAAGACAAAAAGCTTGCTATTCATCGCCCCCCTCATTGAATGTGCTTTAAACCTACTCCATCGGACCCAACTTGCAATAGTTACAGAAGTTACTGCTTTAAGCAGTTTCTCAAATGAAATCAACAATTGACTTACCCCATCTGATCTAAATTTTTCCATTCTACACTCATACTCTTTCGTACAATCTACCACACAAAGGCCCTCATTATGACGCTGGTAGTCTACTGATCGCCAGGGCCACGGTGGTGGTCTTACCACCAACCGGCTACTGGTAAAGATCACCACATTATGAGTGTGGTGGGTTGGCTGCTGCTAACCCGCCACTTTCCCGTTTAGACCGCCAGGGTGGTTGGACCCCCAGAGATTAGCCTCCCCGACCGAGGGGTTCAATGAGGACCGCTGGTGGTACTATGGTGGAAAAGCTACCGGTGACAGGGAGGAAATTCAGATGACTCCCCCACCCCTCCAGCAAACACAATACCCCTTCCATACCAGACCCCCCCTTCAGGTACAGCACCCCCACCCCCCCTTCAGGCACAGCACTGCCACCCCACATACATGCACACGCACACAGACACCCACATGCACCCTGCATACACTCATTCACCAACATTGACATACACGCATTCACTCACTGGCATCCATACACGCATTCAATTCAACATTCATTCACACATTCACTTCAACATTCATACACGCATTCAACTATGCATGCACACACTCATACCCACACGCATAAACACCTACAGTCATACACACAAATATACCCCCACTCACAAACGCACACACAACACCCTCCAAAACCCCCTCCCCTGTCGGACCCCCGACTTACCTCCACCGCCAGCAGTGCCCCGCCATCAGGACACCCCAGGCCATATTACAGGTCATAATACGGCTGGTAGAGTCCTTCTGGCAGGGGGGAGCTGGTGGTAGCACCACCCATGCACCTCCGCCGGCCAGCACAACTACTGCAAGATTTCCGCCCAAAATGTGGCAGAAATCCTGCAGTACTCGTAATTTGGTGGACGAAAGACTGCCAGCACTGGCAGGCGTCGGGCGCCTGAGGCTTTGGTGTCTTTCTAAAAGACCGCCAAAGTCATTTAAGGGCCAAAGTGTCTTGCATTTATCAAATTTTGGATACAAAATTGACTTTGACAGAGTTTTAGTTCTCTTACATTTCTCAAACAATATTCCAACTGGACCATAAAACCTACTACTTACCTCCAATGCCTTCATATCCAAAAGTCTGCAGCATGAATTCAAACATAGAAGAGAAGCCAACTTTATAGTAAATCTCTTTAAGTCCAACAATGTATTACTTCGGCTGGAACTCAACAAACATAACACCACATTTACATGACACAAAATACTGTGGGCCTGGTTCCAACTTTGGAGGAGGTGTTAATCCGTCCCAAATGTGACAGATATACCACCAGCCTTATTACGAGTTCCATAGGATATAATGGACTCGTAATACGGCTGGTGGTATATCCTTCACTTTACCATCACTTTTGGGACGGATTAACACCTCCTCCAAAGTTGTAATCAGGCCCTATATCTCACTGGAGGGGGTATTCTCAATTTAATACTCTTCAGTTC
Organism: Pleurodeles waltl; assembly: GCF_031143425.1. Lineage (NCBI taxonomy): Eukaryota > Metazoa > Chordata > Amphibia > Caudata > Salamandridae > Pleurodeles > Pleurodeles waltl. Next base: position 296,316,325 of record NC_090440.1, read on the forward strand.
TCTGCATACCAAAACATGGTTTTCCACACATTTTCCATCTACTAGACTATGACCTGCTGATATTGCGGACCTATACCAATTCAAAGTTCTGTAACTAAGCCAGCAAGAACTTCACTACCTCCGCTATAGGAGCCTCCCACGGATCTATATTCCTCGCCATTCAACTACGTACCCACACTCTTCAAATTCCACTGTACCTATGCCTTATCCTGGTGCCCACAATTCCTAAAGCAACTCAGCAGCCTATCCTGAAGCTCTGAGAGCAAGAATATCTCCTGATGTGTTCCAAACAAGAAGGTTCAAAACCCTCAACAGCACCAGTGGATGTTCTTCTCCATCTCCTTTGTGCAGAAGTGCATCTCTCGCTGGCATTGAGAAAGGTACATCACAGGCCAGCTCCACGACCATTGGAAACCATGCCTGAGTACCCAAAGAAGAGTCACCAACACTACCTAATACTTCTCTCTCTGTACTTTCTGAAAAACCCTCTGAATCATTGCAAAAGGTGGAAAAGCTCTTTCCAATCCTGTTGGAAAGCATCTACCGCTACCGCACCTGGATCTGGCATCAAAGTGTAATCTCTTTTTATTTGATAAGTCACTCTTCTCAAAAAAAGATACACTTCTAAAGGACCCCATCCCCAGTCTATTCTCCTGAAACAATTCCGATCCAACCTCAAATCTCTTACGTCTCACAAGAATCTTGAATTCCAATCTGCAGTTACATTCCCCTTCCCAGGTTAATACGTATTTCATGTTCCAAACAACAATCCAAAGTTTCTTTGCCAAATCTGACAAATAAGAGGAACTGCGACCCCCTAATTGATTTATATAAGTCACAGCAGAAACATTGTCCATTCTTAATAGCACTCCACTACCTTTCAAAATGTTTTTGAAACTGAGATCTGTCATCAATTCTAAACAATTTATGTGCTGTTTTCTCTCTCTACCTGACCAGAATCCTCTAGTCTCATGGTAATCCACACATGCACCCTAACCAGACAAACTTGCATCCGACTCCAAAACGTAATCTGGAGCGCGTCCAAAGATAGCTTCACCATTCCAAATCTCTAGATACTCCAATCACCACCATAATTCTATCATTCTTAACTGATCTAAGGATATCTTATCACCATGCCCGGAGATGCTTCTCAAGGCCTTTGCTTTCACTCTCTGAAGTGATCGATAATGTAATGGACCTGGAAGCACTGCCTGAATTGATGAAGATAATAATCCTAATAACCTCGCTAGATCTCTAAAAGCCAAACTGTCCTTTCGTTAAACATACTGAATCACCTTCTTTATTCTATTTGCTTTCCTCCCTGGCAATAACAACACTGCATTTGCAGTGTCTATGTTGAACCCCAGAATTTCAGAAGTCCACATCAGATTCAAAACCAACTTTATCTTGTTCACAAGCAAGCCCAAAGTTTCCAATAAACTTCTCACTAAATCAAAGTCTATCTGTAGCTGTCCTAAACAGAGACATTACTAGCATGTTGTCTAAATAAATAATCATCTGAATACCTCTGACTCTCAGGTGTGACAATACCGCCCTCATTGCTTTTGTGAAACACCATGGAGCAGAAGCTAGGCCAAAAGGAAGACACAGAAACTGGTAAAGCTGATTCTGCCATCTGAACGACGACATGATTGACTGGTTCTCTCCATTGGAATTGTAAAATATGCACCCTTTAGATCTAATTTAACCTGCCAATCAACCTTCAAGAGCATATCTCTTAAAAGGTGGATGCCCTCTATCTTGAAATGCCTGTTTACAAAACACTTGTCAATTCTTCCAGATTTGTCACAGCCCTCCAATCGTCTTCCTTCTCCACTAGAAATAGTGTATTTACAAAACCTTTATCCTACTCTCTTACTCGCACCATTGCTCCTTTCCTTATCATTGTCTTGAAATGTCTGTCCATTATTGTATATTGTTTTTTGCCCAACACCAATTCTCTTGGCTCTCTTGTCTGATTTGGCACGTCTATTAATTCTACCTTTAAGCCCAGAATCCTCTCTTAAAGTCAGAAATCTTATGAAATACTTTTCCAAGTTGAATAAAATGTTTCAATCACCTACTTTTTTGTGGAAGAACTAGTAATAGTCACTGTACTCACTTTGTATTCCTGCACCTCCCAGACCACATCCTCGTACTATGCTATGTGTTGACATCCTTCCTCGCTGGGGTATAGAAAGTCATTACAGACCGGAAAACTCTTCCTCCTCCTTTTTGACTGAAATTGCACTGGGACCCCTGATATCCTCAGCTAGCAAATGGTCCCCTCTTTCCGGCCCTTCCAAAAACACCATCAGCAAAAACTCTTCTTATATTACTTTGAGCCTTATCCAATGCCATGAAGGTAGATATATGCTTAGTTAGGCTTTTTACCATATTATCCCCAAAGAGCAATCAGGTTATCACTTGCCTCCTTCCCTGCCAAATCTAACTTAGGATTCATTTTAATCAATACCACCTTTTTTCTGCATTAAGGCCAGCATTCACATTGCCTACAAATATGAAAGCCCTCTGACTCCCTCCCCTCAATAAATCCAAATCCACTTGAAGATGTTTTAAATATGCTTCCTCCGCCATATCTATAGTATGTGCCAGTGGTACCAATACATCTAAGAGTTCATACTGAAACTGTTTCAAATATTTGTTTAGTAGAAACGTTATCAATTCAAGGTCTAGATTAGAAGTGTAACCAACCATATCATCTATAACAGGTCTTGAACACTCAGCCCTCAAAACTCTTAATTTCCTTTCCAAAGGCTTCCTTATTCATTTTCCACCAGTCTGCACTTATAGGATGTCTCATATTGTAAAGTGAAAACATCTCTTCTCCCAAAGTTTTTCCTTTATCTTCCTTTGAAGTGGAAGCCACTACATTCTCACCAAACAAATCTTCACTTCCATCATTGTCTTGCTGTAAATTCAGCACATATTAATCCAAACCCTGGTCTTCTTGACTTGTATGTTAATTATCTAAAACCTCCTCTTCTAACTCATCATCCATCAAGCCTTGTGTGCCGCTATGGACACCTTTCCTCAGTGTGCCGCTAAGGGCACCTTTCTCTAAACTTGTATTCTATGTGTTGTTAACAACACCACTCCTTCTCAAATTGGTACTCTAACCAACTTTCTCTTTTAAACGTAACTGCCTTTCATCCATATGCTTCTTTTCCCTCTTTTTTCTTTACTATCAGCTTCCCCTTCAGATAAGAACCAATAATCATAATCAGAATCCTAATCGCTTTTCTTTTTATCAAATGATTCAATTGTTTCCAGTGCAGAAGCCCTTCTTTCTTGCTGTATCTTCGAATTAGGAATTATAGGTATTATGTGAAAGTGTTCCTGTTTATTCTAAGGGTATATCAAGATTTTGTCAATGTAGACTACCAGACACACATCTCAGAACTATCTCAGAACTTCATTTATGAAAAAGGATTGGAACCCGCCGAGGCACTGCAGAATACAAAAAGCATAGCATATTACTCATAGAGAGCGTACTTCATATAAAATGTGGTTTCATTATCTTCCTTTCAGACTCTGATAAGGTGGTGTACCCCATCTTAGATCCAATTTCATATACATGTCGAAATTTTTTACTTGATCTAGGAGAACCGGTTTACGTGGTAGTGGGTAGCCGTTTTATGTGTTAACTTTGTTTAAGACGCAGTAGTTGATAAACTACTCCACTCTTATGAGGTACAAAGACGAATGGGGAATAAATTGGAGATGAGGCATGTTGGATAAATCCATTAGCCAATAATTAATCAAAGTACTTCCTTAAATGTGGATTTTCTTGTTCAGTCAACACATAGATCGTGCTGCACGATAGAGAAGTGGTAAGTTGTAGATCAATGCAGCAGTCAAAACTGCAGTGAGATAGAAAAACGTTTTCTTTATTTTTATCAAAAACATCCCAATAATCATCAATCTGTGAGCGATCCTTTATGTGAAGTACTAAAAAGCTATTTAAGGCTATCTCAAGCTAATGGGGTTCTTGATAATGCTTTTTTAACAGAATGTGGAGCTCATAGTCAAACATTTTTTCGACTAGCCTATGCTTGGGTTGTGTTGTTGGAGCCAAGGGACCCCCAAAATAGCCACAAATAGGGGAATGACACATTATCAAATCCGAATTGTTCTATTTGTCCATTGTCACACATCATGAGAATTGGTATACTGTGTAATGTTATTAAACTTAAGAATTGTTCTGAACCATCCCCTTCCTGAACTGATTCAGGTGTTTCTCTTTTTGAGCAAGGATTTTCTAAGGATTTTGAAAGGGATATATCCTAAAAATGTACCATTGCTCATGAATCTATGATGACGTTCAAAGCTTTTAATCATTGTTGATAATTAAAGCTACAGTGTTTCTAAAATATTTCAGAACTTAAATAGCAATATTCAAGATTCAATGGGAAGATTAAGAATTGAGTACTGCTCTGTAAAAAAAAGTCTCCTCCATTTAACAAGGTTGTTCATTTTCCGACACCACTCCAGTGGTGATTTATAGCTACAGACTTGGATGTATTAGGTTTTGCTGAACAGTTCCTGGCAAAATGTACCACATTGCTGCAATAAAGGTACAGGTTCAATTTCCATATTTTGTCCTCCTCCTCTTTAGACAAGGTACTTCTAATGTCTCCCATCTTCATTAGTTTGGTTTTATCAGGGCTTTTGCCCTCATTAGATTCATTTTACAATTCTAGGGTTACATTTAGTCTTTTCTCACTTGTGCTCATCTATGCAATGGTCTAGCTTTACAACTAATTCTTTGAGATCTTCTATTTCCTTAGGGGGTCAAATATCTAAGACAGAGCATCCTTTAGGTCGCTGAAAAGACATTGTCAAAAAGGGAACACCTTTTATTTGATTTGGTAACTAGTATATTGAAATTTGGCAAACAGGTTAACAAATTTGTGTTCCCTTATTTGAAATTCAGCAACTTTTTATCTACTGCTGCTTGCAAGTAGGTATGTTTTGCAAATAATTTTCTCATGCCCCCTTTAAAGGCCAGGTAATTATATATCAGGGAGTTATTTCCTTCAACTAAGAAGAAAAGCCACAAGTTTTATTTACCTAATGATAAAACAAAACAAAGGCTTTCTTGCTTGAGTCATCTGGAAAAACTGCAGGCCTACAAATGAATCGTAAATGGCATAGCTTAAGAAAAATGGTGAACTTGAAACTATCCCCATTGAACCTTTCCAGAGTGGCCAAAGAGACTGAAGTAAGTGTAGTTATTAAGAACCCCAGTAAGAGAATGAATGAGAATGGTTCCAAATTTCAGATTTTGGAATCAGGCCGGCAGAAACAAAGCTCTTTGTAACGATTTTACGTTCTTTAATGAAGGGGTGCTGTAGGAGGCTGACCTGGCTTATAGTGGGTACCAATGGTACTTATACCTTGTGGCAGTTCCAGTTATCCCTTATTAGTAGATTAGTAGTGTTCTAGCAGCTTAGGCTGATAGAGGTAGCTATAGCAAAGCAGCCAAGGCTGAACTAGGAGACATGCAAAGCTCATGCAATACCACTTAGATCATATAGGTAATATATCATAAGAAAGACAATACTCAGTGTTAACTAAAAATAAAGGTACTTTATCTTAGTGACAATGTGCCAAAATATCTCAGAGGATATACTCCCTTAGGAGGTAAGTAAAATACACAAAATATACACAACAGACCAAATCAGGTAAGTAAAACAGTCAGAAAGTAGTGCACACACTGTAGAACACAATAGGATGCTATAGGCCTAGGGGCAACACAAACCATATACTAAGAAAGTAGAATGAAAACCACGAATGGACCCCTAGGCTAGTGTAGTGTGTAGAGTGTCACTGGGAGTATAAGAAAACACTAAGGGTGTCCAAGATAATCCACCCCAAGACCCTGAAAAGTATGAGTAAAATACTACTATTTCCCCAGAAACACACTAAAGTCGGGATAAGGGATTTTGCAAAGACCACAACAGACTGCAAAGCACTGAAGGCGGATTCCTGGACCGGAGGACCTGCAAAGGACGGGGACCATGTCCAAGAGTCGTGAAAGTGTCCCGGGGGGGGGCAGGAGGCCACTAAACCCCGGATGAAGGTGCAAAATGGCTACCTCTGGATGGAAGAACCTGAAGATTCTGCAACAACGAAAGGAGCTAAGAACTTCTCCTTTGTGCAGAACATGTGCTGTGGCGTGCTGGAGGACGCAGAGTTGTTTCCTTGGCAAAATACCACAGACACGCCTTGCTAGCTGCAAGAGTTGCATTTAGAGAAAAAGGGTGTTGCCCGGGCCCAGGAAAGACCAGAATGTCACCACTTGGGAGAGGAGACAAAGGGGGCCCTCAGAAAAGTAGAGAATCCACGCACAAGCAGGAAGCACCCGCAGAAGTCCTTGAACATGGATTTAAGAAGTCTGAACACAGCAGTCATCTCAACCATGCAAAAGAAGGTCAACTCAGGGAGCTGAGCATCTCAGGACCTATGCTCAGCTGTGCATGCAAGATTTTGTGGAAATGTGCACAGAAGCTCTTGTAGCTGCAGTTCACGTAGTGCATAGGATTACTTTCTGGAGAGCGGAGGCAAGGACTTACCTCCTCCAAATTTGGACATTTGGACCACTGGACAGTCTGGGTTACTTGAGTCCACCACCTATGTTCCAGGGGCTATGTTCGTCAGGAGGAGAGGGGTCCCAGAGTACCAGTGAAGTTTGGTGCCTGCCAAAGCAGGGGGAAGATTCCGTTGACCCACAGGAGAGTTCTTCATCGCTTCCAGTGCAGGGTGAAGGCAAGCAGCCCCAGAGCACGCACCTCCAGGAAACAGTTGAGAAAGCCGGAAGGATTAAGCGCTACAATGTTGCTGGTAGTCTTCTGGCTACTTTGATGCAGTTTTGCAGGCATCCTGGAGCAGTCAGCTGTCGTTCCTTAGCAGAAGTCGCAGAGAGAGGTGCAGAGGAACTCTGGTGAATTCTTGCAAGTCGTTATCTGAGGAAAAGCCCACTGGAGAGACCCTAAATAGCCCTCAGAGGAGGATTGGCCACCTAGTCAGGTAAGCACCTATCAGGAGGGGTCTCTGACATCACCTGCTGGCACTGGCCACTCAGAGGCCTCCAGAGTGCCCTCACACCTCTGGAAACAAGATGACAGAGGTCTGGGACACACTGGAGGAGCTCTGGGTACCACCCCTGAGGTGGTGATTGGCAGGGGAGTGGTCACTCCCCTTTCCTTTGTCCCATTTTGCACCACAGCAGGGACTGGGGGTTCCCTAAACCGGTGAAGACTGGCTTATGCAAGGAGGGCACCATCTGTGCCCTTCAAAGCATTTCCAGAAGCTGGGAGAGGCTACCCCTCCCAGCCTTTAACACCTATTTCCAAAGAGAAAGGGTGTAACACCCTGCTCTCAGAGGAAATGCTTTGTTCAGGCCTCCCTGGGACTGCGGTGCCCAGACCCCAGGAGGGCAGAACCCTGTCTTTGGGGTGGCAGCAGCGGTAGCTGCACAGAAAACCCCAGAGAGCTGGTTTGGAAGTACCCGTGGTCCATAGTGGACCCCGGTGATGCACAGAACTGGCTCCCCAATACCAGATTTGGCATGGGGGAACAATTCCATGATCTTAGACATGTTACATGGCCATATTCAGAGTTACCATTGTGAAGCTACATATAGGCATTGACCTATATGTAGTGCACGCGTGTAATGGTGTCCCCGCCCTCACAAAATCCAGGGAAATGGCCCTGAACTATGTGGGGGCACCGTTGATATTGCAAGGGTGCCCTCACACTTAGTAAATTTGCACCTAACCTTCAGCAAGTGAAGGTTAGTCATATAGGTGACTTATCAGTTACTTAAGTGCAGTGAAAATGGCTGTGAAATAACGTGTGCGTTATTTTCACTCAGGCTGCAGTGGCAGTCCTGTGTAAAGGTTTTTCTGAGCTCCCTATGAGTGGCAAAAGAATTGCTGCAGCCCATAGGGATCTCTTGGAACCCCAATACCCTGGGTACCTAGGTACCATATACTAGGGAATTATAAGGGTGTTCCAGTATGCCAATTAAAATTGGTGAAAGTGGTCACTAGCCGATAGGGACAAATTTAAAGGCAGAGAGAGCATAAGCACTGAGGTTCTGATTATCAGAGCTCAGTGACACAGTTAGTCACTACACGGGTATACACATTCAGGCCACAAACTATGAACACTGAGGTCCTGGCTAGCAGGATCCCAGTGAGGCAGGCAAAAACAAACTAACATACATGTAAAAAGGGGGGTAACATGCCAGGCAAGATGGTACTATCCTACAGGTGCCACCAAGGCACACATCTGGATCAAAATCATTCTAGTTTTTCACGTAAAACTGTAGTTTGCAAGCAGAAGGAGTATAACTGCTCCAGGACCTCTGCAAGGGTTTGTGTAACGTCTAGTAAAGATGGCAGACTAGGTTCTAGAGCCTCACCGAGACCCTGGCTGTCGATGCATTATTGGTTAGCATACATGTTGCTAGGACAACTCGCAATTCATGGCCTTGACTTTCTGTTATGTGCACTAACCTTGTCCAGTGCCCTTGGTACTGGGAGTTTTAGAAGCAACATGAATCCTACCAATCACCCTGCTGGGTAACTCCACCAATTGGATTAACAATAGGCGTGGACACCAGGCAGGGGAAAAGAGGGTTGGGATAGTAGCTGTGCCTAATGATTCTTGGTTCATTGTCTTTGATAACTAACACTAAAATAATTTTTGAAGCAGGCCTTGTACCCATAACAAAATAGCAGACAGAAATCTGGTTGGATAAAGACAGAGCTCTACAGCACCTCTAGAGGAGATACATATGAATTGTTCTGGCATTCTGTTGTATCTCTTTCAAGAGTGCCAAAGTGTGATGTGTAGCTCAAACAGACGTGTTAGATAGGATTTGACATTGGTTTTACAAAAGGATGCCCAAAGCCCTCACTCTGAAAATTCTGCTGAACTCAGAGGAGCTATTCTTTCCCGTTTTCCATCAACCTATTGTGTAGCTGATCTGAGGAATTTCACACCTCGTCCACATCCCATTCAGGTCACATGCAGACTAATATTTGCCGGAGCATTAAGGTAAGTAAATAAGCCTCCATGAGCTTCAGGAACAGTAAAGATTACTTTCCAAATGTTACTTTTCTTTAATATATATTTTAACTCTGACTGCGCCTGTAAATCAGATTTGTACTAACTATTAAACTTGTGATTTAATTATCTTTCTAGCTGCTCTCATACCAGAGATACAGCATTATTATTGAAATCTGTATTCTGGTTTTCTACTTATAACATCTAGGCCTGCCATGCGGAAATAGCTGTTAGGCCTCATCACTGTGAGGGCGTGCTAATATAGCTGCATGTCCCACTTTTAAATGCCATTCACCTTACCCTCTGGGCTAAGAGGTCTACAAATGATGACTTATATTTAAAATGGATATCTTTACCTGTGAAGAAGGGTTATTTTTACAGGTCATACCGCATGTTTTACACTGCAATACACATGGGATACATTCAATAGGTTTGTAGCTATGTTTGCCTGAGACTGTGGTGGATGATGCAATACATGCTGCAGTCCATAAGTGGTATTTAAGTTTCACTAATATATGATGCATTTTATTTACCATATATTGGAGACTTACAGGGATGATAAATGTGCCAATCAAGAATAATCTAAGGTAACTATGTTTAAAGGGGAAGCACTATTCCACTTTGGATTCTACCTTACCAATGCCTCACCACTAGCTCTATGTCATGCTCTATGTATCAACTTTACCTCTTTTGTTCTCTACCTCACCTCTATCTGCCCTCTTAACCTGAACTCTATACCTTATCCTTCTACCATTCAAACCTCTCTCTTTGCCTTTCCCTCCAACTGAATAGCATCTTTATCAGACCTGTTTTCAAATATCTCACTCTGATTTTCCACCTCTGTCTGCATCTCTCTATACATCTTTCACATCATCACCTGGCTACATCTGTCTCTTTTTTGATCTACCTCACCTCTTTCTATTTTACCTCTCTATACCGTATTCCTCTGTATAGCACCTGTGTACACTCTTAGTGTACTATTCTTCTTCTTTTTATCTTCTTTTACATTTTCTCGATTTCTCTTACCCTTTTCCCTCGCCTGCACCTCTCTTCTTCTATCATTCCCTATATCAGTCTGTCCTTCTTTTTTACATTCTCTCATTTCATTTATTTAGCCAAGTAGGTGGTAACTGTCTAGCTAGAGATGTGTAGATACAGAAGAGAGTAAGAGCAGAACAAGAGAAGAGAATGATCAGATTTTAGGCTATGGAACAGTGGAATAGTGAAAATCCTCAAAGCAGTGTTTTGATTTTTACTTTTTAAGTGAGAATTTGGGAGGCTAACATCATTTAGCCTTATGTTTTAGAGAGAAATTGGTACTCGTGTCAAGATTTTAAACAAGGATACAATTTGCTGTAAAAAAATGCAAGAAAAACACAAGTGGAGTTAATAAAAGCTGCGTGTGTTCTGGCTGTTGGTGTTATTCCTGTGCAGTCCCTATAAACATTTTACAATTCCAGTGAGAAATTACATTAAATAGTGCAATTTTTGGGAATTGTGTGTAACAAGCATAACCCCACATAACCCCAAATTCCTGAAATTATGCAAATTATGCTGGTGTTATTTAACTTTTGTCCAGGCGTAGTGAGAATGCCATTTTCCAGTGCTACTTCAATGTACCTAATTTTTTTAGGTAGAGAAAGCTTTATTTATCAACAACAAAAGCAGCTATTATATCAATTTGACAGAAATGTAATATTGAGAGCTGTTACACATCTTATATGGAAAAGAAAAGAGCCTTTTAGGATGAAGGGAATGGAAAGGGGGAGAAGAAGAAGGGAAAGAAACAATAATCATTTCACCAGGAAAGAACATCTTCAAACACTGTGCATCAAATGTAAATAACATGGATACATTATAAACAGTAATGCCAAACCAATATACAGGTACAATATCTAAGAACAAGGAAAGAAGACAGACAGGTAAATATTCAAATGCTTTATGATAGTGACTAAAATTCAGAAACTTTATACCTTCTAGATTAGACTTCTTGAGTAAAGTAATGGAGATCCTAGCATTTTATTCCCCATAAGAACATAGAGAATATACTGTTCATTTTCGTGATAGTAAATTTGGGAACAGTAATAGGCATCATAGAGATGACATACAGTCAGAGGGGAGAGATCATCAATTAATGGATTCTAGACACCCACACTAGGACAAAAATGAAGGGTTCCATGATGAGATTACCTTTTTAATTTGAAAAACTCATTCTTAAAGTTGATTACAACAGATTCCTGGACAGATTGTGCAAACCAAATGCCTAAATATTTTATTCTTGAAGATGCCCAATGAAAATGAATGTTTTTCTTTTTGTGGTATATTTATTTAAGGGAAACATTTCAGTCTTATCCATATTGACTTTATATCCTGTGACTTCAGAAAGGTGATAATATCACTAAGTAGCGCCGGTAGAGACTTCTCAGGATGAGAAATAAAAAGACAAAAGTCATCAGCATGCACTCCTACTTTTAAATCTTAGTCTTCATATTGAAAACCCGATATGGACGAATTATGTCTAATATGTGATAGGCATGGTTCAAGCACTAAAACAAATAATGGGGAAAGAGGACATCCTTGGTGAACTCATTGCTGAAGAGGAAAGTATGAAGAAGCCATTCCGTTAACTGATACCAAAGCCTTAGAGGATTGATATAAGAGCAAAATTAGGGCAATAATTTTAGGACCAAAACGATGCCAAGATATGGATTTTAGCCTAAATTGCCAGCTCATCCTGTCAAAAGCTTTCTCTGAATTAGTGGTTTTTGTTGCAAGTGGGTATCGAAGCTTAAAACATTAAAAAATAGATGAGTTTTGTCTGATAACAGTGTTCTTTTTCTAAAACTTTATTGTTCCTTACATATAAGATATGAAAGGAAGGATTGTTTTACATGAGTTACTAAAACTTTTCAAAATAAATTATAATCTCTATTAAGTAGAGAGCGAGGTCTATAATTTTTATAGTGAGCAGGGTTCTTGTCATCTTTATGTATTAGACAAATTGTGGCTTCTTGAAATTAATCTGAAGTGAGTCCAGCTGTTGTAAAAGATTGAAACAATTATAATAAGCAAAGTAGAAGAATGTTAGAAAAGTAGAGAATACATTCCACAGTAACATGGACCAGGCAACTTCCACTTTCCCAGCATTGTAAGCGCTTATGAGATTCTAACAGGGAGATATATGTTTGTATAGAACTGAAATCTAAATCTGCAGGAATAAATTGAGCACTATTCTGGAAAAAGAATCAATGTGGGTAGATTGCACTGGAGGAACCAGGAGTACATAAACATTTCTAGAATTTGGTAAATTCTTCCAATATATCTTTATTCTTAAATAGAGGCGCTCCTTTCAAGTTGATCAAGGTGTCTTTCTTAAATTGTTGCTTTTTAACCTCAAGATAATTAGCTGATAACTTATTACTTTAGTTTGGCCACCTTGCTATTGAGCTCTACTTTTCAGCAACATTGAAGAAGCCTCGTTATTCAAAATGTCATTAAATTGTAATTTGGCTTTAAGGAGATTTTGAAAATCACTACTTGAGTCAGAAGCATAGTATTTCTGTTTCAATCTTTTTTATGGAGGACAGTAAAGATTTGTGTTCTTTAGCACAATTCTTATTTTGTGTTGATATATATCCAGTGATAAAACCATGGTGCAGCAGCTTTAAAATTGTTTCATAAGAGTTGAGTTGAAGTGCTGGGAGATTCATTTATCGAAAAGTGTTAAAAGGCCGCCAGACCTTCAACCAACCACCTACCGTTTTTCAGCTCACAAATCACAATGGCAGCACATCCATGGCGGTCTACCAATGACAGCGCGAGCTGCAGAGGTCGGCAGTCACCACAGTATACACAACACCCCATTGGATAGATGGATTCAAAATCCACACAGCTGACACACATCCACACACCATACACACCTACAAACTTCACTGTAAAACACACCCCTTCACAAACCACAATCCTTTGCATCTACAACACCACACATAGAAGCCAGAGCCCAAAATCAGAGACAGAGTACCATAGATTAGGCCCCCCAACGTTTCCCACACCCGCACAAAACACACCCACCACACAAACTACACATCATTTACTAGCCATCATCCCCTCACCACACAGCACCTATTTGTGTGTTGTCAACCACCACAATTTAACCACAAAAACATTCCTCTTTCAAAGATAGCGAATTAAGAGTCATGGTGGATGAAATTATCAGGGTAGAGCCACAGTTATTTGGAGCCCAAATCCAGAAAACTACAATTGAGAGGAAAATAGAAATGTGGCAAAGAATAGTCGACAGGGTTAATTCTGTAAGCAACTACCTGTGCATAAGGGACAACATCAGGAAGAGGTGGAACAACCTCAGGGGTCAGGTTTGTTCCATGTCAGTCAGGCACCAGCTGGTGGTCCTCAAGACTGGCGGTGGTCCACCAACTCCTCCCCCACAGTTCACACCATGGGAGAAGAATGTCTTGAACATTGTGCATCCTGAGAGTTTGACAGGAATACCTGGGGGAGCTGAGTTGGGCAACTCACTACAGCAATAATTCAACCAAAATATATTGTCATGCATTCTCACTGATTACCTTTTGCCACCTTAACAGTAAACCCACTCACCACCCCTATGTCCAACTATACGAATACCCCTGTCTGGCATCTCAGATGTGAAATTATCTCACCTGGGGGCAGAGTATCTGTGTATGGTGTGGGTAGTACAGGGATTGACAGCACTACAACTCCCAACAGGCACTGTTCTACCATTAAGAAAACCAGAACAGTGTACCATAAAGAAAATAGCCTTAAATGTAAACTAAACAAAGGAGTATACTCACCTGAATGATCCACAATTGTATAGTCTGTGGTAATGACAGCAATGTTATGGCCATCTGCTAGTGCAATACCACTAACACACAGCTACAACTGTGTCCTCTGCTAAACTGTCCCTTCTATCTCCCATCACCTACAGAACTGTATTCACCTAGGTGTATAGTACGTTGGCATAGGACAGCTGTTGACAGGAATTCTAAGGACAGCTGCCACTGACATACCCCTCACAAACAGCTAGAACTGTGTCCCCTGCTACTATGTCCAGTCTACCTCCCATCACCTAATGGACTCTACTCACCTGGAGGAATGTCACATTTAAGCAGTGTGCTATACGTGTGTGTATCCTGATACATATGGCCAGGTAGAATGGTTTCTCCAACTCTGATGACCCAGTCAGTGAAGTATTGCTAACTGGGAGGTGCCATCAAACATATAAAGCTACACAGCTGCCAAGATATGAGTCAATGAACAGACATTCAAGTGCCAAGATACTCTGACATCCTTTAACAAGGTGATCTAAATAGGAATTGTCTGTACCCCAAATGTCAGGTATTCATAATTGAAAGCAGGTGTTACTGTCACATAGGGGGATCAAGAAAAGCCAACCTGTATTTGGCCCAAAGCATATCTACCTGTCAAAATGGGGGCTTCATGTCACATTGCAACATGTAACTGTCTGTTTCACATCTTCAACAGGTCTACCTGCCAATGGGACCATGGAAAGCACTCCTGAGATAGCCACTCCCCCCCTGGATGAAGCCCTCAGTGAGGAGAACACTCCTGGATGTATGGATGCTGAAGACTGCTCTGGCCCTTCTGGGCAACCTGGTCAGACATCAACTGTCAGCCTCACCCTGACCACTTCTACTCCTCCCAGTCCTGTTGCATGTACATTCCAGACAACCAGTCGCCCCCAGACCTATGTCCCAGGGATGGTAACAATCATCATGTGCCCCCAGCCAAGGTAAAGGGGTCACAACTTGAAAAAACAGACAATGATAGACTTGACACCAGTGGCAGTAAGCAAACTGTGTAAATGGCGCAGGCAAGTAGGGGTAGGGTGCGTGGGAGAGATGGTGTAGGCCAGTGGCATGAGGCTGCTAAGATATAGTTCTGGCCAGAACTCCATGTTCCAATTCTTGGGAACCTATCAATAATCCAAAGGTGTGACGTGCCAGGTATACATAGGCTCGCTTCGCTAGATGGACTAGGTGCTCCCGGATCAACATTAAGGGTCACGAATTCGGGCTTATCAGGGCCCTCACGCTACCCTTTTCTCGACCACTGGATTATCGAATACTTACCTTGGTTTTACCCAGAACTGACCACCGTCTCTATCTTCCTTTTACTTTAACTTGCTGTTTTCCTCTTCCTCTGGCCGGACGGGCCCAGCCTTGATAAAGTCACTTGTGTGACAAAACACGTGTTGGCTGTTTCCTATAAGATGATACAAACCTACACCTGTGAATAAAGACTCTTTCAAAACACCAACCCGCTTTTCTCTTCGCCTCTGGACTCATAATACTTGGGCTATACTTTCGTCCCAGAAACGTTGATGGACTCTTACCTCTCTGTGTGCCTTGGTCTACCTGCATTTGACGTGCCAGGTACTTGCCATGATGGGGTAGATAAAGCAGATGTGGAGGAACAACGACCAGGAAGTCATGCAACTGTGGGAGGTCCTAATTCCCCACATGGTCTCCCTAACAGGGGTGCTGAGAGACAGTAACATCACCCTGAGTAGGAAACGTCCACAACACCAGCCCCTTCCATTGGCCAACTTACACCAGCCCCTTCAACATCTGTGGCAGCCAGTGAAATGGAGGCTCTGCCAAGGGAAGGATATGCCTCAGACACCTCTTCCTCTGTAGCTGAAGAACCCCCTGTAAGCGTGGAGGTCTACCCAAATAACCAAGAGGCACTGATGGCAGCATAACAACCAATGCCAGGAATTAGCCTCCAACTGTCAGATTTCCTTGTTTGTGCCTCAGATGCACCCTGTTGACTTTTCTACAACCACTTTAAAATTTGCCAGGATAGGAGGACACTGGACTTGCAACTTAAAATGTTATGGCAGCTACTCAAATGTTAACATCCACCATGACTGATCCCTTCCTTGTTTGAACATTATTTCTTTGCTCACATTCATCCTACTCCCCTGTTTACATATAAATAAACACAATGAATACACTATCTATGTATGAGAGTCATTTTTCATCTGTGTGAGTAGTTTAATCTGAAATCTATTATATGATTGTGATGAAGTCATAAGAAGGAAATGTGAGGATGGACATGTCACAGGTAGTGTCATGCTGGGGATCAATACCAACACAATGACATAGGTGGACAATCATCAATCTCTATGTATTACACTGTGCAGCACATAGGCTGACCAAAAGTCAGGACTGTCATAGTCAAATATGTTTTTTTGCTTCTGCCTAGGTGTCAGTAAGTAACATCCCACAGATCACTGAAATAAGGACATGTCAGACTGTGTCCCTCCGAATAGCCTAACAGATTGATGGAAATTGTCATCAGCTTAACTCTTATCACATACCTATAGCATGCCTACCAAATCAACATACCCCATAATACACACAGAGGACAGAAGTACAGTCCCTCATCAGAGAACCTTCCATTTACAATGGCCAAGCATCTGCAGGCATGTTACCCACCTATGTCAGTGTTAACACACATACACAGTGGCCTGCGATACAAGTCAAAGAGGATCATTATCAATAGAATGTGAAGGTTGAGTGAATGGATTGCACAGGATGACGTGCCAAAGACTCATGATCACACACATGATATAATTTAACCCACATACCATGGCAAACAAGTCTCTCCCATCCCAATGTCCTGACAGCATGGGCATGGGACCCGTACACCCCAAAACTATGTAGCACAGTACCTGGAACAATCCATACTCACTTCACATGTCAGACCAGCTAAAGTCACCTGCCATTGTCACAACTCAGAAATGTCCACATGAGGATGGCATTGTGAAGAGACCTGGAAGGAAAAAGTGGTAAACAAGGAGTTGGCAGGTAAAGGCTTACATGACCTAGGAACATCTATTTCAAATATTGTTGTTTCTCAGATTATGCAATTGGAATCCTCCAAACAAGAGTCACAATTTCAAGTCTAAACTTGCCACAAAACCTGAGCTGTGTACTGCAAAGTATCAATGACCTGTCTGATGGTCACACAGAGACTCATCTCAAACAATCCTGACTCCACACTACCCCACAAAGTAACTAAAATAAAAGAACATCACATACTCACATTCAGGTGAAGTACTAATTGATAAGATCTGCCCGCATGTCTCTACCTTCATCCTCATCACTATCATCCTCACTTGGCATTTCTACATTCTCACCTGGTGGAACTGCTAGCTCCTCCTCAACTGGGATGTATGAGATCTGTTAGCTCAGGGCAAGGTTATGGAGCATGCAGCAGACCACAATGATCTGACACACTTTGGCGGGTAAGTAGAGGAGGGCTTCACCAGACTTATTGATGCTGCGGAATCTTGCCATCAGCAGCCCAAAAGCCCACCCCATGACATGCGGTGTCCTTCCATGGACCTCATTGAAGCGGACTTCCCCTGTCGTGGTTGGGTTCCTCACTGGTGTCAACAACCAGGGATGGTTTGGGTAGTCAGAGTCCCCTCTAAGGAATTGTGACATGCACACAAACATGAGTCCAGGTCATCACATTTGGCAGCAGACATAGCATAGACAGACACATGTCATATGTAATGTACCAACCACCCAGGTCCTCTCTGGGTACTTGTTGGACTTTTGCTTATGCAGGGTCATCCCCAGTCTTTTTGCCTCCTGCCTCCTATTTTTTTCTGACCTGTTGCTGTTGGCTTTTCAACTCTGAGCACTTTACCACTGCTAACCAGTGCTAAAGTGCATATGCTCTCCGTGTAAATTGATTGTAATTGGTTTATCCATGATTGGCATATTTGATTTACTAGTAAGTCCCTAGTAAGGTTCACTAGAGATGCCAGGGCCTGTAAATCAAATGCTACTAGTGGGCCTGCAGCACTGGTTGTGCCACCCACATAAGTAGCTCTGTAATCATGTCCCAGACCTGCCACTGCAGTGTCTGTGTGTGTATTTTTACACTGTAAATTCGACTTGGCAAGTGTACCCACTTGCCAGGCCTAAACCTTCCCTTTTCTTACATGTAAGGCACCCCTAAGGTAGGCCCTAGGTAGCCCCAAGGGCAGGGTGCAGTGTATGGATAAGGTAGGACATATAGTAATGTGGTTTATATGTCCTGACAGTGAAATACTGCCAACTTCATTTTTCACTGTTGCAAGGCCTGTCTCTCTCATAGGATAACATGGGGGCTACCTTTAAATATGATTAAAGTGTAGATTCCCCTAGAGAGTAGATGGACATGTGGAGTTTGGGGTCCCTGAACTCATAATTTAAAAAATACATATTTTAGTAAAGTTGATTTTAAGATTGTGCGTTTGAAAATGCCACTTTTAGAAAGTGAGCATTTTCTTGCTTAAACCATTCTGTGACTCTGCCTTGTTTGTGGATTACCTGTCTGGGTCAGTTTGACAGTTGGGTTGTTTTTCACCCCGCACTAGACAGTGACACAAAGGGGACTGGGGTGTAACCTGCATTTCCTGATTAGCCATCTATGCTAGGAGGGAGGGGTGGAGTGGTCAGTCTCATCTGAAAGGACTGTGCCGGCCACTGACAATGCCGGCTCCAACCCCCTGGTGTGTGTCTGAAGCCTTGCCTAGGCAAGGCAGGATTTCACAAGTAGGTGTGAGTCCCCTTTGAAGAAAGGTGACTTCAAAGACTAAAATGGGTATAAGAAGGGCACCCAAATCTACAGACTTGAGAAACACTTCTGGAACCAAGAGGAACCTCTGCCTGGAGAAGAGCTGAATAGCTGAGGAAGAAGTGCTGCCCTGCCTGTGACTGTGCTTTGTGGAGCTTTCCTGCAGTGCTGCTTCTGCCAGAGTAAGAGGGCAAAGACTGGACTTTGTGTGCCTTCCATCTTGTGAAGAAATCTCCAAGGGCTTGATTTAGAGCTTGCCTCCTGTTGTTTGAAGTCTCAGGGACAGCAAAGACTTCTCTGTGCCAGCACCTGGAGTCTCTGGAGAGACTCCTGCCCCCGACAAGTGGTGCCCTATCCAGTCCCTGGGCCCTTGAAAGGAGAGCTGGTGGAATCCAAGGAAATCGACTTCGGACGACTTCGAACTGCCGCCGCTGCTGAATCCGGTAACGCCGCCTGCACCTGATGCCGTGACCTTCGCTGGAACGCGACGCTCTTCGCAGGCTCGACGCCGCAGCAGCCCCGCTGAAGTCCACGACTCGGTGGAAGTCGCGGCACCACGTCATCAGCTGTGGGGTAGCACTGTGCTGCATGATGTAGCATCATGGACTAAACCTGGGTACCATGCATATACTTGGGAAATGTAGAGATCCGCCAAACAAACTACTTGGACATGTAGGGAGTGGAAGTCCTTCCTGTTCTGATAGACCTGTTCATTGTCATGTGGGGGAACCAAGGCTACATGGGTACGATCAGTGGCTCCCACTACATATGGGATATGTGCCAAACCATAGAACTCTGCTTTCACCTGGGCAAAATCTTCACGTTGTGGAAATCGTATGTAGCTGTCCAGATCTTTCAACATTGCAGAGAGTACATCCTTGAAGACCAGACTGAACATAGGCTGGGACATCCCTGCAGTTAGGGCCACTGTAATTTGGAAGGAACCTGTGGCCAGGAAGTGCAGCACTGACATGAGTTGAACAATGGGTGGTATGTTTTTTGGATGACTGATGGCAGTCATCAGATCTGGCTCAAACTGACGACAGAGATCCTTGATTGTCTGCCTATCCAGGTCGGAAACTTGTATGACAAAATAAGAAGGTATGTCTATCACTCATTGTGTCCCTTGTAAGTGACATTTCATATCTCACATAAAAACAGTGACGTACCATTTGATACAGTGAAAACATGATGCAGAGCACATGCCAATGATATAAGTGGCACATTAGTTACATGTCATCCCCTTGCCTCAATTAAGATATGCATACATATACTGATACTTCAGCAACAGTAGGTGATACTAACATTAAACAATGCCTATGACTTAAAGCCCAAAAAACTATTTTGCCCATGGCCGAGAGGGTGGTGACTGTGCCACCAAAGATTTCGGAAACTTAGCAGGACAACATGACAACATGATCCTTCAATCAGGACAAAAATACATCTTTAGACAATACCAGCACTGAAAACTATGCCATAGAAATGTTTCCCACATTGTGTCGCTTCAAAAATTAACTTTTACGAAGATCATAAAGCTTTCAAATGGCAAATTCCTGACCTACTACACAGGACAATAGGAAACGACTGCGACCTCTGGTGGAAGTCATCATGGTGGTAAGCGGATGCTACAGTGGTGGACATTGCCATTGGATAACATTGCTGCTGGTGGCGGTCTAGGGCCAATGGCAGTGTCCGCCGGTGGTGAGGGTTACTTACGTGTCAGACGTGACTGCCATCTCCTGCTTTATCTCTCACTTAACTCATGACAAAGCTGCCAGCAAGACCTCCACTACCTGAGCTACTATGTACTGCCTCTGGGGGCAATCATACCATGTCCTACAAGTCATAGGGCCCCTGCCTCCTCACCAGAAGAGCTGGAGAAGCTTCTAGAAGAGGTCCTACCTCATTATGAACAGCTCTATGGTGCTCGAGAGGAACAGGTAAGTGTACCATGTGCACATATGTTTCTGTAGCTCTACTAAGCGTTGATTTAGTAAGCCAATGCTTTTGGGCAATATGTCAGAATGTGTTCCTGAAGCTCTGAAGGTGCTATCTGTGTGCTTAAATGCTTGAGTTCCTGGGCATGTACCCATGTGAAGTGACATGTTTAGAGTCTTGAAACATTGTGGAGAGTGTGCAATGAGTGTTCCCTGACCCACCTTGTGATTGTTGCACATGGTTAGCTGAGGTGTCATGACAGCCATCACCAGGTAAGGCCCATCATCAGAGGTGCTTGATGTGTGGTCATGTTGTTTGCCTGTTTCTTGCCATACTTGTGCCCTTTACTGTATCTGCAAATGCATCTGTGGCCACATCAGGCATTGTTGTAGTGTTGTACTGAAGCCAGCTAATGACACTCTATGGCCCTAAGCTCTGCACAATTACAATCATTGGCAATTGGCTATGGGATACATGAAGTATTGTGATGCATCTAACCTTTTGGGACATGATGTTATGTGTTGATTTGTATAGTCTGTCTTCAGAGAAACTTGCCTTTCAATTTACACTTTCAGTAAACATTGCCATGTTGACTGTTAGTGAATAGCTTATGCACTGCAAGTGTGAGTCTGTAGCCACACCCTGTGTCCATAAACAACATAGGTAGGTTAAAAATCATGCCTCACTACTAAGGTTCATCGACTTGCGCAGTGGTTACCACTGTTATAGCATTGGGGGCATAGTGGAGAGCTGTGACAGATGTGCTCATTGCAACTCTGACTATTTGTGTTACATATCCTTAACAGGTCCTATGATCACACTGCCATGTTTGGTCCTTAATCCATCTCTGATGCGTACTGGCTGTGACCTGTGGGTACTATATGCAGCTTGTGATCGTAAGGGGCTGTGGATCTATGTGTGCAATGTTTGCTATTTGGCATAGCTGTCATTTTGTGTGATATTTTATATTGTGTTCCTGGCCAATGTCATGTTGATTGCTCATGTCACACAAAACACACAGCTCTACTAACTGGTCAGGGCAGGGGCGGAGCTGGTGGTTGCGATGGGTACCCTTGTGAGGAGTGTTGGCAGTAATGTCCTCCTATCCAATGTCTGATATATGCCACAGGTGGGCAGGATGGTCAAGACAGGTTATTATTGGCTTGTTGGAGGACTTGTAGTTAACTCTGCCTGTTCTTGTGTGGGACTTATGGACATGATTTTCTGAATTGTCTTTTGCATCCATGCAGGTCAACGCTCATCAGAAGAAGGGGATTTGGCATGGGGGTCATCTACCAGCAGAGCACCAACTGTTGGAAGAGGTGGGAGGACCTGAGACGCTGGTCACAGATGATTGCAGAGGCCTGGCTGGGGCTGTTCTCCTAATGAGGATGGAGTGCCCGTCAGACCATGGCCCCCCTAATGACCTGCATTTTGACGGTGGCCTACCCTGGGTTTTATGGGCATTTGAGGGTAGCACAGCAGCCACAAAGGGGTAAGTACAGACCTAACTCATGTTTGACCCTTTACCAGGTGCTTGAGTGAGGGACAGAATGCTAGCTCTGACAATGTGGGAAGTGTCATGTGTCACAGATCTTCTACACTGGTGTACATGGGTCATCTATTGGCAACAGGTGTGCACATTAATTTTGGTTTGGGACACAGTGCTCAACTATGGGGACCTCCTCAGTCCTATAGCACAGAATGAAGCATATATGGTAAGTGAGGAATGTCATGAGATGTGTGATGTCCTATCAGAGTTGACAAAATGCATGTTAGATACCAGTGTGCATGTGCTGGTATCTTGTATATGTTGGTATCAGATGTAAGCATGTGATAGCCATGCTGATGTTCTGATAGCAGAAAGTAGCCACATTTTTGTCCATGGGATTCTTTTGTAAGTATGATACATGAGCAATGTTTGTCCATTCACACCTAAGGCCCAGACAGTACTGTGTCAACATCTTGTGGATTCTGAAAACAACATTCATGCCTTACTGATGGAATTTATCATGTGTACCTGCTATAGTTATGAAGGGTTTAACACGGAAGGCCAGGGTATTTGGGAACTTCATGTTTGATGATTAACATATTTGGTGCACTTGAGGTAGTTCTTATATATCTGTGTGTAGGTTGGTAAGTGTGTGTCCTGACTGTTGGCCTGCATCATGGTTGGTATACCAGTAATGTTTGCATCACTTATGCTTTGCCTCTGGGAATCCTCCACAGACAGATACCATGCTTGCTATGTCTGATGTGTGGGTAGTTATGTTGCTTCTCAATCAGTAACAAATTAGTTCGCTCATGTTAGTGTTTGCAACATATGTCACCCTCCTACCTGAACAGTACAGTAGTCTATCTGGACATACACAAAATAGTTAACTTTTAAATGTGTGTGGGACATTGATGTGAGCTTATCTCTATTATTGCTTGTCGTCTGGAGACATTTATCTTAGATATTGTGGGCCTGAGTCCATTGTTACTTCTTGATACATCACAATTGGGGCATGTGTGTATAACGTGTGTACTACCTCCTTACCTAACATTTGGCAGGTGTTATATGTTGATATATCACATGATGATACAGCTGATTCTATCTCACTTGAGGAAGGTATGGCTTGCTTGTACCAGTGTTGCCTGCCTTTACTTGTCAGCATATGTTATTGCTTGGTACATTACATCAGGGTAAGGTATTTATGTTGTAAGGATTGGGTCTGTGTATTTGGTAAGCTACCTTACAATGGGAATCCATTGCTTGTCTATTGCTTGACTATGCTGTGCAGAATATGAAAAATGGGAAAGTCACCTAGTCATGGTATGGTTAGTGTGACTGCTAAACTTTATTCCTGCTATTGTAGATTTCTGATAGCTTACATGATAGTTACATGATGTTGGCACTTTGCTGGCACTTCCTGCTGGAGGTCAGTTAACACAATGGTATGTGATTTCTTTCGAATTTGTGATGGAAGTGTTATCATGTGTTTGTTTTGACTTCACTATCTCTTTTCAGCATCAGCACTGGCAGGCAAAGGAGACGGGGCACAATCGAATGAGGAAGCTTATGGCCAAGGGACATCCGGTCACGACACCACAGACAAAGAGGGACCCAGTGACCCAGAGGGCAAGGGGAGTGCCACAGGGGAAACTGGATCTGCAACATCTTCATCGGAAGCCCCCTTCAGTGGCCATTCCCTAGTGGTGGTGGACCCATCAGGGACCACTCCAGTACCATCTCTGTCCACCACCCCCGTTCTACCACTGCCCTCCCTGTGGCTCCCCACCCAGTTTGCTGTGCCCACTCACCCAAGAAGGTGGGTGTCTCCTTTGCCACAGGCTCCTCTGCTCCAGCCCCTGTACCACCTGTCGCCCTGAGGGAGAAGGCTATTGACCTCCTGAGAAGCATCTCTGTGGGTCAGTCCACCATTATGAATACCATCCAGGGACTGGCAACCCTGGTCCAACAAAGCAATGCGATCCTGGAGGGCATTCATATTGCAATGGCTGGCCTACAGAGATCTTTTTAGGCTCTGGCCTCCACACTGATGGCAGCCAGGCACCCCATGTCTACTGTCCCCCCTCCACCTTCCATTTCTCAGTCCAAATCCCCCTTCCCTGACACAGCCACAGCACACAAACAGACTTGCATGCATCGACCTCAATAGGCAAGGGAAGTGCACACAATCATAAGCACCACAAGACACATCACAGGCACACACACAAACATCATCCACCTGCAGACGCAGTCACAACTTGACCTGACACCCTCACCACCCCCAGCATCACAGACACAACCCCTGGCACAACTGCAGACACCAAACCCACATTCACTGATCCAGCCACCACACCTATCCTACCCTCAGACACCACCCGGGCAGACCCTCAGGCATCCACCCCAGTCACCACACCCACAAACACCACAACCACTAACACATGCAGCACATCCACTATACCTGTAGTCACCACCCCCACAGACAGCCACTCACCCACAACGGCATCCCCTAGCACCCCCACACCCTCAGCCCAAGACACATAAACTCCCTCACTCATCCACCCAACAGACACTCACTCTACACAAGCACACCTCCCACAAACACACACCCAAGACATCCACACCTAAGTGTGAGACAACCACTCCCTCACCCTCCACACCCAAACCTCCTTCTGATGACCGTCCTCATATGTCTAAAAAAGCTTTCCTTTCTAACCTTGAACGTTTTGCTACTCATCCCTGTGATACCCCCAAAAGAGCTGTTTCCCTCCGCAAGGCCATTCCCTTCCACCTCCTAGGCCTCCTCTCCCCACCTGCCAGCACCCATGTCTCTCCCCTCACCAAGAGAGGTCCACCCCACCAGAAGTCCCCCTCCTCCCAAACCAAAGCCAAAAACACCCATCCCTAGCCCAAGCCCAACCACCTCCCTCCCACACCACCTCCCAATACTCTCTGAGGTACCTGCCTGCCCTCTTGATGTCCCTGCCTGTCGAGTTTACATGGCAGTCAGGAGTAAAGTTGGGACACCATATTGTGCCTTTGGTGCAAAATATAGACTTTTGGACTGGCCAATGGCCTTAGACTTTTATATATTTTCAGTATTAAAGTGACCCAGTTGTTGGTTTTGGTTACATCTGTATTCTGCATTTCCTTTCCTAGGTTTTAATTGATTGTGACTGACATTGGCTGTGTGCCAATATTTGTGTGTGTGTGTGCTGCTTGCTGCTTCATGTTTTGTTTCAGCAG
Source organism: Pleurodeles waltl (assembly GCF_031143425.1). Taxonomy (NCBI): domain Eukaryota; kingdom Metazoa; phylum Chordata; class Amphibia; order Caudata; family Salamandridae; genus Pleurodeles; species Pleurodeles waltl. The sequence continues at coordinate 296,341,736 of NC_090440.1, forward strand.
CATATCAGTTTGTGTGCAGATATGTTGTCCCCCAAGGGTGGGGTGTGTGTTGTGTGATAGGTATGTGTATCTGTAGCTGAAATGTTGGTGTCATGGTATTATGTTGTGTTTGTAGTGATATGTGTTTGTTGTAGTGATGTGCAATGTGGTCCTGTATGGTGTATACCTTGTCCCCTGATGCGGTTATTGTGTACGTGTGGTGTGTGTTCTGGAGTTTTTTCAGTGCAGGCATGGAGTGTGTTGAGTTGTGCAAGTTTGCAATGGTATTGTGTGCATGTGACTATTTAGGTGTATGTCCCTCAGATCTGGTTGGTGTCTAATATGGTGTTTGGAGTAGTGTATGCTTTGTAGCCTTGCCCTTCACCCATATGTGTGACTGTGCATTACATTTCCTATTGGTATTGCTTGTCCATGAGATCTAAATGAGGCCTGTTCGTCTGGACATGTTTTGGTGGGTCTTGTTCAACATGAGATGTGTCCCAGTATGGCCTTCTTCCATGTATCGTTTTGCTGCTCCCATCGCTGCTGTGCCGGTCTTGTTGTGATGTGTCACTTTGTGTGTTTTGACTGTCTGCGTGTATTGTGCATGGCATAATAGGTTTGATATGTTGTGTGTGTGTGTGTGATGTGTATGTAGATTGCTGGGTTGTTTGATGGTGGTGTTATGTGTGTTCCATTACACATGGATGTGTATGTGTGTTGTCTGTGTGTCCAGTCCTGTCCAGTGTTGGGTGTGAGTGTGTGACATGTATTTGAATTTGTGCAGTTGTTGTGTTGTTGTTATGAGTTGTATGTTATATGGTAATCTGTAAGCCTGGGCCTGTGGTGTGTTGCCATGTATATATGTGTGGTATTGACGTGTAGTGTGTGTGTGTGTATGCTTGCTGAAGTGTGCATGATGTGTATGTATAGGTGTCCTTGATGCAGTATGTGAGTATGTGTGTCACTATGCTGTTACATATAAGTGAAGCCCTTTTCACCCCCCTCCGGATGGTGTGTATGTAACTGTTCAAATGTATTCATTTTACAAATGTAACATGTGAGTGTGTTTACTTTCAGTTGTTGTCATCCTTGTATGCAATGATTTTTTTGTCTTTCTGCAAGCATGAGTAGCGGATGACCTGTAGTCTTTCTTCCATGGCAGCTCCAGACATGTATGGCTTCTTGTAGGTGAGTGTCTCCCTTTATTGTATCAGTTTCTGCTTCCTGATGCCTGGTGATTGGACTGCGGTGGTCAGATTGGTGGTGTGCAACATTCTAATAGGTCTGGCTGAAACATGGTCTCCACCGGACTGTTTGTGCCTCCAGACGACCGCCGCGGTCTGTACTGGCTGGCGGTGCCAGCAGACCCCTGGCAGTCTTCTGTGTGCACCACCATCAAACTCATAATTTGGCGGTATGCTTTGCCAGCCTGTTGTCGGTCGACTGCCATCACCAACATGGCAGTTACGGGACCGCCAAACTTGTAATCAGCCATTAAGTCCTTTTTACAAAAAGTTATAACACCATTCTTTTTAGTAGAAGTGGGAGACACCACCACAGAGCCTACCCAACTAATTGGCACATTTACAAGGAAGTGGCGCAATGCTGCACCAATATTGGCAGTGCCTCGCTGCTTCACTTCAGAAACACAGGGATGTGCCGTATTCACAAAAATACTGTGCACCCCTGTGTATCCCCTTTCCCTGGTGCTAAATTTGTCTGCCTAGCACCAACACAGGCACTCTTGCACCACAGTGATGGTTTATGTACAGGACGGTATCTTGTCCTGAACATAACCATCAATAATGGCCTTTTTCTTTCTTTGTGTGCTGCAGAATACAGCAAACATAGAAAAAAATAAAACAAGGATAAATAGAAGTATTTCTCCTCCTTCTGCTATGCTAACGCCACCCCTGGGATGGTGTTAGTTTTTGGTGCTGTCTCAGATTTACGTTTCTGTGTTAATCTGGGGCAGTATCAAAAAGCAATGGGTGTTTCATGGGTACACCCACAGCAACACCCATTGCACGCCCTACTGACACAGAGAACAGCATTGGGTGGGGCCCATATTTACAAGGCGCAATAAGCCACAAAAAGTGGCCTCACACTGCCTTGTAAATTTGGCCCAGGGCACAGTGCGACCAGGGCATCAGAAAAAGTGATGCTTTGGTGGTGCTAGGGGCTTTTAAATATGCCCCCTGGTTTTTTAGTTTAAATGCTTCAGAGTAAATAAGGTGAGTTTCTTGATAAAAAAACATAGGGCTGATTAAGAGTTTGGCGGACGGAAACAGCCATCCACGAAACTCCAGACAGGGTGTTTGCCATCATGCGCTTGACCTCCCCACTGGTCCTTTTACAACTTTCCCACTTGGCTGACCAGCACTCTCAGTGAGACTGTAAAAGTTGTAGATACAGAAGCACTGTTCTCACCTGCCTGAAGTTTAGGGACAAAAGTAGTGAGTGAATGTACATGAAGCGCAGGCTATTGAGTCTGGCGCAGATAATTACAATAAGGAAAGCACCAGGTGTTGTTGTGGAGATGTTGTCACAAATATAAGCTTGTAACTTCGATACTTTGGTCCTCCTCCCTTTCCCGGGAAACATTAGAAAGTGCAACAGATTTAACCTAAAAAAATATTAGAAACCTGCAATATTAGCTGGACAATCCCAGCTTCAAATAGGGTTCCTTCCCACCCACTGATTTTACCATATTTAAAGGGGCGCATCAAGTGCTTGGTCAGTGCAGAGGCCTCTCGTTCTGCTGCCACCCTGCTATAAATGCACTGTTTCAGCCAGGGAATTTCCACCATGACTATAACATTATGATAGGAGAAAAGTAAAGGTCTTCCCAAATCCGTAAGCTTTTCTCTAATGAAGGAAAATCACAGAATGCTGGACTTGTTGTTCAGGCTCAAAAAGTCTTGCACTATAAGTCAATAGAGCAGTAGCTCCTTCTTCAGCCAAAGGGATAATCACAGGAGCAAGGAGCACATGTGAATAAGATCAGAAATGTATCCCAACCCCAGTTCTTAATAGTCAATCATGCTTGCAGTACCATGAGGGACATTTAAAAGACCTCTCAAAAAGTCATTCTCTGTAACCTCCAGTGGGGCTGTGAACACATAATCCCATATGTCACACTCAAAGCTAACAGCGGGAATACATTTAGGGCCAGATGTAGCAAACTGTTTGCGAGTCTCAAACGTGTGTTTGCTATGCAGAAATGCATTTTGCGAGTCAGAACCGACTCGCAAAATGCATTCCCGACTCGCAAATAGGAAGGGGTGTTCCCTTCCTATTTGCGAGTCTCAGTGGTATGCAATTCCATTTGCGACCGCGTATGCGGTCGCAAATGGAGTCGCAGTTACCATCCACTTGAAGTGGATGGTAACCCACTCGCAAACGGGAAGGTGTCCCCATGGGACCCCTTTCCCTTTGTGACTGGACCCAAAATAATTTTTTCAGGGCAGGCAGTGGTTCAAGGGACCACTACCTGCCCTGAAAAAATCCGAAACTAAAGGTTTTTTTTTTTTTTCCTAAGTGCAGCTCGTTTTCCTTTAAGGAAAACGGGCTACACTTGAAAAAAAAAAACTGCTTTATTTAAAAGCAGTCACGGACATGGAGGTCTGCTGTTCCCAGCAGGCCTCCATCCCCGTGAGTGCCCAGAGTCGCTATGGGGGCACAAATTGCGACCCACCTCATTAATAATAATGAGGTGGGTCTTTGCGACCCCATAGCGACTCGCAGAAGGTGTCTGAGACACCTTTCTGCATATGGTTTTGCGACTCGGAAATTGCAAGTCGCTCGGAGTCGCAATTTCCGAGTCGCAAAACCTAGTTTTGCTACATCTGGCCCTTAGCTTTGTATATTTTAAGCATTGCCTCAACATATGTGTGCTTAAAAGTCTCGAAAAAGAGCTAATGCCATTAGAAACCATTTTGAACATCATAACTTATTTGTGTAACAATGGTTGACAAGTAAATTAGAATCCAATCAAATCTCCAAATATGAAATGTGCTCAACCATACTATTGACATGACACTTCTCCACAGTTTTCTCTGAGCTAGTATTTTTGGAGCTCACAACCATACCGTGAGATTTAGAGTAATTAGCAGCAACGACAAGACCATCCATAACAGTGACAAAGAGGTCCAAGAAGGCACTGCAGACCCTTTGCCATACATGCAATTAAAATGGTGTCATACGCAAAGCAGGCAGTAAGTGACGACCCACCCTGGGCACAATCTCCCACTAGTTTGGTTAAAGTTGGCTCTAAACCATTAATGTAAAGGATAAAGAGAAAGGGGGCCAGAATACATTCCTGGCACATCCCTCTCTTCATACTGAATGGATCCATACATTCTCTGTTAGCCTCATACCTCACAGAGGCAGTAAGACCCTCATGTAGGTCTTGCAGAAAGGAGACCAATGCTCTCTCAACCCCTGTGGGCCCCAGCATGGCCAAGAGCTTAGTTCTGATGACTCGATCGAAGGACAAGGTGAGGTCAACGAAGGCCAAGTGGACAGCCCCTCCTTTGCCCTGGTATATTTAGAGATTAGCATATAGCGATTCAGGTTTTGTTCAATAGTTCCTCATCCAGCCCTAAAGCCATATTGGATCTCAGAAAAATATTGTTTTTTAGGCCCAAGAAGTGAGTGGGTATAAAAGCACCTGGCTAATGATTTTGACTTCATTGTCCATCAGGGAAATAGAATGGTAGCAAGTAGGATCTATTCTATTCCCTTTCTTGAAGGTAGGCACTAGAACAAGTGACACCAGCTATCTGATAACGAGCTTTGGATGGCTGTGTTGAGGTGTTAGGGCACTATGGGAACCCATTGATCAACTGCAGATTTTAATGAATCCCCTGGCAACCCATCTGGACTCAGGCCTTACCTAATGTCCTTCCTAACTTCCTCCACTAGAAACTAAGGGGCATATTTATACTCCGTTTGCGCCGAATGTGCGTCAAAAATTTTGACGCACTTTCAGCGCAAACGTTGCCCCATATTTAAACCCTGACGCCCGATCCGGCGCACAAGGAAAATGGCGCTATGTGCGCCAGTTTTTGGAAGCGGCACCCCGCCCTGTGTTAATGACATGCAGGGTAGGCGTTCCCGTCCAAAAACCGACGCACACAGAGGTGCGTCGTATTTATGCTTCCGGGCAAAAATCACTCCCGCGCGGCAGGCGGCGCAAAAAAAGCACGAATATCGTGAAATTTTAACGCCTGGGTCAGGGCAGGCGTTAAAATGGTGCAAACACACCTGTACTTAATCAGAACACACAGAACAAACAACAGAGCAGCAGAGCAGCAACAGGGAGACATGGAGGTGCTTTTGCTTCAGCGTGCACGTAGACGCAGAGCCCTGCAGCAACAACAGCAGCTACAACAACAACAGCAGGGACCCCAAAGACAGCGCAGAAGGCAGGAGAGGATATTCCGCCCAAGAACAACCCTGCATGGCCTCAGGGAACGAGACATCATCCAGAGGTACCGGTTGAACTGGCAGGCCATTCAGCAGCTGCTGACAAATATTGAACAGCAATTGGCCCCCACTTTAGTGACTCCACGCACTATCCCAACAGAAACAAAGCTGCTTGCCGTACTTCACATGCTGGCAAGTGGCTCCTTTCAGACAACTGGTGCCCTGGTTGGTGGAATATCACAACCATCTTTCTCCGCATTCCTGCCTAAAGTACTGGATGCCATCATTGGACTGACACCCCGCCACATCTGCTTCCCTAACACACTGCAGAAGCAGCAGGAAACCAAACAGGGGTTCTACGCCATCAGTGGCTTCCCGCACGTCCTTGGTGCAATCGACTGCACACACGTACGCCTTGTGCCACCTGCTGCGAGTGAACACCTCTACCGCAACAGGAAGCACACACATTCCATCAACGTGCAGGCCATAGTCGATCACCAAGGACTGATCAGCAACATCGTGGTTAAATATCCTGGGAGTGTACATGACGCATTCATCTTCCGTCACTGCACCATCAACCAACACTTCCAGGATGGACGGTATGGCAATGGACTACTTGTTGGTAAGGACAAAAATCTACTTATATACTCACTGCACAGAAACCCTCTTGGATAAACAACCCATACACCACAATAGCAACACCTAGACAGGAACACACTGAGGTACTCACATCACTAGCCATGTTTCACAAGTCACCATTGAACCTCTCACACATTGGAATTTACTCTACAGCTTAGTGTGAAGACATTAATGACTGTAGTTTCCTAAATGTCACCTTGCAAATTTGAAGGCTCACAATAACCTGCACAGTAATACAATGCATAAGTTCTAAGGGATGGGATGGCCTGGGTATGTTCATATGAACGTTTCTAATACACTTTCATGTTTCAGCTCTGCATGGAACTATCATCACACCCCCAGTGAGGACACACGGACACCTGTGTCACAAGTCACAATGCAAGGGAGGGCACACTGTACTTGAGAAACCAATACATCCTGCTGACAAACAGTTAGCCAACAAACACTTGCTCAGCCAAGGAAAAAAACAATGCCAAAGTTTTCACCAACAACCATAGGTTGTCATATTAGTACACAAAATAGTCACAGACAACACAACACAACTACTGCCATCAAAGATACGTACAACAGTGCCTCCTACATCTAATTGATACCATTCTGTGTTTCTCTTTCAGCTGATCAGGGGTATGGCATCCAGCCTTGGATAATGACACCATATGGGAACCCAAATACTGCTGCTGAGCGGGCATACAATGACGCCCACAAGAGGACACGCAGCATTGTGGAGCAGACCTTTGGGATCCTAAAGTCAAGGTTCCGCTGCCTTGACATCACTGGCGGTAGCCTACTATACTCCCCAGAGATGGTCTGTAAGATCATACTCACTTGTGCCATATTACACAATATTTGTGTGAAAAGGAACATTCCCCTCCTTGAACCGGACCCAGACATGCCTGAGGATGACGATGAGGAGGATGCTGGCCTGCAACAGGAGGGGGAACAACCTAACACGGCAGCAGGAGTGCGTAGGCGCCAACAGATTGTCAACAATTTTTTTACTTAAGTTATTATAATCACTTGTATTCCACACTTGTAAATAAACACAGATAACAAACACCACATCATGCTTTGGCCTATTCATTTCAGACCACCTTTAGTTTGAAATTGCTGAAGATGAATGTCGTCTCATTGAGCAAGAATGCCATAACATTCATCACACCAAAAATAAACATCACAAATGTATGCACAGAGGGTAGGATGTGACATGATACATTACCATACACAGAGCCCAACAAGAGTACAAATGTGACAATTACAGATGCCGGATCCAAACAACTGAAACAGTCTCTCATCCAGCCCAAAATTGGAGATCATTTGAAAGTCACATCACACGTGTTCAGAGACAGGGTGGGACCATCCATGTGTACGTGACCATGTCATCAATGGCTTCTCTCAAGTGTGTGATATGAGCAATACACAATTGGTACAACATCAGCTGCCACTAACTCAGCCGGAGACCTTGAAGTTACAGTGACAACATACACCCAGACAGGTGATAGTGGATCCACATTCCCACACACATGTACACATATGTCATACAATCAACCTAATATTTGAAAGTAGACCATCACAGTTGTGTCCCAGTTTGAACCTAGCAGGAAGATTGTAACATGACACAAAACCAGTTTATGCAGAATGGGACACAGACAACCAAAAAATTATTCTCATTATCACATCGGGAACGCTGAGAGTCTTGCAAACATAGTCATAGGAAAATGGTATGCAAGTTAGCTCCAATTCATCATTACTGCAAACGTCAAATGGGCTAATGAGATGAATGAATGGTCAACAGTCATTCATACCATATGGCCATACATTAGCCTGCTGCTGCAGGTTTGCCATGATATAATAAATATACTCCATGGATAAAGTAGCTATTCTGGATGGTCAAATCCTAGGGTGCTGGGGGCCTAAGTCCACCTCTACCGCCCCCAAAACATACAAGAATCATGTACTTGTGAACTAAACACATGCATAAGGCACACGTGTGGCCTCATGTCATAAGTCCAACACAAATCTGAAACACAAAATCATAATGGGACATGGTTAGCCCCATAAAAACTGTAAGTGACTCTTCCACTCCCTGTTAGGACTACAGATAAAAGCATCACCATCATAAATGTGGACACATTTTGGAGACGGAATACATAATGGTATCCCATCCATCATTTCAAAATAGCCATCAGCAATTACACCAAATTTGTCGTCAAATATGGTCAATACATTAGTCAACGTATCCCAAACATTACAGTGTGAATGCCTTCTATACATAAAACAACGGACATGTGTCATATCCAAACACAAATGTGTATCACATCGCACCGTTTGACCATGACAAATCACCTTTCCAAAGGTAAAAACATGAAGACATAAGGATAAATTTGCTCCATATTCTACGCATACAGCATGGGCGTCATAATTTGTTCACGTACATGAGTGCACACAATGCAGAGTCAAATACAAATGTATCCAAAAGTGTCTTAATATTTCGCCTTCAAAGTATATTTTACATCCACAATATTTTTGAGTCTGCATCATGTGCACTACTGTACGTGTAAAAAAATTGACGCCCATGATGTATGCGTGGTAAAATTGACGCTACATGGACAATATGTTGGTCATCTCATGTACATAAAAAATTATTAATATTCATATCATATTTTTTCACTCCGCATCATGTGGACTACTGTACGTGTAAAAAAATTGACGCCCATGATGTATGCGTGGTAAAATTGACGCTACATGGACAATATGTTGGTCATCTCATGTACATTAAAAATTATTAATATTCATATCATATTTTTTCACTCCGCATCATGTGCACTGTAATGCGTCAAAAAAAAATGACGCACAACTGTGTATGCGTGAAAATATGACGCATAACGGGAAAATAAAAACGGCGGCCATTTTATGCAGGAAGTGATGTAATAGGATATCCTGTTTACCAAATCTGTACAGTGTTTTACTGCTTTAGTGTCCTGTGTGCCTTGTATTTTGTCTTAGTGTCAATCTATTATTGTTGTATAACATTGTCTCAGTCTGTTTAGTCTTGTTTTGTCTATACCTGTGATAGTTTGTATTGTCTGTGGGAGTCTGTTGTGGGTAGCATAGTTTGGGGGGTTAGTTGGGCTATTTTTCTCCTTCTTCTTTTTCTTTCACACCTCTACCTTTCCCCATTTCCCACTTTTACTTTCATATTTCATTTGTCCATTTTTAGACCTCTCAATATGTCAGGTAGGCCTCGCCTGTCCAGGATGGGTGAAGACGAATTGGGGGGGTTCATATGGCTAGTAAGCCATTTCCTCCCACTGATGCTGGAGGCTGGGGGCCGTGTGATACAGGGGTATCACACGGAGGCGAGGAAAATCCGGTGGGAGAAGGTGCGCCATCACCTGGTCCGGGTCTACGGGAGTCTGCGAAATGTCCATTAACTCAAGCACCGCTGGGCTGATCTGATCACCAGGGAACAGGACCTGCTGGACGACCTGGGACTCCGGATTGGTGGCCATGTTGGTGAGTACAAATCAATTACATGGGAATAATAGAAATCTGTGTGTGAACATGTGATGATTGTTAGCCAATCTGCAAAATAAGTAGCTGACTGTGTGTAATGCTAGGGAAACCTAGGCCCATGGTCATACACATAAATCCCCATTTTTGCAACACATGTACACGCAATAACAGCAGTAAAATCCAACATCTATTTGTATTTTGCTAAGTAGCCCCCTCTCTGCGTCACAAAATGATGCAAATGCTGCGATACAAAGGTATACATATGTGTCCTAATGTGTATTTGTTGCAGAATGTGTATGAAGACCTATGCTACCAGTCCAATGGCTCATTTTTGCAACACATACCAGATGCCTGTAGCTGCATGTAATGTAGTGTTGCATTTGTGTCAGAAAAGCAACACGTGAACTGCTCTATTTGTACTCTACTGGTCATAATGGCCAGTGAGTATGTCATGTAGAAACAACATACATACATATGTAGACGCCATAGCTAGACAGAAAATTGGAAACACATGATGATGCTATACATGTGTGTTGCCTTCACGTCACATGAAGTTAGTCATGTTGTCCACACATATGTCACATGTGTGTCTGGTTGCTGTGTGTTGAACCTGTCCACATAGCCTGTTTGATTGTGATTGGTCATGCAGTCCTCATGGAACCAGTTTTGGAATGTCTCTCTGGGATGCACATGCTGAGATGTATGGATAACATTATTGTTGGGGCATACTAATGGAGGATTAACTTGGACGACACATGACTGTCCTGGCCACTGCATGAGTGTAGTAGGGTGTGTCACTGGAGCAGGAGACTCATCCAATGATAATGTTGAATACAAAGTCATCCATGCAGGATGAGCATGTGTGAAAGTGTATCATTACCATGTCATATTCACACAGTGTCATTGTAACAGAAATTATTTGTCCGTTCACCCAGTCTGAGTATATTCTTCCTTTCATGCTTTACAGGTGGACCAGCCCCGTACACCGTGGGAGAGGTGGCCCATTTTGACGACCCCGATACCTACAGTGAGTGTCGCCTGAGTGCTATTTTCATTGTTTGGTAATGAAGCATGATGGATTACTGTGTGTTCAAGAGAATTCATGATTTGATGTGCTGGCCGTTCATTGGCTTGGTTGTTTTAGTGTGATATCAAATAGGAATAATGTTTCTGTAAAGCAATACCTAGTCATCTCTCAGATTGAGGGGCTGTAGGTCATTCAATTAGGGCGGCAATTGGGAATGGTATGACTCATTTGGAATACACTGCTCAATGTTAGACTTGGTCAGGGACTTGCCATTAACTGAGTCTGCATATCAGACTGACAGTCTCCCAGATAGCTTAGGCACATGGCTTTGATGACAAGTGCTTCTTCCTAGTTGAGGATGGACTGTGTACACTGTAGGTCGGATCTTCCGGGGGCATGTACTTCCACAAGGTGAACTCGAAGTGTGTGTGACTTGAGTGCAATGGCCTAGGTGTTCTGTCGAATCATGAGAATGGGTGTTCTACCTCCTCTGTGTGTGTTGTAAAACATGCCTCACTAATAGTATGTTATGTTGGGCTAAGTCATATCATTTTGACATGTGTGGACCTGGGATTTGACAAGGTTGGGCTGACTATAACGTGTTGCTAGCCCATACTTGTTGAACTTTCTGTACACTCCTGGGTGTGCATTGAACATGGGATTGTTGGTTGTTCTTCCCACACCACCCACAAAGACTGGGATGTTACTGTGAAACAGGGTACCTAGGACTGTAGCAACCAGTATGTTACACGTATTTAACACCTTTTGTGACTTGAGTTAGTACCTAGGGCCAGATGTAGCAAAATGTCTACACGTTGCAAATGGCATAAATTTCTGTTTGTGAGTTGCAAACGTCTGTTTCCTATTCCAAAATGTATTTGGTGGTCATGTACATATTAGCAAAATGCTTTTCAAAATGCAAATAATAAAGGGGTTTACCAGACCTACTTGCAACTCACAGTGGTAGGCAATCCCATTTGCAACCGAGTACGTGGTTGCAAAGTGAGTAGCTGTTATCATCCACTTGAAGTGGATGGTAACCAACTTGCTGACTGGAAGGGGTCCTCATTGTAAAACTTCACCTTTGTGAGTGGACCAAAATAATCCTGCGCAAAACAGCCAGTGGTCTAAGGGACCAATAATTACAGTGAAAATTTCCAAGTTGAATTGTTGTGATTTTTAACTAATTGCAGCTCATTTTCCTTTCAGGTAAACGGCCTACACTTGGGGTATAATAACTTGCTTTATTTAAAAGCAGTCACGTCTATGGAGTTCTGCTGTTCCCAGCAGGCCTCCATCCCCGTGAGTGCCCATAGTTGCTAAGGTGGGGCAACTTGGAACCCACATCATTGATGTTCATGAGGTGGGTTTTAGGGACCCCATAGCGACTCGCAGACGGTGTCAGAGACACCGTTCTGCTTTGCAAATTGCTAGTTGATTTTTCAAAATTCCTACATCTGGCCCCTAGTGTGGACATATGATTCTGGGCCAGGGGTTCAATCTTAGCACACAACTAATTCCAAATGCCATTGAGTGAGGAGTGTGATTGTTATCACATAGAATGACATATGTAGTGAAGTCAGTATGCGGAAGAGCTGGTGCCATAATGTCTAATGCCTTAGGTATGATTAGGATGAGTAGTTTAGGGTGATGTCATCCATCATGTAGAGACATGGATATGCTATGTGTGATATGCCCTTATGTATGCATGATTCACATGTACTTCCTCTGAGCCTTTCCGTGAACTATGTTGTAACAATTGCTGCAACCAATACATTTCTAGTAATGGACAAATGACCCATTGTGGTATTCAACCCACTGTAAATTCAATGCTCAATATTTCCCTTTTCTCTTCACAGCTGCAAACCTGAGTGCCGCAGATCGCGACCATTTCGAGCGCCGTGCGATGAGGTACAGGCACATCCTGCAGGTGCAGTGTGGGTATCGGAGGATGGCCGGCAGATATCATTCGGATCGGGCCTCCGGGGCGTGGTATGCCACACCACAGGCTCCCCCAACGGTGCCACCAACAACCACCGCCACTACATCCACCAGGTCTGCCCAAGTGGACCCAGCAACGGACCAAGCATCTTCCTCCAGACCTGGACCCAGCCATGTGGTGGGAGCAGGGCTGTCCCGTGGCCACACAACTCCAGCAACAACATCCACCTCCACCGGCACGCAAACCAGCACTGACCCTCCTATCGACCCTGCGGCCTTCCAGGCATTGTCCCGAAAATTGGACAGGTTGATTCGAAAGGTTGACAACCTGACGGAGGACATGAATGAGGTCAAGAAGAAGGTGCGCTCCATCCGGCGCACACTACGGAGGGCAAATCAGTAGTCATTTTGCCCTCCTGAACTTTTACCCCTCCCCTCTCACCTCTTTCCTATTTCATACTGTTAGTTGGGTTTGGGGGGTTAGTTATAGGATAAGTATAGGAAATTAGCTTAGTTAGTGTTAGGTAAGAGGGTGGGGGGTCCTTATTCTTTCTATCTTATATTTTTGTGTGGGTGGGGGGGTGGGGGTCAATGTTGGGATTCCTGTTTAAAAAAAAAAATTACAAAAAAATTTCAAACAAATTAAAAAATATTCAAAAAAATATATGTTTGTTTAGGATAGTATAGTATGTGTGTAGGTTAGTAAGTGTTGTCCTGCATGTGTCTTGTCTCATAATGGTGGGTGGGGGGTTGATGTTTAGATCGTTTCGTTACATGTGTAGAGTAAGTTTAGCTTAGGTTAGTTAGGGACAGTTGTGGGTTAGTAGTAGTCAGGTTAGATTAGTGTAGGTTTACCTTTCCCTTAGTTGCCTCTTTTATTACTACTTTGAAATAAAAAATGTGTTAACCCTTTACATGAGGCGTTAGGTGCTACCTTTTCATGGCCTTGACATCAGTGTAGCAGAAAGTTTTAGTATGACATTTGTGTCCTATGCTCGCTATCCCCAGGCTATTGAGGTTTAACATGCCAGCTACCGGTGCAAACTTGGTAAGTATCCACCATGTGGGAGAGCCACCATTGGTAGTGTGCATTGATCATCAAGGTTTGGGGTTGGTATGTATCCTACTTCACAAAGAGTGCTTCCAGACTTGTTATTGTAGGTAAATAGATAGGTCGGACAGCAGTGTGAAGTTCAGGGAGATCTTTGTAGATGAGGATTTGTTCACACTCTTGTCTTGTTGCTGTCATTGCTGACCTACATCATCTGTGTACTGATTCAGCATGACTTTCCTTCATGGAAGTATACGCCGTAAGGGTGATTGATGCTGTGTAATTTGTTTATCATTCCTTTCATTTTACAGCATCATTTCTAATTTTAGTATTGCATGGTGCCTACATTTCTCAGCCACCATTAGTTGTCTAGAATAGCTATAGATGGTGCATCATTCTGTCCAACACAGCATGATTGTGTGTGCTTAGTCCCTTCATCAGTTATTTTCCTCAGTATAGTAAAGCTATGATGCAATCCTGGCCACTGCACAGATGTTTCAGTATACATGAAATCAGGACAGTAGTATAGAGAATCGACATGGTTGCCACACAGCCACTTTGGAGTTATGTACTGCACAGATGAAGTGTGAAATAACACAGAGACACAATAGGTGTGCAAGTGATATTTATTTTTAGGTGGTGTAGTGCAAAATGTCCATTCACCATGTTAGCTGAGTCCGTTCTGGTGCATTCTTACATGGTGATCCTACAGACGGGGTGTGGATGATGCTCCTGACATGCTGGGGTGATGTCACAGACAGTGCAGAGGAACAGGAATTGCCAAATAGTAGGAGAGAAACATTCACTGCCAATGGGGACAAGTCATACAGTGGATTGCCGAACAGTCATTGAGGGTAGTTGTAGTGAGACTGGCATGTGTCAAAACGTAGGACCTTGGTCAGAGTAGGCCATGGTGCAGGGACTAGGGCTTCCGGGTACTCTTGCGTGTGAATGTTATCTGTTCCATGTCTTCTTCTTCTGATGTGTGTGTTGCCTGGTGTATCCTTGTTGTTGTTGGTTGTGAAGGGGCAACACACACCTCAGTGTTAGAAGACATGGAGGCAGACATCCCGGGGGCTGATCCCTGTCGAGTAATGAAGGGCAGTACTACAGCAAGGAGGGCCTGCTGTTTTTTCAGAATGGCAGCCACATCCCGATGGTAGGCAGCCAGGTCGGCCCTGAGGGGTTCTATGTTGCATTCGTGCACACGTTGACTGGCTTGCAGTTGGAGTTGTTGTGTCAACTGGATGACAGCTGTGCAGATTTCCTTCTGTGTTTTTAAAAGTTCCTCCAAGAGCGATGTTCTGGCTTGCATTGCAGCTGCCTGATCAGCAGTTGACAACATGCACGAACGCACCCCCTCAAGGCTGGCTGCCATAGTTTGCATCCCCACCCGCACCTCCTTGGCCAGCTCCCGCTGGACCCCAACGACTGTTCTTTCGAAGCTGGTGCCAGTGTCGTCAGAGTCCTCAGCTGTGTTGGAGCTGGTAGGTCTTACAATTGGGGTGGCGGGTGGTTCTACTGTGGTGGCTGCTTCTTCTGTGCTCCTCCTTGTGACTGAAGGTGGGGTTTGGAGGCTTTCAAGGACCATGTCAATGGTCTCTTGTGGGAGGTTGATGGTCTCGTCATCCATGTCATCAGGGAACTCATGGACAGGCATATCGGCAGGAGATCCGTGTTCCTCTGCAATGAAACAGGGTACAATTAGTGTGTCTGTGTTGTGACAATTTTGCACTAAGATACAAGCCTTTGGATGCCTTAACTTTGTACTCTGTGTTTGTCTTGGTATCTGCTGTCTGTCATAGGGCATTGTTGTAGGCCTATGTCCCACCTGTGTGTCACATGTATGATATGGAGCTATCAGACATGTCTGCCAGGTCGCCTCTAGGTGTTGCTTTGTAATTATTTAGGAATAGGCGTGTTTTTGTCCTACTCCTCCCTCGGAGTTTCACTATTGTTATGGAGGGACATTTTGTTAGGTGGGCTCTCATTATCCTACATGTGATTCTTGGCTTTCTAGGCAGCAGGATAGCTAATGGTGTGGGGGACTAAGTTTGACCCACTTGTAAATAACTCTGTCACCCAGATATTCAATTTAGCTCAGACAGACTAGCAGTGCCTCTGGTCTCCCACATCAAAGGAATGTTTAGACATCTGAGCGCATGACATCTTTGGAAATTCTCAGGGAAGTGGTGGTCACTCAGATCCTACACAATTCAATCTTTTCCGCTATGTTCCCATACACAAATGACAAAGACAGTATTTGTTTAATGTGAAGTTTCATTGTACAACTGAGTTGTAGAAATTTAGGTGTGAGCCCCAATAACCCAAACAATACACACTGTTAGAATTTAAATAGTCCACAGGAGAGTAATACATTAGTACACAGCTATCATGGTGCCTAACAGTTTCTACTCTCCCTCTGCTTGTTCTATGTATAGCACAGCATGTTAAGTTTGGAGCTTGCCTGTCTGAATCACAGGGGAGATATCATCCCTCATATCAGAGGAATGGGCTGGGATCTGGTTGTGCATCAGCAGCAAGGCAGGCAGCATCTCGTTGTGATTTTCTGTTTGGAAACTCCCCCAGGCGTGTCTTGGGACAAGGAAGTGAATTTAAAAGACATATGTCATGGTGATGACAAAGTTTCCCTACGCAGGAATGCCAAACCTTAACCCCTACCACATCTATCAGCAATGTACCAGACGGTATCCTTGACTGGGGCACAGAGTGAATATGTTCTGGCAAACTCCAGTGCAGAAGTAGGCAAAACAGTGTGATTTGACTAATTGACAACACCTTAGGACTGACTATTTGATACATTAACTGATAGGAAGGGCAATGAGATTCATTTAGTGCAAAGTGCTCTGAGGCTCTTAGATGTGAGCAAATGAGTAAAAGTACATTCAGGGTAAGATGCACAAAGGCCTCCAGCCTGAGGCTAATGCGCAAAGTATACGTTTCACTTGCCACACTACACTTTGACTGACTGTGGGTGTTGTGACTGCCCTGCCAGCACACTTGCCTCTCAGGCCCTGCCCCATACACTTTTTATTCACATGCATGATCTGTACATGTTACGTGGCATTACCTATGCATGTCAATGTTAGGATGTGGTATGGATGTAAACATTTTTGATGTTTGAATATGATGGGGTATCATGTGTGTCTTACTGGATTGGCCTGTTTATCGTATGAATGTCCTATTTGTTTGTCAGACTGTGCAGATGTGTTTCAGTGACCAGTTGCCTGTGTCCCCTCCTCAATGTTGTTGTCTGAGCAGTATGACATTAGTGATGTAGCCTTGTTAGCCAGGCACATGAGGGACCCTGACGTATGCAGCATGTGTGTGTCGTTGGTGCTGTGTGGCTCCTATTGCTGTTTCCTTAGGCTTATGTATGTGTCAGTTATGGACATTCGGCATTTGAGTGTACTGGTACCTTTGTCTTAGTTCTAGGAGTAGTTGCAGATGTCATCCTCACCCCCCAATTTAGGTATGTATGTTCCAGGGTGGGGTTCCTGCCATTTGGTACTATAGCTGCACAGAGATGAGAGTTGTTATTGTCAACTGTTGTGGCCGTTACGTTGCAGTTGTTGTATTTGCTACTGCATTACAGGTAGGGACCTAGTTGATGTAGAATACATTTTGCAATACAAGTGCCTGGATGTGGATTTGAGGTAGTGTCCTTCCCACCTGTCACTGCTTTCCCTTGGCTCTCTTGTTGTAATTACAGGATGTCCCCGTGGGACTGTTGTTGTTGCTGTATTTTGTCGTGCCCCAGCTTCGGTCAGTACTGGGCATGCCCCCCTGCCGTGCCCCTTTCCCCATGCCACTTCATATATGTGCTAAGTTACATGCATTGTGTAGTAGGTATCCCCCCCCTGCTTACAGTCCCCATTATTGCATTTTAATTCCCCATGCGACTTACCCTGCATGTGCGTTGTGTCGTGGTAGTCTGCGCTGTCCAGTCCTTGAATCCCTGTGACGATCTCCTCCGGGATGACGGCTGCGACCATCTCCTCCATGTGGTCCAGGGCCTCCTGTTGTGCTGGACTCCCCCCTCCAGTCTGCATTGCTGCCTTCCTGTTCCTGGCCATTTTCTCTTTGGTCCTACGTTTGCAGTCATGCCAGCGTTTCTTACACTCAGTGACTGTCCGGCGTTCTTCAGCCACACTGTTAATCTTGTCCACAATTTGTTTCCAGATGGCCTCTCTCCTACTGAGTGGCAATTTTGAGGAGATGAAAAGTTGGTGCTGATGTTCCGTCACCTCTTTCACCAGGATTTCCTGTTCCTCTGCACTGAAGCGACACTTTTTTTTTTTTTTTAAATGTCCTGGTTCCTGTATGTATCCTCCTGGCTGGTTCCTGGTCTGCTCTCATCCTCCTGGCGTCTGTTGGGGCATCTAGGATCCATTTTGGCTCTCCTCTGCTGAAAGGGCAGTTTTCGCGCAAAAATTAAACGCAATAGCGTGAAAAAAAACGGCGTTTTCACCATTGCGCTGTCGTAAATCGACCCACAGTGATGTGCGTCGCATTTACGTTGGTTTCCTTTACGACAGACGGACGATGTGTGCGTCACGAAATAATGACTCCCACCTGTTGGTTGCGCCGCCGTACGTCAAAGTATAAATTTGACGCCCGCATGGCGCATCAAAATGGCGTTAGACGGCGCAATTTTTTTTGACGCAAAACTGCGTTAGCGCAATTTTGCGTCAAAAAGTATAAATATGGCCCTAAGCATTCCTGCTTCAAGCCTAGCAGGATGCAGGACGTTGCCTTTCTCTAAATTATAAATTGCCTCAAATTGATCATACCAGGCCTGAGGGATAATGATAAGGGACTGTGCAAACGCCTGCTCTGCACATAACAGGGGGTGTGATTCACAACCCTCCAAAATGCCACACTATCCTGGGTGACAAAAGCCTACAAGAGATTATCCCATAGCTCCTTTTTAGGGGACTTCTTTCTTTTGTTATGAGACAGACTATAAGCCACTCTAGTCTTCTCCACTTCTTCGTGATTATGAGGACGTTTTTGCAAGGAAGCCATATGCGCTCTATTAGTTTGAGAACATGCCTTGTCGAACCATTGTGAGGGTGCTGCCACATGCGTGGTGCTGGGCAACAAAAGAGCAGTCTTTATACACCCAGTGATTTTGGAGTAAGCTGCTAAAATGTTGGTGTCAGTGGCACCTTCATCAAGGAAAGTATTAAAATCATGCTGGCAATAGGTTAACAAATAATGGTTAAAATCAGCCGCATCTACTTTAGTCCACCTTAACCTTCTCCCTTGTTCTTTAAAATTAACAGTTTCTTTATAAAGGCTGTCAGTTTTAACTGGGGACCAAGACCAATGGAAGATAGCCGGAATAGGATCATGGTCAAGTTAAGTGTGCCAGGCTACACTGAAATGGATTAAAGAAGAAAATAGGCAAGCAGATACAAATATTTAATCAATTACCATATTGGTGCTGATACTTTTAAGCGCAAAGGGTAGTGCCTTAAATAGTATGCATGCCAGGTCTCCTTCCCCTTTAGGTAGGCTGTCAAATCCTTTTCAAATTTAGTTATTCAAAAAACAGCTGTTGCAGGGTTGCATTGTTTTCAGCATTTCAATAATTCATTCTGTGTTTGATGAAATTTGTCCTCAGCTAAAGTAATTAAGATGGAAACAGTTCAAATGCCTGGGAGTTCCCAATCATTTCACGTAGTGTGAAGGGTAGTGACTGAGAATGAGTCTTCTTCAAGTCCTTGTTGTTTAGTCAGAAGTAAGAAAGATCCAAATTTGCCTTTTTCTATGAGTATGACTATGGGATATAAATTGATGTAAATAGAAAGTAACTCCCTAAACAATAAACTATGCCAAGACCAACACAACACAGTTAATGACATGGAAAAATGATTTAAAGCAGGAGGAAGGGAATGCAAGGTGACAAAGGTGGTGAACAAAGACGCCTTCCTGAGGAAGGACAATGCAAAGAAGGAAGATGCAAAACTCAGCAACAATGTAGATCACCCTGAGACTGAAAGTGAAAGGACCGTTATTCACATTGAAACAGGCAACACACCTGTGAAACAATTTCACATTGATTGGCAACTTGGATAACACAAATATATTTGCAAGGCTCCCACAAATAATGGCATTTCTCTGAGTTCAAATGAGTGACTGCCTATCAAGAGAGCAAAAAGTCTGCATGGCACTCACCACAAGTGACTCACATGCAACTGCTTTGGAAAGACTGCTGTTTGTCTTTGCTTCTGTCATTTTCTTACATTTAAATAGCAGTTTCTCTAAAATGTTTACAAATGAAGAACAATTAAATTGACAATATGTGAAAGGTCAAGTTAAAGTTTGTTACAGTATGTGATTTTAACATTACAATCAGATACTAGACAGGTCATGGATGTTAGTATGAGCTCAAATCCAGCAGTTCATCAGGAGTAACAGGCATATCAACATGGGCATAGCACGTCATCTAATGTTCAAGTATTAGTGAGCACAGACACATAACTATTTTCATACCTTTTTTTAAATTTTGACTCGCCGGTTCCAGCCGACTTCAGAGATTAAATAGAAGCTACGATAGGTTTGTGTAGGAACAATAGGGAATGGTCAAGATTATCATCATTGTCATCTAGATATCATGTTTCTAGTCCTGAAGTTCTCATGCTTAGGTAATATCATTATTTTTTAAATTCCTTATCTACTTTAGTGGGTCAATGAGTGGATAGGTACATTAGCTTGGATGTGTTAGTAACATTTTTATTGTTTAGTTAGTAGGGATTGTGGAATAGCCTTGGTTAGTTGGGTATAGGAGCCTATAGTGTGAACTGATAGTTATGAATTTATAGTTTGGGTTTAGATATAGTTTATTAGTGCAGTTAAACACTGTGTAACAGGAATTTATTGTTTTTGTCTGGTATTGTATGATTTATGAGTGGGTGTGAATGTTCTCATTTTTCACGTTTTCTACAGTCTTGGGCAGATGGTTTCTTCTGTATTTTGCTAGCCTTTTTTTCTAAAGAAAAAAATATAGGCCTTCATTACACCCCTGGCAGTCGGTGTTAAAGCGGTGGTAATATTGTCAACAGGCCGGTGATGAAAAAAATGGGATCACGACCACTGCGGAAGCCACCAACACAGACAGCCACTTTAACACCCCGACTGCCACGGCAGTAGCAACAAACACTCCGACGGTAACCGCCAACAGACAGGCGGAAGACAATGTACCGCCCACCCCAACACAACCCACCAATCCGCAAGCTTTTCCGGGGCAGTACCAACGCCATCAAAAGCACAGCGGAAACAGGACTTGGAAGGGTAAACACTCACCGCTCGACACAAACAAAGAACTAGGACGCCATGGAGACCTTGCTGGTCTACCTCCTCATCTAACAGGAATACGAAAGGCAGCGGTGATGACCACAGTGAGTACAGCACCTAGTAAACAGGGAAGGGGGGAGGAAAAAGAGAGTGACACACGCAACACGCAACACCCCCACCTGACCCACAACACCATACACACAAAAACCTGCATCAACATTACATTTACACCCCGTAACCCCCTGGAAGAACGCAAGGACAAAAGGAATAGAGTCAAATCAGTGAAATATTAGAAATAGGCAAATACATGTAATAAATAGAAAAACCGTATTTACAAAAATATACAATATGTACATTGTCCATTCAAAATGTCAGTGGGCTACTGGGCCAAAAATCTTGGGCCAAGCCCACACTTGACTCCTGGTTCAATACAGCGAGAACACTGCAGGGGCATCAGGTCGAAAACACACAGGCACCTCAGGGGGATTGGGAAGGGAATGCACCTCAGCCAGAAGATGAAATAATGCCACTGCTCCTCGAGGGGGCCTCCATGCCCACTGCTTGGTCCTGGAGAGTGCAAAGCCACAGTCATTCAAGTCTCACAAGAGGGTGGTTTGCCCACTGCTTGGTCCTGGGGAGTAGAAAGCCACAGTCTCTCAAGTGGGTGGTTTGCCCACTGCTTGGTCCTGGGGAGTGCAAGGCCACAGTCTCTCAAGTCTCTCAAGTGGGTAGTTTGCCCACTGCTTGGTCCTGGGGAGTGCAAAGCAACAGTCTCTCAAGTGGGTGGTTTGCACACTGCTTGGTCCTGGGGAGTGCAAAGCCACAGTCTCTCAAGTGGGTGGGTTGCCCACTGCTTGGTTCTGGGGAGTGCAAAGCCACAGTCTCTCAAGTGGGTGGTTTTCCCACTGCTTGGTCCTGGGGAGTGCAAAGCCACAGTTTTACAAGTGGGTGGACTGGGTGAGTGGATGCATATCTCTACTGGTTCTGGATGGGGCCTTGTGCCCAGTGATGCAGCACTTGGGGTGTGGCAGTTCAAAGCCACTCACCTGGGTGTCTGAGGCACGAGATTTTCTTTCAGGGACCATGTTGCATGATAGTCCATGGAGGCAGGGCTAGACTCCATCTTGCAGCAGCTAAGGTTGCCTACTGGTTGTAGTGCCGGTGCTGGTGGAGGTGCTGCCAGTGGTGGTGGGAGGCTCATGCCCTTCGCCTGCAGCTTCGGACGGCTGCCCACTGGGGCTGCTGCTGCTGGTAGTGGTGCTACTGTCAGCGATGCAGTTGGCGGTGCCTGCGGCGGTGCTAGCGGCGGTGCAGGTGGCAGTGCTGGCCGTGGTGCAGGTGCCAGTGCTGCCAGTGGTGGGTAGAGGTCCCAGCCCTTCTCCTGCAGCCTCGGACGGCTGCCCACTGAGCATGCTGCTGCTGACAGTAGTACTGCTTGCGGTGGTGCATGCGGCGCTGCTTGCGGCGGTGCTAGCGGTGGGGCTTCTGGCGGTGCTGGCCGCGGTGCAGGTTGCAGTGCTGGTGGTTGTGCTGGTAGCCACAAGTCCTTCACCTGCAGCCTCCGACGGCTGAAGTGCCTTGCTTGGTGTTTTCTGCCCCTTCCTCACCTTGACAGATGGTAATGTCACCTTGGGTCTGGCAGCTGGAGTCTTTGAGGTGACCTTGCTGGGTGGTTGGTGCTCCTTCCCCTTGCTGCATGCTGTCCCCCTCTTCACCTTGGCAGGTGGCGGAATGGTTTTGTCTTTGGCAGGTGTTGGTGGCACACTGGCTGGGCTGATGGGTGCACCCTTTGATCCTCTGTTAGCTTCAGGAACCACAGCGGATGTTGACTTGGTGGCTGAGGTGCTGGGCTGGGTTCTGGACCGCCTAGTCCGAGGGGAAGGACGGCGTGAGAGTGGTGGAGTGGTGTTCGTGGAGACGCTACTGGGAGGGAGGTTGATGACAAGGAGGAAGGGGACACAGTGGAGGCAGCGGATGTTGGTGTGTCTGCATGGGGATGGTGCTTGTGTGAGTGCCTGTGAGATGAGGTTTGGTGCCTGTGTTTGCCTGAGACACTTTTGTGTGGTGATTTGAGTGAATGCTGGTCTGAAGGTGTGCTTGGGATAGGCTGGGGTTGACGGGATTGGTACTGTGTAGAGGAAGTAGGAGGGGGAAGCTAGGGACAGGGACAATGGCTGCTATCAGTGCGGAGGCCAGAGCCTGAAATGCTCTCTGTTGGGCCGCCACACCAGAGTGAATGCCCTCCAGGTATGCATTTGTTTGTTGGAAAATGCCTTTGACACCCTGGATTGCATTCAGAATGGTTGATTGCCAAACAGTGAAGGATCTCAGGAGGTCAATAGCCTCCTCAATGAGAGCAGCAGGGCTGACTGGGGCAGGGCCGGAGGTGCTTGGGGTGAAGGAGATGCCCACCCTCCTGGGTGAGCGGGCACGGGAAACACGCTGAGGGGCTGCTGGGAGGGCAATGCTGATAGGGGGGTTGGCAGCTGTACCTGTTGTTGGGGTGGGCACAGCAGGTTCTGCCACTGCCAAGGAGCATCCATTGGAGGAGGAGTCACTGTCTCTGATGTCCCCTCCGCTCCCCGTCGTGGTGCTCCCCTCACCCTCCGTCCCACAAGGACAGGGTGACAAAACAAAAAGGGGGGGAGAGACAGAGGACACACTTGGTCAATGCCAGCAACACCACCACTGTTGGCATACACAACACACAGGGAGCAGTCCTATGCACTAGGCCATGCACTACCAGTTACTAAGATAGTCACCAGCCCATGGGGTACGATGCCTACCGCCAATCACCTGCACACCTGAATCCCACAGGACCCTGCCCAGTAGTAGATGCCCACTAACCCCATTGGGGTAGGAGTGCTCCAGAGCCTGCCCAACAAGGGACCTACCCTGCCTTCTTCGCCCTGGCCTAGGGGCACCCACAGCCCACATCCCCCACCCAGATAACTCTTAACGCATGCAAAGTCAGGATTCAGAATCTGTACTCACCCCCTTATGGCTGCTGGGATGCCTTCAAGCGCCCATCCAACTCCGGATAGGCCACTGCCAGGATGCAGAACATCAGGGGGGTCATGGTGCGACGGGCACCCCTTCCTCGTTGGGAGGCCAGCCCTCCACTGGGCCTCCACTGTCTTCTTTGCCCAGCGGCGCAGGTCCTCCCACGGTTTGTGGCAGTGGATGCTCCACCTGTCAAAGACCCCCAGGGTCCGCACATCCTTGGTGATCGCACATCAAATACCCTTTTTCTGGTTTGCGCTGACCTGCATGGAAAAGACAGCAGAAAAGGGTATTAGTCAACCGTCCAGACCATCACACTCATGGCCCACCAGATCCCTCCCATCCCCTGACGCACATACATTGACCACCATACATGCAGCATTCTGGCCAGGATGCCTCTGCCCCCCACATGTGGTTTACACACACAGCAATCCCTACATTCATGGCCCACCTATCGTCCTCACAGTGTACTCACCTGTTTGTCTGGTGGACCGTAGAGTAACATGTACTGGGGGAGGACCCCATCTACCAGTTTCTCCAACTCCTCCGCAGTAAAGGTAGGGGCCCTTTATACATGAGCCATTGTCGCTTCCAGACACAGGTCACAGCAGCACTTGCAGTGTAGGTCCTCTCCTGTTGAGGTTCAGGTAGCAAATGAGTGAACAGATAGAAAATGACGGTAACGTCCACGGCGGTACATACAGTCACCGTCACCTAAAATCGTCATTGGCTCCTGGAACTCATAGGGCCCAATGATAACCAATGCGAAGTTGTGCCGCAGTCTTCAACCGCCTACCGCAACGGCATCCAACACCAGTGGAATTACCTAATTTCCACTTGTCCCTCCTCACAGGTCAGGCAGACGCCATTTCAGGGGGGCACAAGGCATCGAATCTAACTGCGTCACAGCAGACATTGGCACAGCAACTGATTTTTGGATTCACATTCTGGCTCTGTAAAGGAAAAAATGCATCATTAGTGAAATAGATGTGTGAATATGACCCACCGATCACCATTTTCTTCCATGGGCTTCATCCGCTGAGGCTGAATATGAGATTGTGACATCCTCCGGTGTACAGAACCCTGGTGGACCTTGTGACAATGGAGGACAGACACATTATCATAACATACAGACTTGATCGGCCCACAATCCAAGAACTGTGTGCCCAATTGGAGCCAGACCTGATGTCAGCTCTCCGCAAGCCCACAGGTATCCCCCCTCTAGTGCAGGTCCTGTCAGTGCTCCATTTCCTGGCAAGTGGTTCCTTCCAAACTACAATGGCCATAGCATCAGGGATGTCTCAGCCAATGTTCTACAACGTGTTGTCAGCCCTGCTGAAACACATGCGCAGCTACATCGTATTCCCCCAGGTGGAGGATTTGGCCACAGTGAAAGCTGACTTTTATACCCTGGGACATATCCCCAACATCATTGGTGCCATTGACGGTACACATGTGGCATTTGTTCCCCCCTCCCCAGAGAAATGAATACGTTTTTAGGAATAGAAAAAGCTATCACTCTATGAATGTGCAGATGGTGTGTTTGGTGGACCAGTACATCTCCCATGTGAATGTCAAGTATCCTGGCTCTGTGCATGATGCCTTTATCTTGAGGAATAGCAGCAGCCCATATCTGATGGGCCAACTCCAGAGGCACCGGGTGTGGCTAATAGGTGAGACCAAGGTCCCCACTCAATATTAGTAGGTGTCTGGGTATGGGGTTGTCCCTAAGGGTTAGTGTGTGTCTAACAGCTGTCCCTCGATAGTTGCAGGTGACTCTGGTTATCTCAATCTCTCATGGCTACTGACCCCAGTGAGGAATGCCAGGATGAGGGCAGAGGAACGTTACAATGAGGCACATGGGTGTGCAAGGTGGATAATTGAAAGAACCTTCAGCCTCCTGAAGGCCAGGTTCAGGTACCTCCATCTGACAGGTGAATCCCTGTACTACTCACCCAAGAAGGTGTGCCAGATTATCGTTGCAAATTACATGTTGCACAACCTGGCCTTGAGATGTCAGGTGCCTTTTCTGCAGGGGAGAGATGGTCTTGTGGCAGATGTGGAGCCTGTGGACAGTGAGGAAGAGGAGGCAGAGGAAGAAGATGTGGACAACAGAAGTAATATAATACAGCAGTACTTCTAGTAACACACAGGTAAGACACTGTAACTTCACTTTACATTTCAGTTTTTTGTTGGACATCGTACACGCCAGCCTGATTTCCCTATGTCTAAGGCCACTTACTGTACCCCTTGGCATCTCTATTTTCAGATCTCTGTGGCCCCTCTGGCTCCTGGTGTGTTTATTGCTGCCCACTAAAGGTCATTCCAATGAATATTTAACTGTACATATGACTTGCTATGCTTTGAGAGAGTTGTACTAATACATATTTGAATCAGTTGCCAGACTCCAGATTTGTATTTGTTCCAAGGGTGTTTATTTAAGTGTTTATAAGTAGACGGGGATGTGCAATGGGCTTGGGTGATGGTGGAGGAAAGTCCAGGGTAGAGTCCAGTGTATTTGCATCACAGGTGCATTGTCCAAGGGGGCATAGGAAGTGGAGCAACAGCAGTTCAAGGTGGACAGGGTGACAGAGTGAGACAGAAGGGTGACAACCAGGAGAGTCTTATTTCCTGGCGGGGTCTTGGCAACGTTCTCTGGCTTCTGCCTGGATCACAGGGACCGTTTGCGGGATGGTTCTCCTTCTGCAGTGGGTGGGGTGCTGGTGGCCTGTTGGTCCTGTGGTGGGGCCTCCTGTCCACTAGCACCGGAGGAGGTGGAGCCTGTTCTTCGGTGTGGCTAGTGTCAGGAGCCCACTGCCTCCCTCATGGTCTTGCCCATGTCAGCCAGCACCCCTGCAATAGTGACCAGGATTGTGTAGGTGTTTTTGAGGTCCTCCTTGATCCCCTGGTACTGTCCCTCCTGCAGCCGCTGCGTCTCCTGCAACTCATACAGTATCTGGCCCATGGTCTCCTGGGAATGGTGGTATGCTCCCAGGATGTTGGTGTGTGCCACATGGAGAGTCGGTTCCCTGGGCATGTCCTCCCCCTGTCGCACAGCAGTCCTCACAGCTTGCTTGTTGTCCTGTGCCTCCTGTCCCCTGAACTGTGTGCCCACTGCCACTGACCCCAGGTCCATGATCGTCCTGTGTTTGTGGGGTTGCCTGGGGTCACTGTAGTGGTGGACACACTGCTGATTGACGTGTCCTGTGGACAGTGGCATGGGCCCTCTGGGTGGGTGCTGTGCTGGTGTTTCCTTAAGGGGGAGGCTCTGTGGTGGGTTGGGACTGTGGCAGGGTAACCGACTGTCCGAAGGTCCCTGATGGGCCAGGTTGGCCATCCTGATCCAGGCGTGCAGAGCTGCTGTCATCACTGTGGGCCTCTTCTGGGGGGGGGACAGGATGTTGCTGGCAACTCCTCTTCGGTGACATTGAGAAGGGGTCCTGTTGGGATGCAAATGCAGTGTTAATTTTTCTGTGTGTGCCATCTTGTGCATGGGTATGTTAGCCACTTTGGTTGTTATTCCCAAGGCAGCTTTGGCTTGTGTGAAATATGTTTGGTTTGGCTAAGTGATTGTCACTAGTGTAGATGCTGTGGTGATGGGTGTCCATGCAAGTCTGTGATGGGGGTCCATGGATTGGTGTTGCATGCAGGGCTTGTTACTGGGATGGGTGGGTTATGATAGTGGGGTATATGTGAGGTAGTGGAGTGATAGGGGTGAGGGTCGGAGTTTGTGATGGTATGAGGGTAGGGTGGGGATATAGTAGTAAAGAATTGACTTACCAGAGTCCAGTCCTCCTGCTACTCCTGCGAGGCCCTCAGGATGCATTTTTGCCAAGACTTGCTACTCCCATGTTTTTAGTTGTGGGGGAGGTGGTGGGAGTCTGTACTGGCACCTCTTCCTGATGTCATCCCTTGTTCTTGGATGCTGTCCCACAATTCTCAGCCATAGCTCCATCTTCCTACCAATAGACGTCTGCTGCACCTGTGACCCGAATAGCTGTGGCTCTACCCGGATGATTTCCTCCACCATGACCCTTAGCTCCTCCTCTGAAAACCTGGGGAGTCTTTGGGGTGCCATGGATGTGGTGTGAGTGATATGTGTGCGGGTGTGTGAGGTGCTGTGTTGGGGTGTGAGCTGCATGAATGGTATATGGCTGAGGGTGTTTTGGGGCTCTGATTGAGTGGGTGCTCCTGGCTTCTCTCTCTCTCAGTTGCCAAAATGTTTGGGTCGTAAAGGGTTGTGGGTAATGTGGGTGAGTGTTTTTTAGTGGTGTGAGTGTGTGGGTGTGGTGTGTGTATTTATGTCAGGTGTGTGTAGTTTGAATTGTCCAATGTGGTGGAGTTTTGTTAGTGTGTGTGTATTTTGAGTGTGGCGGTATGTACCGCGGTATGTACCTTGGTTGAAAGACCGCTGCGGTGATTTGTGGGTCGTGATACTGTGGGCGTATTCCTGTTGGCGTAACGGTATGGGCTTTGGTACTGCCAGTTTATCACTGACCTTTGTTCTGGCAGACTTGTGTGGGTGCCTGTATAGTGGCGGATTTCTCAGTGTGGGTCATAATACCCGTAGCGGAATACCGCTGCGGTCACGGTATGTTGGCGGCCGTCAGCAGAGCGGTAGGCGGCATTTCCCACCAAGGTTGTAATGAGGACCATAATGTTGGAATTTTTTTTATCCAACATTTTAAATATAGGGGGTCATTACAACCCTGTTTGGAGGAAGCACCGCCAACAGGCTGGCGGTGCTTCCAGTGGAATTACGACCGCAGCGGAAGCGCCGGTTTAAATCCCCCTGGGCAGCGCTGCTTGCAGCGCTGGCCAGGGGATTACGAGTCCCCCTCCCGCCAGCCTTTTCGTGGTGGTATGAACCACCATGAAAAGTCTAGCAGACAGGGGAGTCGTGGGGCCCCTGGGGGCCCTTGCACTGCCCATGCCACTGGCAGACATTGAAAAGCGTGACAACTGCACCCCTTCGCACAGCCGCAACACCGCCGCCTCCATTTGGAGCTGGCTCACGTGTTGCGGCCGAGATCCCCGCTGGGCCGGAGGGGATCTCATAATAGACCCCACAGGAGTTCGGCCACATTGGCGGCCACCTGGCGGTTCAACCTTGGCGGGTGGCCTCTGCCGCCCGCCACATTTGTAATGAGGGCCATAGTGTCCTTGGTTTTTGTGGTTTCCCTGGAACTTTTTTCCTACTTTTTTATTTTGGGGGGATTTTGAACATGTGTAAATGAAGAAGATATTATTCTAATTAACAATTTTTGCACTGCTTGCAGTTCATTATATTTTATTTTAGATGTTGAATTATTTGTCAAGGGATTCAGCTACATAAGTATTTTGTAAATGGTTGTCAATATTTTGGGTGTGAATAATATGTTTTAGTATATAAAGATATAAGATGCACAATTTGGTATTTTGTGCAGCCATTTTCTGATTTGATATCTTGTATATGTGATTAATTTTTAGATTTGTGAATGCATATTTATTTTGTGTTTAATGCTATTTATGTGGTATTTAGTGAAATTATGTAATATTTATTTTGGCAACACCTTTTATTGTGTCTACATTATTTTAATGTTAATTATTTTTATTTATATGCTATATTATATTTTGATATAATATGTTTTATCATTCACAAATTGTATTGTTTTTGTTTTAATGATCTTACTATTTTCAGAATAATGAAAAATGCTATAATAGTTCTAAACATCTTCTTTTGAATATTAAATATTGTATTTTGAATTTAGGTTGTGTATGTTGGTGTAGTGTAATGGTTTTTATGCTGTGTGCATTTCTATAGTAATGTGCCTGCTATAGCTTCACAACAGTGTAGCCCTTGACTGTTAGGAAAAGGAGTACTTTGTTAACAAACATTTTGTTAATTTGTCTTGTGTGAGTTCCTATTTTGGGTTTTATTCTGTCAGGGATTGTGTTATTCTCTAGGTAGTTGTGTTCTTTTTTCAGTATCTCTTTAAAGTGATAGGGTATTGGATGACTCCTTCTAAAAATTCATTAGAAGTAATTGTGACACCCTCCTAAAGCATTGTTGGGTTTCACTTGTCATGAAAGTGTAGTTGTGTACACATTTCATCATGGTATTGAAAACGTGAGTTGGCATCTGTGACCTGAGCAGTGCAGGTGTCTAACACAAGTGTCTTCTACATAGTCCAATAGGATATAGTTTGATGAAAGGATGACTCTGTGAATAAATAAGTGTTTTGTCACTTGTGTAGTTGATACATAGGCTAGTGATAGTTTTTCATTGTCCATTTTGTGAGTAGTCCTTACTAAATGTTGACCTTTGAGTGTACCTCAATATGACACATTTAAGACATAGTACCATCATTGTTTCTGCCTTTTCCAGTATGTTTTCTTTGTTAGAGTTACTTCCATTACTATTGGTGCAGTCCATGATACTTAAAAGGGTTTTTCCATTCTGAGATGTTAAATACCTTGTCGTTGTGATATTCTGGTATCTGTGAAGTTATAATATTATTTTTATTATTACTGTTATTCTGTAACATTTTTAACATTTCAAATTTATCCTTACACTTCATATTTTGTTAGTTTTTTGGTTTTGTTGGTTGTAGATAGTCTCTTTTTTGTGGTATTTGTTTTCTGTTTAGGTATGTTTAGGAGACCATGTTGAAAGCTACCAAACGTCGAGGAGTATGAATGCTGCGGTGTGGCCACAGTCTAGGAGTAATCGGATGTCGTTGGTGGCTGCCAGGAGTGCTGTCTCCATGCCCTGATTGCTGTGGAAGCTGGACTGGGAGCTTGTCTAGGAAGTTGTTGGTCTCGATGAAATTCCGAAGTTGTGCATTGATAGCTTTCTCTAGTACTTTGGCGGCGTAGGGTTGTAGCGAGATGGGCCAGAAATTCTTTAGTTTTGATTGGTCGGTCAAAGGTTTCTTCAAGAGAGGGCATACTTCAGTGTGTTTCCAGTCTTCAGGGAAGGTGCCCATGCTGATGGAGCAGTTGATTGTGTTACGAAGCTCAGGGCGATGGATGCGCTGGCTCTGATGTACATGTGGTGCATGCAGGGGTCCGAGGAGGCTCCGGAGTAGTTGCTGTTAATGATGTTGACTGTCTCCTCTCTGGTGAGTGTGGACTAGTTGTGGATAGTCTGGGTGGGTTCTGGGGGGTGGGCAGGTCGCACGTTCCGGTGTCGGGTGACAGATAGATGTGTGGTGGAAAAAGGAGGCAAGTTTGTCGCAGAGGTCCTGTGATAGTGGGATGCTGGTGTCTTTAGAAGTGGGAATCTGTGAACTCGTTGATTGTTGAGATGAGTTTCTTTGAGCTGTATGTGGAGGAGTTGATGCACTTCCGGAATGCGTCTTTCATTGCGTTCTTGATTTTTCAGGGGCGGGCGGTGGTTGTGGCTCGGAATGAGGTGAGGTCTTCGCTGGATTGGCTGTTCCTCCATTTTTTCTATAAACGTCTGTGGGTATGCTTTGATTCTTTGAGCTCGGTGGTGAACCAGCTGGCTTTCTTAGGTACACGTTTGGCTGATGTCAACCAGAGAGGGGCTAGAGTGTCAGTGTATTTGGTGAGCCATGTGTTGATGTTGCACACTGCTGTGTTTGCATCGCCAGAGGGGGGAGGGAGGGATTTAGAAAGCGATGAGGTCAGTTGCTCGTTGGTGATTTCATTCCATTTTCTGTTGGGGGTTCTAAAGTTGATGGGACGGCTGCTGGGTGCGGTGATTGTGAAGTTTATGCAGCGGTGGTCGGTCCAGGGTGGAGATGGTTTTGATAGTGATCTGGTTGCTTGAGGTGAAGATGTGGTCCAGTGTGTGTCCTGCAATGTGCGTGGGTGCGGAGACCAGCTGTCTGAGGCTGAGGCTGGCGAGGTTTTCAAGTAGAGTAGTGGTGTTTAGGTCGGTGCTGTCCTCACAGTGGAAGTTCAGGCCACCGAGGATGAGGCAGTCGACGGATGCCAGGGCCTGGGGGTAGTGATGTCTAAGACATGGTCTATGAAAGGTGGGCGGGCCGGGTGGCCTGTACACCAAGGTGCTGCAGATGGAGGCTTGTGGTTGGGGTAGACCGCAAAATGAAGGTGTTCCATGGTGGTGTAGTGATCTTCTTGGACGGCCTTAACACATAGTGAGGACTTGTGTACGATGGCGAGTCCTCCACCTGGGTGGGATGGCCAGTCCCTTCTTAGGATGCTGTAACAGCTGGGAATGGCGATGACAATGTCTGGACCCGATGTGGGGTTGGTCCAGGTCTCGGTGAGGAATGTGATGTCCGGTCGGGTGGTGTTGATCAGGTCACAGAGATCAGTGGCATGTTTGTGGAGGGAGTGGATGTTCAGGAGGTGGCAGTTGATGGAGTTGTGGAGGTTGTTGGTATCTTTTTGTGCAGAGAGTGTCTCAGGTTTGTTGAGGTTGGCACTGAAGTTGCAGTTCCTGCATGTGAAAGGTCTGTGGGTGTCTTTGGGGAAGATGGTGTAGCAGTTGTTGAGATGTCTGCTGTTGAGGTGGAGGAGGGTCTCACTGTCGTAACGGAGGCAGTTCAGGGGGTGGTTCAACAGAGATCTAGGGTTCCTGACACTGGGCGAGGTCCAGGCGCGGACGAACACAGATGGGTTTGCCTTTGGCGTGCCCGCTGTGCGCTGCCCCCATTAAGAGGGAGAGGGGGGCAGGGGGAGCAGTCAGCTGGGAGGCGGTAGGGTGGGAAAGCTGCTTTGCTGGGATGGGGGCAGGGGAAGAGGGGAGAAAGGAAAAAGCACTAGGTAAAAACGAGTGAAAGAGCGACAGAGAGAAGAAAACAAAAGGAAAATGATGGAAGAAAAAGGCAGAAAATGCAAGAGTGAAAGAGCGATAGAGAGAAGAAAAGAAAAGGAAAATACTTACTTATGATGGCCACTAGACCACCAGGGATGAGGCGCAGGGACGAGCCTGCGGGTGGATGAGTGCCTCGAACTGAGAATCAGGAGACTCTCATTCATCCCAGGCAAGAGGCACAGGCAGCAGCAGCCAGAGGAGCTGGGGAGGGCAGCAGACACTGACAAGAGGGTCAGTGCTGCGGCCGCCATTAAGAAGGGGAGGGGGGCAGTGGGTGCTAGTCAGCTGGAAGGAGGGGGGCAGGAAAGAGTGACAGAGAGAAGAAAAGAAAAGTCGAGGTGGGCTCCCCGGAGCTCACCCTGCAAGTGCCCAAGTGCACACTGATTTTCTCCATGGGATTCAATGGGAGCCATTTAAACAGTTAAAATACTCTATTTCCTAAAGCTTCTAAAATTCATAACTCAGGTTGTGTGTAACTTAAAAAGTTTGTTTTGGTTTCTACATTTATATAAAAATTTGCTTTATTCTTATAAATTCGATTTGGATTTCTTTCTAGTCATGTCATTTACTTATAGTCCATCTTGGTATTGTGTTCCTCCAAGTTCCCTGACTGCTCTTTGCCCTTCTACCAGGATTAAGCTAAGGTATACTAGTGTGAACCTGATGTCCACTTCTTGGTAATGTGCTAGTTTTATGGGGTAAGACTCCCCAGTTATACCACATAATATTGCCACCTTGCTACAGAAGGAAGTGCAGGTTGCCATAAGGGTTTTTGTAGTATTATTTGCCAAAGAACAGGTTGTTTCTAACTATTGTTTTTGCCTGGCAATGGAAAGCTATTAGTAGTGTGACAAATGTGAAGTGCAATAGAGTAAGAATCCCATGTGTTCTATTTATTTAAGTTATAATCCATACATGTTAAATTTCTAATATAATGAAAGTTTTATGCGCATGGGGTGGGACAGTTTAAATATCTAAAATGCCCTCGTATATTCAGGAGGATTTTAGTTCATATCTGAAGTGCAAAAACGGTATTGACTGAAAAGATTACATGTATGAAATATTGAATTTCGAATCGCAAAACCTTATGTTCACCAGTGTCAATATCACTGTCTGTGATTCGCAAAGGGGTCGCAAATGACCTACCTCATGAATATTCATGAGGTAGGTCGCAGTTTGCGACCCCATTGGGAATGGCTGCCCTCACAGGGATGGTGGCCTGCTGGAGACAGCAGACTACCATGTCTGTGACTGCTTTTAAATAAAGCAGTTTTTTTTTTAATGCAGCCGTTTTCCTTAAAGGAAAATGAGATGCTTTTCAAATACAAAAAAATGAAAAGTTTTCTTTTCATTTTTTCAGAGCAGGCAGTGGTTTGTAGGACCACTACCTGCTCTGAAAAAATGTTTTTACTGCCATTCACAAAGGGGAAGGGGTCCCATGGGGACCCTTTCCCGTTTGCGAATGGGTTAGCACCAGTTTGACACTGGTGCTAACTGCGATTGTTTTGCGGTCACAAAACAATCATACATGGGACTGTGACTCGCAATTAGGAAGGGAACACACCTTCCTAATTGCGACTCGCAAACACTTTTTGCGATTCGGTACATAGTTTACTGAATCCCAAATATGGGTCTGAACATCCAAAAGTGCATTTTGCACGTCGCAAGCGGCTCGAATCGCTGTTTGCCACGTTCACAATGCTACATACATCTGGCCCTTAGTTATTTAAGTTTCTCCAGAAGGAAATGGATTTCAAGAAGGTGGACAGTTACTGGTTTTTTTTTCCAGAGGGATATTGCTGGCATTAAATAATCTGTCACCAATGCCCTGTCCTCTGATCCTCAGAAAGCAGCACAGAAGAGTGGAGGAAGAAAGATGTAGATGCATTGGGGAACAATGTCAATATTATTATTACAAGCAAATACCACAGAAAGAAAAGGAGAAAAAAAGAATGCATACTGCCACCTAAACATGGCGGCCATACGCTTTGAATAAATATGTAAAATTAAAAAAATAATCTTCACAAATAGCTTTAATAGAACAGCATGGGTTCTCCTTAACACATAGAAATATTGAACGTGTGTAGAAGCCATTTTGAATTTTAATACACATCACATTAAAATATTTTTCTTATTGTCACAATGAAAGTGTACACTTTGAATTACGGACAATTGAAAACAGTGTAAAGTATTAGCCCACCGGCCGTTCAGCAAAGTGTACTTTTTAAGTTGGATAGGGACATGTGATCCTTCCAAATGTTCTGTATTGGTCAAAAGACTGAAACATGTTTATAGGGTGGTGCATTTACAGCGTGTTTTAAGCAAGATGGAACTATCCCCGGCTGAAATAAAGCAGTAATTATATTGTAAAGATCGTCCCTTACTATGGAAAAAAGGTGCTTTACCTTTGAATTTTGGCACTCATCAAGTTTGATACAGAGGGCCAGACGTTGTTGGCTAGTGAAGTGAGGGCTTTTGATTACATAGGGGTAACTTTAGGGGAAAACAGAGTAACGTTTGTTCTGGGTGGGGAAAGAATGATATTGACTCATGTAGGGCTAGTCACAAAGGAGAATTAGAGCTCCCTCATTGCTCATGCCCGCAGGACTTCCTCCACTTTCTCATCACTCCTCATGTTTTTCATGTGTATTTCCTCGGCCACCGCCCATTCAGATATGTCACTAAGCCAATTCGTAAAGCTCAAGGGCTCCACCTCCAACCATCTAACAGTGATGCAGCACATAGCCAACAGCAGTTCAAGGAACAAGAATTTGCTACTCAGTTTCTTTTTTTCCAATGATTGAAGTATGCCCAACAGGATTTGTCTGATAGTGGGATGGGCAGGCCAGCTGGGGGTCTTGTTTGACGGATCCATCACCACCTGCAATAGGGTGCCAGCAACTTACAGGACCAAGCAATATGGAGGAAGCCCGCTTCAGGTTCCCCACACTGAACACAGTATGTCGTGTTGGTTGCGTATATTATATGTATTGCTTTGAGTGTAAGTAGGTCTGGTGAACATAGTTGTCTTGCATAAGCTTAAATCAGGCATTTGAAGAAACTACCCATGCCCCTTCGTGCACCTTCTCCCTGTCTGCAACTGTAGTAGAGTTTGCGGTCACCCCTTCCCATATATCTTGTATTTTTTGTGTTGGTGCCTGGAGGTAATCCGCAGAGCCTATAAACATTGGGTATCAGTCGCCACTCTCCTGCCATGGCCAGCAGCGCCGTCAACATCTGAGAGGGAGGTGGTGCATCCAGAAAGCACAGCTGTAGCTGATGCGACACAGCAGAGATTTTCGCGTATTGAAGATATTCTTCAGTGTTGAGTGCAAGAGACATAATAGCATCGTACCTCATAATAAACTTATCATTAGGGTAAAGATTTTTTTGGGTGTCGCAGCCTCCTCAAAGATGGATTTCAGGTGCATAGGGAGCTCGTTGGATCACTGGCTTTACTGCCAATTCCCAATTTCTACAGACCTGATGCACGAAACACTGTGAATCAATCGGTATACCTGCTCTCCTCATCAGCAGGATAGGCAGTGGCTCTGCTCTACAGGAGCCCTGCAGGAGCCTATTTTCTGAATTATCATCTGGGACTCACCAGTGTATTGCATGTTGCAAGTGGGCTTTCATATATTATAGTTCCATATCCAGGATCTCTACTCCCCCTTTCTGCCATTACCTTTTGAGTGAGGAAAGCCCAATCGACTTTTGCTTATACACCCATAGCAACTCTATAATGAGTTAATCAATTTTGGTAAAGTAACGTTGAGGGATCTCATAGAACATGCCCTGCAGGATGTACAAGCACCATGATAGCAGTATCATTTCGATCAAAGCAATTCTGCCCATCAGGGACAGGGGTAGGTCCTTCAAAAAATGACTCACCTGTCTGAGTCCTTCTGCCACTCTGCCATAATTGAGGTCTGTAAAAGCCTGCTCTGGATTGGTGACTCTAATACCCAAGTATCCCATGTTTTTTGTCTCCCAAGGCACTACCACTTCCAGCAACCTATCAACAGGGGCCCCCCACCAGGACCCCAGGGGAAGAGCCTATACTTTCTGTGGTTGATGTAGTGTCCCGAGATTTCCCTGAATTTGAGCATTGTGGTCAGCAGTATGGTCACCAAAATTCCTGTTGCCTCAGGTAAACCAGTGCATCAGCTGCAAAGAGAGAAATTGCATGCCTGGTCTTCCCCACAGTGACTCACCAGGGACCAAGCTCTTGGTGTAGCGTGCCAGTCACTGGTTCCATTGTCTGAACAATAAATAGCGGAAGCAGAGGGCACCTTGTCATGTGTCTCTGGAAACTTTCTGATACCATCCTGTTTGTCTGCAACCTCGCCCTCTGGTCCATATTCAGCAATTTCACCCACTGTATGCATTTGGGGCCAAGACCCACTATCTAAAAACACCAAGGCATAGGCGTCATTCAACAGATGTGGGGCATGGTACACATGAGAAAGGCATTGCAAATTACAAATGGTATTCTGTTTTTGGATAAACCTGCATTAGTCTGTGTGTAATAATGTCAGGAGGTGGCCATTAGGCGAGCAGCCAAAATCATACTTATGATCTTCGCATCAACATTCAATATCAAAATAGGTTGGTAAGAAGAGGCCTCCTTCTGGTCCTTACCCTGTTTAAGTATCATTCCTGCAATCACTTCCCACATAGTATCTGGGAGTCGCCCCCAATGCCGTGCCTCGCTGAATACCTCCAGCAATTTGTTCACCAGGGTACCTGCATTTCTATGGTAAAATTCTGCCAACAATCCATCTTCCCAGGCTTTTTGTTGGTTTCAAAACTTGTACAGCTACTTGTATCTCCTCTCTGGATACAGGTGTCTCAAGTGCCTCATGATCACCCTCAGCGAAATGTGGCAATGTTACCCCGGTCAGGTACTCCTGCCCTTTCTCTGTTGCAGCATTCAGTTGGGCTGCGTATGTTGCAGGTAAGTAAGACATGAACACGTAGTCGAGGGCTAGTTTTGGCCTCAAAGGCATACCCCTGCCAACTTTCATTGGTGAGATTGGGGCACACTGCGCATCCTGTTTCACCAGTCAGGCAAGGAGTGCCCCCTCTTTATCCCCCTCCGCATGGAATCTCTGGCTGTGAACATTGTAGATAAATGTCTCTAACTTTCACCAGTTATCCGATAGTTGCCTTCAACTTTGCTGCCAAGCAGGGATCCTGCTACGGTCAGCAGGTAGGTCTCTTTCTATTGTGCTCAGATTGTCTTTGTTCCTATCCAGGCTGCGTTCCACTTGTTTCCTAACACCATAATTCATTTTAAGGCACTCTCTATTAAGAACTACCTTCATGGCGTCTCACTCTATGGCCATGCTCCCCGTGCAGCCCTAATTTTCTTCCAAATAATGGGTGAACATTTCATTAACCATTGACACAAACACAGGGTTCATTAGTGCTTCTGCCCTGAGCCCTCCTTGTGGAATTGCATGTTGTCTGCACTCCACCGCAAAGCCCATCAACACAGGGGAGTGGTCAGAGAGGTACCAGGCCAGGTATGAGATCTCCCTTACTCCCTGTGCCAGTGCAGTGGAAACAAAATAGTAGTTAAATCAGTTGTATATCCCTGTAGCAGGTGAGGAACATGAGTCTACCCTCTCCCCTTGGTGTCTCCCCCGCCAGATGTCCACCAACCCCAGCCTCCTCAGTGTGTCCTGGAGAGCACCCATCATTGCCAGTTCTGTATTAAGTCTGGGAGGTTTGTGGTTGATCATGCCATTCATCATACAATTGCTAGTATAATGTCTGCAGCAAGATACTCTATTGTCACAGCTCTGACACTTCCATAAATGTCTGGGCAATCATTATTGGGTGCATACACATTCAAAAGGCAACCATCTCTCCTATCCGAGGCCAGAATGGCACCCCTGGGGCAAACCATGTCATTTCTCCGCTCCCAAATCCTGAACTGGAAGTGGCATATAACTGTCCTTTCCACCTCCTTCGCAGATGCAGCACACATTCCCCTCAAACATGGTTTTACTGCAGGAAAGCTATAGAGACTCTGCACCTTTTTAGGTAGGCACATATCCTGCATCTTTTCTCTAAACTGCCCAGACCTTTAACATTCAATGTCATCAGTTTCATCAAGTTACTCACCATGCCCCTTCATGTTTTGCACCGTCCGTCTCCTTCCGCCTCTGCATTCACCCTTTACAGGCTGTCTACATAGTGTAGTGTCACGCAAGAGCATTTTAACTTTCTTTTAGGGCATAATGATTTCACAATCCAATCCTCCCAAAACACTTATGTCTATTTTCCCTCCTCCTTCTCTGGGAACCATAGGTTATTCCATCATAACCTCACCTACAAACCCTCAAGCCCTTCTTCAAGATGGTTTGTCATCTTCTGCAACCCAGATGCTGTCCCCATCAGCACACACACTGCTCGCTGCAGTTCTGACAATCTTCTTGACCTGCGCAGGCTTTGCATTTTTCTCTTTTTGTGGGTCTGGGCAATATACTCTCTGCCAGTCCACAATACCAGCCAAGGCCTCTCTGCCTCTCTATCAGGAGTCTCACTGCGCGCCCTTCACCACACTTTAGATGCAGCTTTCTGTCTCTTGGTAAATAAGTAGGAGCCCCTGCTGGTTTCAGCAGACAGTGTATCCAGCTCCAGTAACCCCACACTGTCTCATTGTCTGCCCAGGGCTTCAATCCAGGCACAGAAATCCACCTAGAATAGGACCACCACTACATGCCTTGCCACTCTACATTCTGAGTTTGCCCAGCCACTCATCCTGGGTTCCAGATGATTGGGTTTGCTGACCTGTCTGAAAGGTGCACTCTGTGGTGCTCCCTCACAGCAGGGCCCTGCCTCAGTGTTTTCCTGGCCCCACCTGGGCTGATCTCAAGGTCTTCAACAAGTGTCTTGCAGCACTAAGGCTTCTTTTACACCACTCGTAGGACCAGGACCAGGCCCAGCCCACCACCCAGGGCCCAACAGCTGCCACTTGTTGGGGCCACTTCTAATCCCAATGGCCCAATTACCCCCCTCAGATTGCCCGCACACCCTTTGTTATGCTTCTGATTCCAGGAACAACATACATACCCTTATAGACTCTGGTCTCTCATCATAACCAGAGCCTCACAGGAGACTGCAGTTCCACTCCAAGTGGTCTCCTCCAACGGCTCTTTTTGGCGGTCACACAAAATGCAGGGCCTACCATGATGGTGGTCTTGTAGCCCCCTATAGCCCCCTCAGCTGCCTGGTCACAATCCAGACCTCTTGACCGCTGCTAATGCAGGACGAGTATTACAGTGCTGGCATAAAGAGTCCTTGATGCCGCAGGGTTCAGACAGGATTCAGTGTTTGCTGTTGAGAACTCCACAAGGAGTGACTACTCAGACATCTTGCTTGCCATGTCCCTAGTAAAACAGCTATAATGTCAAAACAAAACACAAGAAAAATTCCAAGACAATTTAGAAAAATAGAGCAACTTTAAATATATAAAATGACATGGAAATGACAAAGATCCAAAAAAGGGAAACTTGAGTTACTAAGTTTTAAAGATTAAATGTAAAATTAGCAGCAGAAAGCTATATGTGGCAATGTGGGGCATCTGGTTGTGCTTGACCAGTAACTAGGGGCAAGTTAAGGCTGACTATGATGGAGCGTGGAGCAGATATAGAAACCAGGTTTGACCCAGTTAGTTAAAAGTCTTCAATGGGTAAAGACAGCAGACTGTAGCCGAAGATGACTCCATGTGTTGGATAGCTGTTTGACAAGGTCTCAGTAAAGCCTTTGACTTTTGGCAGAAAAACGCCGATCATGAGAAATTTGAATTTCACGCTCCAGAACTTGCCACCTGGTGAAGAATCCTACCTTCAGACTTATGGCCCAATTCATATATTTGTGGACTGAGTATTATCTGTAACCATGGCTGAGTACTTTATGAATGCCATGCTGGGCGTACTACGCCACTGTATTTAGATAGTGTCTCTTGGGCCAGTGGTAATATCTAGCATTTCCAAGAACCACAATTACAGTGGTTCCTGGAGATACATTGAAACTTTGATGGATGGCTTCTTCAACATGACAGAGCCATACAACAAACTTTCAAGTTTATTTTTTGTTTTCAAAACAAGTGCCCCTAAGTGAGATTTTGCTTTTGAAATTTTTTAAAAATAAAAAAAACTTAGCTATCCCCGGCATCTCTCATGGGGAGGGGGGGGGGGGCATTTTGTATTTTTCACTGCACCTTTCCAACAGGGTTATTCTGGCAGTGATGGGAACTAAAAACTGACATGTGTGTCCACCCATCTAAATTAGGTGAATAATCTCCGCCATTGGCACACCAAACGTTCTACCCCATTAAAATCAGACCAGCCATTATGTTGTTGGAGATGGTACTCTGTCCCTGTTGCAACAGAGTACCCTTTTACAAACATATAAATTAGGCTTTTAGTCACTTTTTAGGAGATTGGAATATTCTAGCGGGTTGAGGTTGCATGCTGTAGCTGTAGAGGGATCCACAAGGCCGGATACCTTGTCTGCGATGTCTCGCTGAATAAGATTTTCTACATCGGCAAAGCTCCAAGCTGGAGCAGCCTGAATATTTGGTGCATAGGCAATGCACCTTCCATTGATCAGCTCAGGAGGTTGGTTCCAGTCCTCTTGAAGTCTTTAGAGCCAAAAAATGTCTAGGGGCCTCATTGGTAGTTTGTCCGTTGGACCGTCAGGCCGTCATATTGGCGGTCTTACAGACTGCCCTATTATGAGTTATGCAGGCAGGACAGCTGACCGCCAACCAAAAAAGGCAGACCAGCAGTGTTGCACGGAGGGCCAGAAATACTCAGTCTGACCTCCAGCCCAACAGCCCAGTGACCAACCACTGACTGTAGTCCAAAGTCGCATGTAGTGGGCACCCATGGTGGTCAGCCAATGGTGGTCTGAACCACGGCGGTCCGCGGTCACAAAAGTAACACATAACTACAAATTGGATGCATTTGAAAACAACACAGCTGACACACATTGTCACACTCAACACACCTGCAAATCATACTATAAAACTCACCCCTTCACACAATCCTTTGCATTTTCACAGAAAGACCCAGCAACACAGAGACATTAAAAAATATATATATAGAATAAGCACCCCTTCAATTTTTCATACTACACATACCACTCCCAGCACACACGTTTTCCATTCACATACTTTTGCACTTCCCCGCTTTAGGAAGACCCTGTCACCTGTTACTTTTTTTTTACCACCATGTCACCTATAATCGTCACCAGTAAAATATGGATTTTTCAAAGAGTTATGGTGGATGAAATCATAAGAGTAGAGCCATGATTGTTCTAAGTCCAGCACACTTCTCTCAGTAGGAGAATGTAAATGTGTGACAGGATCGTCGACAGAGTGAATGCTGTAGGCACCACCCTGGCATTAAGGCAGGACACCAAGAAGGGTGGAATAACCTCAGGGGCAAGGGACTGACAGGACTTCAATTCCCAGCAGACACTGTTATAAGGACTCCTTACCCCAGTACAGTGTTCATTCCTCCAAATACAAACATTTGTGAACCCACCATTGTAGTGTACACACCTGGGAGGTTAATATTTGTATAGTGTGTGTAGTACAGAGACTGACAGGACTACAGCTCCCAGCAGGCACTGTTCCTCTAACTTCAACCACCAGACCAGTATTCTGTCCTTAATAGACACCTGTGTCTGAACTCCCTATGAGATTTACTCACCTGGGAGAAAACCATATGTATAGTGTATGTAGTACATGGAGGTACATGACTGCAACTCACAGGTGGCCCTCTTACTGTCACTCCAACCACCAGTCCAGAGTCCTCTTCTCCAAACACTCATGCCAGGGAAAACACACATGAAGGGTACTCACCTGTGGGGACGATATTTACCAAGTGCATGAAGTAGAGGGAGTGACATGACTGCTAAGGCCAGGAGGCTCTGTGTCACCAACTACAAATACATGTTCAGTGTCCTCATGCCGAAAT
Organism: Pleurodeles waltl; assembly: GCF_031143425.1. Lineage (NCBI taxonomy): Eukaryota > Metazoa > Chordata > Amphibia > Caudata > Salamandridae > Pleurodeles > Pleurodeles waltl. The sequence goes on from NC_090440.1 coordinate 296,384,437, forward strand.
ACCCCTCTGTCCTAATTCACAAATGAAGTGTACTCATCTGGGAGGATTACGTTTGTATACTGTGTCTAGTACTGGCAGTAACCTGACTGCAGCTGCCCTGAGGCCTTGTGTCTGTAACTCTAAACAACAGTCCAGTGCCCACCTGTCCGAAGACCCCTGTCTGGCATCTCACATTTGTAGTAGACTCGCCTGGGAGGATAATATCTGCGAATAGTGTGTGTAGTATAGGGACTGACAGGACTGCTAAGGCCAGGAGGGCCTGTGTATGTAATTCCAACCACCAGCCCAATGCACAATTGTCCAAATACCCCTGTTTGGTAAGCCCCAATTGAAGTTTACTCACCTGGGAAGATAACATTTGTATAGTGTGTGTAGTACAGGGACTGACAGGACTGATAAGGCCAGGTAGGCCTGTGTATGTAATTACAACCAACAGTCCAGTGTACAATTATCCAAATACCCATTTTTGGTCTGTCCCAATTGATGTTTACTCACCTGGGAGGATGCAATTTGTATACTGTGTGTAGTAGAGAGAGGTAACTGACTGCAACTCCTAGCAGGCACTGTTTCTGTAACTCCAAACACCAGACCAGTAATCACTTGTCCAAATATATCTCTCAGGCAACTCTCAATTGAAGTATCCTCACTAGGGGGAGAACATTGATCATGTGTGTGTATAAGAGTGAGTGGCATAACAGCAACTACAACCATGCACTTTATCTGTAACTATAAACACAGTGTTCTCTTTCCAAAACACAACTGGATGTCAATTCCCAAATGAAGTTCACTCACATGGGGGGATAACATTTGTCTACTGTTGGGAATTAGAGGAAGTGTCCTAATGTCAAGCCCAATTGCCCTGTTTTGCTAACTACAATCTCAAGCCCAGTGTCCACTTGCCCCAATGCATATGTAAATGAACTCTCAAAGGAGGTTTATTCACCTGGAAAGATAACATTTGGATAATGTTGGGAAGTAGACAGAATGACCCGAATGATCACTCTCAAATGACATGTACTCACCTGGGAGGAACCAAGATACAGATCATGCTCAACTCAGAAATATGGCTGGCCATCTAGCTGTACCTTGAACTGTTGAGCCACAATGACAATATTGAGGATAGGAAGGACAGCACAACCATTGTGCAACATAAATGATCAACAAGGCCTACTGATGCCTAACCAGAATGGTAGTGGCTGCAATTCACAATGTACTGACCAATGTAGATGATGTCTCCAATCACTTATACAACAGACTTCTGGGTCTACCTGCATAAAAATCAACCAGGTCTCAAAATGGTCAAACCTACATCCTGCTGAGTCACTGTTTTGCCTGCACTGGTGACAAGATGGCATTCTCTGTTCGTCCTCCCAAGTGCCAATGTACACCCAAGTTCAGCAGCTGCTTAAAGTCAATGGAATTGGCATGTTTCATAAATGTCAAGTCAAAACAAGCAATACCATGGGTACCTGTCCAACAGGATAACCTAAAAATCAACCAACTACAAGGTCTTTGCTAAATGTCACTGTAAACCTTTGGAGGCAGATGTCACAATACAGTGAGCAACATTGTACATTTCAAGTCAACAGATTAAACTGCCACTGGTTACACAGAGCCCACAGAAGAGACTGCCATAGCCCCCAGTGACGACAACTTTCCTTTACATCTGGACAAGAAGGAAGGTTCTGGGCCATCTGGGCAACTTGGCCAGACAACAACAGTGACTCTCAGTGTGCCCACATCAAGACCTCCCAGCCCGGGTGCCTGACCTATTCCACTGGACATTAGGAACCACCTCGACCGCCAGTGGAAGTCATCATGGCAGTAGATGGTAGCATCAACCTCACAGGCAGCCATTCTCCCACCAAGCTGTGTCCCTAGGACAGTGCCAACCATATTATGCTCCCCAGTCCAGGATTCTGAGTCACATCACTAGACCTTGGGCAATGATGGTCCTGGAACCAGTAGCAGGGGACACCCTCTGACAATGGCCCAGGCCCGTGGGGGTAGAGTGCATGGAGGTATGCTGTGGCCAACGGGCTGTGGGCACTAGGGATGCCCCTGGACAGGACACCTTCAGTGAAGGTCTGGGTCTATCAAGGTCTATCAAGAGTCCCAAGGTATGATTGGCAAAGCAGTTGCTGAACTCCGGGATTCAAGCAGCTGCAGAGGGACATGCATGAGGAAATATTTGCAAAGTGGAAGGCCACAAATAACATCCTGGCCTCCTTAACAGGGGTGTTCCAAGAGATTAGCAGTATCCTGATCAGGGATCATGAGCAGCACCATGCCCCTTCGTGGCACATCAACAGCAGGCCCTTCATCATTGGTGCCAGCCACTGGAGGGGAGGCCCTGTCAGGGGAAGAACCGCAACACACGCTCTTGCCTCTGTAGATGCAATATTACCATCTTTTTCTGTCCTTGTTTCTGAAGAAGTTAAACAACCATATGCCACAGATTGGGCAGAAGCCCCAGCACAATACCACAACCATGTAGGCTGGGAAAAGGATTTGTCTTATCAAGTTACACCCATAAGGTCGAGGCCACGAGTGCAACCACAATACCCAATTAAATACGAATCAGAAGACTTTTGAGAAAAATTATTTCACAGTTCCAGTACCAGGGAGTACTTAAACCCTGCATATCTTCTATGAATAATCCTTTGTTTCCAGTAGTTGAACCTGATCACCTCTTAGATTCTAGACATCTGAACAGTCATATATGCACATTTGCAATACAAATTTCACATAATACCACTTTAATGAATAATTTTTCTATAAAAATCATAAAGCAACGTTGGGTATTTCTAATGGATTTTTCTGACAAAACATAGCACCTGATAGCAGGAATTTAACTACTTTTTTCACGCTTAGCTCTAAGAATCATTTTTGTTGGTTCCGTCAAGGGTATAAGAATAGTCCTGGGTTTTTCCCAGCACGAGTAACATCAATATTGCAGGATACCGATCCAGAAGCATTGTGCTAGTTTGATGATATATATCTCATGGATGAAAACTTGAACACACATCTAGCCAGAGCATATTGAATTGTTTTGGAACATAACTGCAAATTAAATTTAAAAAAAACTAAATTGTTTTTCTCAGTATCCAATTTCTAGGATACAAGTAGTCAAAAGAGTGAAAGAGCCTGACACCACAATCACTAGAAAAGTGTGCCTTGTTACAACCACCAAACCCTATTAAAAATTTCAATCCTTGTTAGGATTTTTGAATTTTGTCAGAACATATATACGAGAAGATGTACAACTCATAAAACCCTTTGTACATTTTCATTTGTCCAGATTCTTCCAGTACACAATGGACACCAGAATGTACACAAGTACTAAGATCATTGCAAACTAAAATGCTTGCAGCACAACACACATACATGTATCAACAAAACAAATTTGGTCATACGTATAATAACGGGTGCCATTGGTTTCACCTATGTCATATTCAGTGAGAGTGACACAGTGCTGATTGCATATAAATCACATCTACATTCCAATGCAGAAATGTGTTTTGCATCCACTGAAAAATTACTGACTACAGTTCAGATGGCTGCCATAAATTAAAGACTACAGGTTCAATGGAAACATATAACTGTGGTTACTCCTGTTCCAGACTTAGAGGCTGTCACAAAGGCCAGCTTCCCAAATGGGAAAGCCTTACAACCTACATGGATACAATGAGCCACTTCTCTGGAGGCTGCTTATGTAGACTGTGACACAGTGCGGCACAGCAAGTCACCTTGCTGCAATGCACTGCATGACAGGGAAAAGGCAGGAATCCACCATACCTAAGGGAATATGGTGCATTCCTGCCTTTCGGGCTGGCAGGGTTGGCAGGGTTGGGTGGGGGTTGATCACAGGGCCTGCCCTGCAGCCAATCCCTGCTGTGCACAGCCTTTACATACATTCATATAGATAAATATATATTCACTTTAAAAAAAAAACATTTTCACAGTTTTTATTCAATAATTTGACATCTAATGTTTCATTGATATTTTTATTGACGTTATAAAAGTTGTCATGAGTGCTGTTATATCTGGGGGAATTGGCAGTGCATGGCGAGGAATCAAGTTATTGTTACCTTAGGCTGTGAGTTACATTTACTTGAAATAACTATAACTGCTAAATTTCTCTGTTTTCATGCAAGAAAATTCTAAACCTAACTATAATGACATGGTAACTTTTGTTTTTTTAATGTGACTTTCTATGTTTTTTTAAATTATATTTCCTAACTATAATGTCCCTGTAACCTTTGTTTTTTTCTGTAAATTTCTATTTTTTTTTAACGTAAAGTATATTTAATTGCTATACGTTATTCCAAACCCCACTGTTCACGGCCTTTGGCCATGAGTGGCAGGGGTTAGTCACAGTGCCTGGCCTGCAGCCAGGTCTTGCTGCCAAGCCCTTATAACCATCCAACTCTGCGCCATCCACAGCTTTGGCCAGGCTCAGCGCAGGTTCCCCAATGGGCCTGTTTGTCTTAGGGAATCTGTGTGTGAGTTTGTGAGTGTCAGAGTGGGTCTGAAAGTGGGTGTGTGAGTCTATGAGTGGGTCTTAGAGGGTGCATGAGTGTCTGAGTGGGCGTGTGAATGGATGCATGTGTCTCTGAGTACATGTATGAGTGAATTAATTAGTGTATGATTGAGTGTGTGGTTACTCTTTCTAATTTTTTCACATTTGCGACATGAATCACTGCAACACATTTTTGGGAATATTTTGTGAAGATTCATCAAAGAGTGCCAAGGATGTAGGCAAGTCCAGAAAACACTTTTTCTTTGGAAACATGGTCCTAACTATAACTACCTAGTGGCGACTGTCTCTAGGTTACCTATATATATATATATATATATATAGGTTAGACTTTTCATCCTTGGTGTGGTCTCCCCTAACTTTTTGCCTCCCTCTGTTTCCCAGGTTGTTGATGTGTGCTGGACTCTGTTTTTGCTGTATTTGTTACTCTGGGCACTTTACCACTGCTATCCAGTGCTAAAGTGCAAGTGCTCCTATACAAAATGTGTATGTAATTGGCTTTCCATGATTGACATATTTACTGGTAAGTCCCTAGTACAGTGCACTAGAGGTGCCCAGGGCCTGTAAATCAAATGCTACCAGTGGGCCTGCACCACTGGTTGTGCCACCCACATTAGTAGCCCTGTAAAATGGCTCAGACCTGCCACTGCAGTGTCAGTGTGTGTGCACATTTTAACTGCCAATTCGACTTGGCAAGTGTACCCACTTGCCAGGCCTAAACCTTCCCTTATCTGACATGTACGACACCCCTAAGTTAGGCCCTGGGTAGCCCCATGGGCAGGGTGCAGTGTATGTTTAAGTCAGAACATGTTCTAATGTGTTTTATATGTCCTGGCAGTGAAATACTGCCAAATTCAGTTTTGACTGTTGCAAGGCCCATCTCTCTCAAAGGTTAACATGGGAGCTGCCTTTTAAATGATTAAAGAGTAGTTTCCCTTTGGGAGCAGATAGACATCTGGAGTTCGGGGTCTCTGAGCTCACAATTTAAAACATACATCTTTTAGTAAAGTTGATTTTAAGATTGTGGGTTTGAAAATGCCACTTTTAGAAAGGGAGCATTTTGTTGCTTAAACCATTCTCTGACTCTGCTTGTTTGTGGATTCCCTGTCTGGGTCAGTTTGACAGTTTGGCTGTTTGTACCTCTTTCTAGACAGTGACACAAAGGGAGCTGGGGTGTAGCCTGTATATCCTGATGAGCCATCTGTGCTAGGAGGGAGGAGAGTAGTGGTCACTTACACCTGAAAGGGCTGTGGCTGCCTTCACACAAGGCAGTCTCCAACCCCCTGGTGTGTGTCTGGGGCCTGCCCTGGGCAAAGCAGGATTTCACAAACCAAAGAGACTTTCCTTTGAAGTAAGCCTACTTCAAAGGCCAAAATGGGTATGAGAAGGGCACCTAAAACCACAAACTTTAGATCACTTCTGGAGATCAAGAGGAACCTCTGCCTGGAGAAGAGCTGAAGAGCTGAGGAGATGTGCTGCCCTGCCTGTGTCTGTCACTTGTGGAATGATCCTGCAGTTGCTGCTTCTGCATGTGCAAGGGTGCAAAGAATGGACTTTGTTGTGCATTCCTGCTTGTGAAGAAATCTCCAAGGTCTTGTCCTGATCTTACCTCCTGTTGTTGAATTCTCAGGGCCATCAAAGACTTCTCCTGCTAGCACCTCAACTCTCTGCTGGGACTCCTGTCCTGCCAAGTGGTGCCCTATCCAACTCCTGGGGCCTTGGAAGGTGAAGCTGGCAGACCAAGACTGAAAATCCACGCACAGACCGCTGTGTGTGAAAAATATTGACACACCTTCCGAGATGCGGTTGAAAAACGAAACATGGCCGGCTTCACAGCAGAAATCGACGCTCCACCGGCATCGCGGCTGGAAGATCGACACACGCAGCTGGAGAAACGATGGGAAACACTCTCTGACGGAGGCTGATAACATCGCAATCCACATTGCGTGGTTTTACTGATACCGTGCGGCAGGATTTTCGACGCAAACCTTGCTGGGCATGGAAAAATGACACAACGCCTGCCCGGACCCATGTGGTTGCCCAGATCGATGCATCACTCTCCTGAGGGGAGGAAAAACGACGCACGCCGACCCAACAAGAGGAGGAGAAACGACGCACGGTCTCACTTGCAGGTGAGAAATCGACGCATCGCTAACATTTTTCAACGCACACTTGCCCGTGCTTGTTATTAATGATGCTACCCAGATACTTTATAACGCTAACAGTGTTTTTACTGTTTACTAAGGGATTTATGAATCATTAAACTACCAAGAGCAGGGCTAATGTAATCTTAGTTGGTAGGTAATAAATGTCTATTTTACAGCAATGTATCCCTATGTTACATCTGCCAGGAAAGGAGTTGGGAGTTCACTGGTGGCCCTGTGTGGGCTAAAGAGAAAGAAGCATTGTTCACATTGTCAGTCGGCACGTTCTAAGATGCCACACTCGGTGAGCTGCTCGTTGACTACGTTCAAGGGGCCATCTTGGGGTCCTCCAGCTTAAAGGTGCATTGAGGGGAGAGGAGTTCTGCAATCAGACTGAAGACAAGGGCAGAAAGTTTTTCTATTCTCTTCAATTCTAATCTTTACCTTCGATCATGATTTGTAAGATGCCCAAAGGAGGTTTTCTTCCACTGGTAGTGTTTACCTTCTATTTTTATCCCCTCTCAAAGAGCCGCTTGACACATTTTGCAGATACTATTCTGAGAAGGATGGAATTATGTCTGCCGGGAAGATAACTCACCCTTTCTTCTGGAACTCTACAAAGGGACCCAACTGACCATCCAAGTATCAACTGCTTTACTCCCCATTACTCTGCAGTGTGGAAGTTTCAGAGGCAAATTACAACAACTGGACCAATGGAATGTTGAGCGGCATAAGGAGGCTGATCAACAAACGGAATGAGCTAAAGACAAGTTCCCTTTTTCAATATATTCTCTTTTTTCTCTACTTCTTGGAATAACTTGGCCCTGGGAGACAGCTACAGATGGTCTATAGCCAACCCAAACTGAGAGGTCGCAGGACATATATTAAAGCAAATTAAGACCACACTCAAGTATGGAATTTACAGTGATTCATTTGGTGTTTAGGGGAGGCAAGGGGAATTCCTCAAAGATCAACAAATGTTGTTTCACGTTGCCACAGCGCGCTGCAGGCCTGACATGGTTAGGCAAACAATCCAAAAATCATCAGCGCACAAAAGTGAAAATGCAAGTATATCTACTATGCAAACTTTTCGGCTGCACCGATGCATGGTAAAGGCTAATCATTTGAGTTTAAATATTGGAGATGTTGGAATGAGGATTTTATCCTACTCGTTACGATAATACGTGGTGTGGAACAGCCCATTTGAACTGAAAGTCTGGCCCATACCTGCAACTTCGTCTATGCCCCCTTCTTGTATGTAAAGAGAGGCACCGAAGTGTGGCAGATGTGGGGCACAGAGATGTTTTTCTCTCTGAACGTAATACGACGAGGTTCCTGGTATCAGACGAACTAACTGAAGATACCTGCACCGACAGCAGACGTTTTCTTTGTTTCAACTAGAAGCAAACCCCGGTAAAATGGTGTTCTTGATACAAGATACCTTCTGGTGATACCCTTTGTTGGTTAGGGGCTTTGAGAAAAGAGGCCCATCTTTAACACCCTTCAACAGAAGGCCCTATGAAAGCATAAAAATAGGAACAGTATTTATTATCTCATATTTATTAGCAAATTCGCAGATCCAATCAGTGAGCTCAAAGGTCACAAATCTGACCTTTACTTTCTGACCTCAAGGTTTAGAACAAATCTTGTTGAACGTAGCAGCTGCTGCTTCTGACACTATATAGCCAGGACACCTGAATTAAATTTGTCCCGACAGATCTGCCCTGGGGATGTAAAGACTTGTATAGAAGTCTAACTTTCGAATTAAACACAACACTTAATAACAATTAAAATCTATGTCAAATGTGCTGTGCAGTATTTAACAATCCCATTCTGTTGGGTCATGGCATAGCCTTCATATCTTACTTCAAAATAATGTATTTTTTACCACTGCAATAGGCAGGACCTTTTTTCTAGTTTTTTGTTTCCTGTCATCTGTCAGCCACATTATTATTTTTCTTACACCCATACAGAACTTGTTCAGCTTCCAAGATTAAGCATGTACAGAGAGCAGCAACGTGAGAGAAGGCGCCGCGGAAATATCTGCGGTAGATTGATCTTCCAGAACTAGACAGAGGCTCATTCCTCTTGGGAAAGCAGAAAATTGAAGTCACAAGTGGATAATGAGGTTACCTATCAGCTTCTAGATAAATTCAACACCCTTACGATTGTTGTGCCATGTTTGATTTATACATCACCATACCTTGGCTTTATGTCTGCAAATGGCTTTTTTTTTTTACTGGAAAAGGTATAAGAAGCCCGAGACATGCGACAGGATTAATTTGTTCACTGCAAGGTCACCATGAGCATCATTGCCAGCCTTTTCAAAGCTGGTATGTGGAGCGACTATAACACTAGTGTAAAAAGGTATGTGGCAATTGGAGAAGTATCCACATGATAAAGGATACCACAATCCACCATGTTCTGTATCTGGTTAGCGGCACAATATGAAACACATCTCATAAGTAAATATTATTTACCTTCTTTGAAGTTCTAAGGCATCTGCTTCACACATATACTTACGAAGAAAAGAGTGCGTTCTAGCACTAGTTTGCACAATCGATGCTTTATCAACTCATGTCTCCTTATTCTGAGTCCTACGGGTACCCCTCAGAGGTTAAGAACACATTAGCACAGACTCCTTTTTCAACTTACAAGGTCACTTTCACACAGGTGAGCTGCGCTTTCCTCTGTCTTGACTGCCAGTCAGAGCCTGACCCACTTCTCACAGTCTCTGGTGACCTGGCCTTTCGTGGTTGACGCACTCTTTCCGATGCTCTCGCCTTTGAGCATCAGTATAATTGAGAAACATGTCAGTTTTAAGGAGACTCATGAGATATCGATTTCTGTATGGCCATTCAGCTGGTGCAATTAAGAAGATTTTTTTCTCCTAAGGTTCCTCTTGTTCTTCAATTGCTATGAAGCTTTTCTGCAATCTAGAAATAAAAACACAATCGAAATCTCTGGTTGAAACGAAATAGAGCAATGGGCTATAAAGCCTAGAGTCTGAATACCTTTCATTATATGTTCTATCAAAGAAGCCTGACTGTTAACATGGAAAGGTTTGTATTCTCAAGAGAAATCAGTGCATTTAAAAGAACATTGTCTTCTTTATACTAGTGTTCAAAACTAGTTATAAATATCCTCTAGAAAAGACAACAGTGAATACTAAGACTTCACTGAAAATACTAAATCAAGTTAAAAAACAAGAAACTGAGAAATTGACCTCGTATGTTAAAAATGAGGCGTTTTCTGAATAATTGTTTGGTTTATACGCTGATTGTTGATTATGTTTTCTGTCCATCAACATTTAAATGTCTATTCAGTTTTCTGCCTTTCAATAATGTACCAGAGGGACATATCGCAGATTCGATTTCTAATGTTGCCTATGATTTTCTAAGGTATGTTATAAAGTCATGGTATTTGCCTTTAGCCTGGTATTGCAGCACTTTAGGTAGATGGCTGGTGATAGTTCAAGTGGTTTGAAATGATCTGTTACACTCTGCTTTCATCACATTTTTTTAATAGTCAGGCAAAGCTGGATAATTTTTCAATTTGCTAGAAGTATGTAAGCCAAGCAGGTAATAGTTTTACTCACCTCTGTAGCACTGAGCATGGTAAACCAATGATCTCCATCTGACAACCACACCACGTGGTTGCATAGCACAGACTCTGTCATTGGTATGTTATCTCAGCACTAACAACTATGGGCCGGACCGAAAGTCTAAGTTTAGACCAAAAGTCTAAGTTTAGACCTAAAATCTAACTTTAATCATAATAAAGTCTAAACTTGGACTAAAAGTTTAACATTACTATGAGTGAAAATATACTTTTGAACTATGTGGGAAAACAGGGCTGATTGCAGAAGCCCCTCAACTTTTGCCCTCATTTTTTACCCATATTGTTGTTCTGACTCTGATGATGCCCTAGGCACTACTAAGCAGTCCCAGGGTCTGTGCTCTGATTAAAACCCCAACCTACCTATAAGTAAGTACCTAGTATACGGCAGGGCATGTAGGTTGAGACACCCCAGCATAGATAGTACACTAATAGGTGCCTTGTTGTGGTACCCAGTGCCATTTTAAAAGCAGGCCTGCTTTGCTGGTTGCTTTTAAGTTAAAGTTAACCCCAAATTCGACTTTGGAATTAAAAGTACTTGCAATGTCCTAAGCTACCTTATCTTTTCATAGAAGTCACCCCTAAGGTATGCCCTAAGTGCCCCCAGGGTTAGGTGAAGTGTAACTATATGCAGGGGCTTTAAAAAATATGTTTTATAAGCCCTGGTGAGGGAACAATAGACACATTTGTTTTCTCCATTGTAGTGAATGGGCTCCGTAGTGTAACATGGAGAAACTTTATTTTAAAATAATAAAGTCTTATTTTCTATAGGAAGGAGCTAAATATGGCAAGTTTGGTATCAAATTTTAAATTATAATAAATCCAACAACTTGCTAATGTTGAATTTAATATAAAGTGGACAGGAAAAGAGTTTTAGATCTCTTGCTAAACGGTTAGCAACTTCAGAGCTGTAGTGCCCTTCTCTGATTGGTCAGCCTTTGGCAGCCTGGCTTGATGAAGTGTGAAGTGGCCTGGGTCGAAACAAATGAAGTATCTGGTGGGAGGAGATCTGCCTTAGCAGATGCTAGAACAGGATGGGGGAGAGCAGTAAAACTGGACTTCAAAGGAGGGCAGGACATTTGGGACAGCAACTGGAAATTCACCATTTCCTGCAGCCCATGACAACCAGGTGCTCTCTGGTTAGATTAAGAGAGGGCTGGAAAGGGGGAAAAGTAGCCACACCAGTGGGTGGACTCAGCCAGATCTAAACTCTAAGGGCCATATTTATACTTTTTGACGCAAAACTGCAGTTTTGCGCCAAAAATTTTACCGCCGGTTAACAGCATTTTTTGCGCCGGGCGGGTTTCAAATTTATACTTTGACGCACGGTGGCACAAACCAAAGGTGTGAGTCTTTTTTTTACTCAAACCAATGCGTCACGTAGTAAAGAAAAACAACCTTAATGTGTCGAAAATGACTGTGAGCCGGTTTATGACTTAGCAAACTGGAAACACGCCGTTTTTTGACACAATAGCGTCGAAAAGCAGCGCAAACACAGCAAAATGTGCTAAGGAGAGCCAAAATGGATCCCAGATGCTTTCACAGACCCCGGGAAGATGACTGCAGACCAGGAACCAGCCAGGAGGACCCACACAAGACCCAGGACAGGGAGAAGAACAAAAGAAAGTGTCAGAGGAGCAGGAAATTCTGTTGAAAGAGGTGACGGAACACCAGCACCAACTGTTTGTCACCTCAAAGTTGTCAATTAGTACGAGAGAGGCAATATGGCAACAAATTATAGACAAGATAATCAGTGTGGCAGAAGTACGGAGAACAGTCATCGAGTGCAAGAAATTTTGGCATGCCTGCAAGTGCAGGACCAAGGAAAACATGGCCAGGAACAGGAAGGCAGCACTGCGGACTGGAGGTGGGAGTCCAGCACTGCAGGAGACCCTGGACTACATGAAGGAGATGGTGGCAGCCATCATCTATGAGGGGATCGTCACAGGGATTCAAGGACAGGACAGCGCAGACTACCAGGAGACAACACAGATGCAGGGAAAGTCACATGGGGAACTAAAATGCCTAATTGTTAACTGCAACCAGGTGGGGGTACATACCCACTACACAATGCATGGAAGTCATTATATTCAGTTAGTGGCATGGTTAAAGGAGCACGGTACAGGGGCATGGCCCGTTCAGAGGAAACCTGGGGCACACTACTACCCTACACCAACAACCTTTGCATGGGGGTATGCTGCCATGCCAAGGATGTTGGAAAGCCAGGCCAGGAGGGTAGGGTACAATGTAAAACTGGCATGCTGTCACACGTCAGCCAGTAAACTCCCTACATGAACTAGGGCCCAATTAACCACCTCTGACCATATCTGCAAGCGGAATTTAACATTGACAACAGTTGCCATTACTACCTCTGCTGTGAGTGCGGGTCAAGTAGCTAATCGCAATAAACGGCCAATGGATCAAACACACCCAAATTAGAGGGTTCAGGATGACAACGTTATCAATCCCCTAAAATCAATACAAATGTTCCAATCCTGTCAAATATGATTGTCCATAGTTACTACAAACATCAGCCATTGTCATAAATATTATGAGGTACACAGCACTGATGTCATACCGATTCTGCATATGTAAGGGTCCACCCTGTGCCTGGGTCACAATGCAACATCCCAAATGTCAAACTGCTCAGACAACAGCATTGAGGGGGAGGACATATGTAACTGGTTACAGAAATATACCTGCACAGTCAGAGGAGGAAATGGAACACTGCTAGGACCATCAGTGCAATCCAATGTAGCACACATTTCCCAACATCAGCAGTACACACTACCAATTCTGACATCCGTATTGTGCCATACCAATACAATACATAGTATATGCTAGATCTCAGCAACATATAGGTGGATGTGAAATATGACAGACTGGGGCAATTCCAGAATGTTAAGTGTGGTGCTAGTGCTATCAGAACACCCACAGCCAGTGAAAGGCCTCCCCATGAGAATGGAAGTAGACGGAGGGTTGAGTAGGACAAGAAGGAGGCAATTCACAATTTGGCCAGAACCAACACCTAGAGGATGTGATGCTGACAAGTCCACAAACTGACAACAATACTTGTGACATGCAGGAAGGGCATAGGCCTGGGAGAATGCTAATATGAAAGACAGGAACAATGAAAAGGAACCAAGATCACAATGTGAAAATAATAGGAAGGCAGGATTGTCACATTCCAAATCCCACAACACAGACACACTAATTGTACCATATCTCATTGCAGAGGACTATGGCTCTCCTGCGGATATGCCTGTCCAGGACTACCCTGATGACATGGATGACGAGCTGAGAAACATCAGCCAGCAGACCGTCCAAGATGTCCTTGGAACCCTCCAGACCCCACCTTCAGTCACAAGGAGGAGCACAGAACTAGCAGCCATCACAGAGGGACCACCCACCATCCCAACTGTATGACCTGCCAGCTCCAACCCAGCTGACGACTCTGACGAGACTGGCACCAGCTTTGAGAGAACTCTAGTTGGTGTACAGCGGGAGCTGGCCAAGCAGGTGCGGGTGGGGATGGAAAATATAGCAGCCAGCCTAGAGGGGGTGCGTTTGTGCATGATGTCAACTGCAGAAACAGGCAGCAGCCGTGCAAGGGCGAACAACCATCTTGAAGGAACTTGAAAAAAGGTTGAAGGAAATCAGCACAGCTGTAAGAGAGTTGACCCAACACCTACAACAACAATCCTGTCAATGGGTGCACAAATGCAATATTGAACCCCTCAGGGCCGACCTGGTTGCCTACCACAGTGATGTGGCTGCTATTCCTAAGAACTAGCATCTCTTCCTTGCTGCAGTACTGCCCTTAATAGCCCCTCAGTTGGCAGCTACCGGGATGTCTGACTCCACGTCTTCAAACACTGATGTGTGTGTTGCCCTTTCACAACCACCACCAACAAGGGCAGAGGAGACAACATACACATCAGAAGATGAAGACATGGAACAGATCACCTTCACCCATAAGAGTACCCGGTAGCACTAGTCCCTGCCACATGGCCACCTATTGCCAAGGTCTTGTGCTTTGTAACATGCCAGTCTTGCAACAACTGTACTCAAGCACTGTTCTTCAGCCCACTGTTTATCTTGTCACCCTGCCCTGTGATTGTCTCTTACTAACTCATTGGCAAATCCTGTCCCTCTGCACTGTCTGACACTTCACCCCAGCATGTCCAATGACATATCCTTTTGCACTTGTGTAGGATCACAATGGAAGGTGTCAGACTAATGGACTCACAATCATGGACAATGTACATATAGCACTACAGCACTTTAAAATAAATAGCACTTACACAACAACTTTGTCTCTGTGTAATGTGAAACATCAACCGTGAGGTAGATCAGTGATGTTTACCTCAGGTCAATGATTATAGATTGTCAATACACCTGACTTGAAAGGATGTTGGCTGATAACTATGAACAGTGGTCTGGATTGTACTATCATCTTCCCTTCATGAGGGTTATTTCTGAGGAAAATAGAAACTATACACCATAATTTTGTGTTGGACAGAATAACGCTTCCTGAAGGGATGTCTAAGCCAAAAAATATTGCCTTCAAATTTTTCTTCAAGCCAAAACTTACATATGTGACATTTGACCCAAATTTTACCTAACACACACCATACTGCATGAATGGATGTGTATGAGTTTACATACAAATATGTCACTGTGCTGAACATTGTAACAAATGATAGGTGTGAGTTATGTATACCATACTACATGAGAGCATACTACCACTCACCTTATTAGGATTCGCTTGGACATCAGGCTGCAGGCAGACTTAACACAGTGCCCTCAATACCAATTCTGTTAGCAAAGTATGTGACATTGAAAACATACATCAAAAATTAACCACACTTTGGGGGGTCCACAGTAACCGTGAGCGGTGGGTGCAATGGATGGCAGAATCTTAGCAAAGTAGCTTTGGTGTAGCTGCCAATGTAACAGCTCAGTTGGGATTTGGTTGCAGCATGGGACACAAAACCTAATACAAAAGAGACACTGTTCACTCATGCCAAGGCCCTGATCTCCAAGCATGTGACCCATACTGTAAAGGGTTACCTAAATATTTATTAAACAGTAAAAACAGAAGCTAAAAGCAGGGGAAACACCTTACCTAACCTAACCTATCCTAACTACACATTACCCACAACTGGCCCTAACTAACCTAAGCTAAACGTACTTTTCACATTTAACGAAATGATCTAAACATTAACCCCCCTTAAAAGACGGGACATGGAGGACTACATATACTACCCTAAACACATACTATCTTATACTAAACAAATATATATATAATTATTATTATTTTTTTTAAAACCCCAAAACCCCAACATCATCCGTTAAACACCCACCCACCCACACACGTAATAAAAAACAGATATTAAAAGTATCATACCTCCACCCCCACCCACCACTACTAACTAAACTAACAGCCTATACTAACCTAACACTAAGCCCGAAACCCACTAATTAAAAGAACCAGGAAAGAGGAGGGAGGGGAGGGAATCATGGCTGAGGGTATATTATCTACAAGTTTGCCCTCCGTAGGGTCTTTTTAATGGCACACACCCTCCGATTTACTTGTACCACCTCCTGCTGCAGCCTGGTCATTTTCTGCAACATATGGTTCAAGTTCTGTGGCATCTGTTGAAAAGCTGCTGGGTCTATGACGGCAGCAGGGGTGGTCTGGGTGCCAGTTGAGGAAGTATGTGCCCTTGTCGGTGCAATGCCTGTAGGAGGAGGTGCAGGGGTTGCTGTGACAGGTCCTGGAGCAGTAGAGGTTGACGGTCCAGCAAAGGTGCCTGCTAAGGTTGGTGCCATCTGGGTGGTAGTGGTGGTGCTGGTGGTGGTGGCTGTGGTGGACACAGAAGGGCCCCCTTGGGCAAATGCCCTCCACACTCCGGAGGCTCCTTCATGGCGATAACGTCTTGCCATGTTGCGGAACCCCGACTCCACATCCAGAATGTGGCGGTAACGCATTGCCTTGCGCTGAGACTCCTGAATCTGTATGGGATTCATATTGGCAGATGTTAAAACAAATAGAAAACCAAACATTAGGTACTTCATTGTGTGATATTGCTCCAGAAGTAAATCAGACAATACATGTAGTGTACCAGAAACAGGCCATATAATTATACAGATCACTGGTTGTCCCTGAGGAAGTACATACCAATGCAGCCTACACATGTCCTATCAAACAGCACTGGGTAACAACTTGAATAACTTATGCATCATTGTTTAGCCATTTGTCAGGTAAAAGAAAATGCTGCAAGTCCTCCACCACTGACAGGCCAACTAATGACTATCTTCTTGATGACAATCAAAGGCCACAAGATCTGCGAGGTGTACATGGAATTGCCAGGATAGAATGCAGTTGCTAATCATAAGTGGATATCCTAGGTTTGGACAAGTCACTTACAGATTTACATGTCTGTTTACTAAATGGTTTGGGCAGCCCACCACAGGTAAGGAGGAAGTCCAACTAGGATACAGCCAAACCTTGGACAATCCCATCCACACTTGTCAACATCATTTCCTACCAGTAACACATGACTTACAACAAGCAGATAGATGCAAGCACACATCTGGCCATGAGCTGCATGCACACCTAGGCCATTGTACTCAAGTGCCTCATACTAGTAGCACAACATGTGGAGCTACATGCTGCTAGGAAGTCAAGCATACAGTCAACCATGTTCATTAGTGAATAGGGAAGCTGAAGTCTATGGGTAATTCTTTGGCATCCCTATTCTGTGAGAACCAGGGTCTGATTTGCTGACTAAATCACAAATATGGTTCTCTGCTACACTTTCTGATTTTAAGTTTTATCCACAAAACTCATCCCTATTCACATGGCCGTGACTAAAGGACTGGCCTACAATCCCAAATTATGACAATACGCTAATGATTGGCCAACTCAAAGATGGGGAAAAAATGATACTCCACTCAAGGAACATATCCGATCATTGACCAGTGCATCACACCTTGCTATGTGTCAAAGACACAGGAGTCAATCACATAACAGCAGCAAACACAACACAGAACAGAAATATCAACACTTACTGGAGATGTCTGGGTCCGCAAATCGAGCCACCTCTCCAATAGTGTAGGGGGCAAGTCCACCTGTAAGGCATTGAAGGGAGAAATGTGCTCAATATCTGTGCACTGTACAACACTTCTAAATACAAATACTATGTGTAATTTAAATCAGAAAGTAAAGCCTCTCAGATATGATGATACTGCATCCGAAATACTACTGCAAACATGTACAGACCCGGGTACTCCAGTTTGTGATACACACATATCAGCACACATGCCTTGGCCCTAACTATCATGTGGTGGCAAACATGCTCCATCATTAGTTAGCAGACTAATTCATTGAGTGTATTCCTCTCATCATGTATATCCATGAGAGACATGCAAAGCCACTTTCCTGGAGGACTGCAATACCAGTCACCCAGCTATTGTGACTATGACCAATTTAAAACACACAGGTACAATGTACAGAGGCCCAGGGACAGTTGTTATCTCTCAATTTGTATCATTTTCTTCATTTTATGTGCCACAGCTATGTTAAGTTGTACCAGCCATAGAGATATGAATCCGTGTGCATAGCTTTTGGCATCCATCCCTAATTTAATTGTGGCACTACAAAGTCCAAATATCAGTCTAAGATGTTACCTGAGGTCAGCTATAACTTGTTAGGTATGTGTCAGAATCCAGTTCAGACATGTATCTTAAAAAATCGAGGGACACAATATTTCTTGAAAAAATCTGGATTTAAAAAATGTGATTCCTGGTCCACTCACAGACATTGCATGAAACATATGTTAGAGCCACATTTGCATCATCTATTGACGTGAAGGCAGCAGTAATTTACAGGCTCCTGTTGTGTTTTGTAAGTTAGTCTACCTGTTGGGTCAACAAATGACGATAATGTGTAGGAATTATTCTATATCTCACAGTCAACTGTATGTTTACCTTGCATTCCACATGTTCAAAAACATTGCCTGCAGCATGTGAACAAATCTGCTACTGTCACTACAGAGCATTTAAATGTGCACTTTACTTTGATTTGTACTCACCAACAGGGCCACCAATCACAATTCCCAGGTGGTCCAGCAGGTCTTGCTCCCGGGCAACCAGGTCAGCCCAACGGTGTTTCAGCTGGTGGTCATTGCGCGGTGTGTTGTAGAGTTGCTTTAGATGGTACAGGACTGTTGCCCACCGGAGCCTCCTTGCCGCTGTGTGATACCCCTGTATCACACACCCACCTGCTTCGATCATTAAGGGTAGGAAGTGGCACACCAGCCAAATCAAGCCAGCCAGCTCCTCCTCTCCCATCCTGTCAAGACGAGGCTTACCCAACATGCTTGCACCAAAAAAGGTAATAAAGGGGTACAGAGGAGAATGGAGGGAAAGTAGGAGAGGGAAATGCAAAAAAATTAACAGAACACAGCCCAACTATCCCCAAACTAACACTACCAACCACAGACTCCCAACAGTACAAAGACAAATTAAGACACCAGATATTACCAAAAAAACCACTAACACAGGATACCACAGACACTTAGGAAACACAAAAATACAATTTAAAGAGCGCACAGGAGACAAATTCACAAAATGCACAGAGAGACAAGTCAAAACACAGCCACACAGTCAGAAAATATCACAGACTCCAAAGTGAAAGTGAAAGTACACCCACTTGTACCAATTCTGTAAACAGGATATCCTATTACATCACTTCCTGCCTCAAAAGAGGTGCGTTTTTAATCTTATGCGTCAAAATATTATAACGCTTACAGTCTGTGCGTCATTTTTTTTTTACGCACATGCTTAGAAATAACCCTGCATTCACATTTTGAAATATGTTTCATACTTAACTAATTTCAGGGGGAACAGTGTGGGAATTACTGCTCAGGGCCAATGGATGTTTCATGGCAATGAGCGTCATTTTTCGATGCATATGCATTATTTTTTGACGCATGTGTGTCTTTTTTGACGTGCATGCGTCAAAATGTATGTCTTTGACCGGGTTTGGGTCATTTCTCATTTGTAATAGTACATAACAGGTGTGACAATACAGAGATAGGCTGATTGCACCAACATTGTGCATTCCGGTGTATGGGCACATGTGACAGATCATACTACTGCGGACCATGATCCTCTACTTGTTGTACCTGATTTGCACTCTTCGCTGATGCAATAGATGGCCAAACATGTGGAATACAATTAGGTATTACCCAGTTTGGGCATGTTTTGCGTCAAGAGAGGATAGCAAGGCTACGCAATTCAATACAGTAACTCAATGCCTATGTCTCAATGTGTTTGATTTGGCTCTAACTATTGTAGTTGTCCCACTGTGTGAACATCACAAGACGTATTTTTGCAAATCTGCTTGTATGCATGTGGAGTCAATGTGTCCAACCATCAGATGCTATTCAGTGTGGAAATGAGTGAGGAAATGTGTTTGTCATACACGTAGCAACAAATGCTGTGTGCACTTCCTAGGTTTTTTGGATCATAAGCACCACCAATGACAAAGCATGCACAGGATAGATAGCAGACGGTTGATCATGGCAATGTTACAAAACGAAGCCATCAAATGTCGTGGAATGTTGGATACTACTTCCTAGGCACTTGTTTGTTTACTACCCATGAGTCAGGCATGGGATAATGCTGTGTGAGTACGGTGTTTGTGACACCGAGTCCCAAATACAATCCACAAATGTCATGTCACGCCACAGTTGAAGTCATATAAATGAGCCATGTCTCTCCTGTGGCAGTGGAGGACCAGGAGACCAAGCAGCACGTGTTCACATATTTCCAGTGGTAAAATGCACAAAGGTGTCCGGTTCAAGTGTGTGGGCCAATGTTTAGCCTTTATCATTATTGGGGTCCATGTTGTCACAGTTATGTGCAGGTCTAGTCATGAGTCTGTGGAGCCATTTCCTGCATCTACAAAGTATCCTTCACAGATGAATTGTAGGAAAGCCAATGAGGAATTGAGAACACACATGGGGATAGTCCAGCTATGGCACTGAAGACGTGTTATGAGACTGACAACAGGGCAACCTTGGAGTGCTGACAAAGTTAGTGGATCAGGAACTTTAAACCGGCAGGTTTCCTCACAACATTTGTACGCAGGTTGGCCTCTAAAATTCCCACTGCATCCGGGAACATCAGTGCCTCTGCACTGATTAATTTCACAGCTATTCACCACGCAAGCCCCATCAATATGTTGGGGGCAATGTGAATCAGCGTGTGGACTGTCAGGGTCCTAACATGTGTTGACGTTTCATGCACATTATCTGACGTTGTTTGTTGTGCTGGAGGCACCATACCCAATCCATGCATACAGCCATGGTATACTCACTATTTGTCACTCATGCATACATGAAACCCAGACAAGGGATGGGCCATGCTTAGGCTATTTGGAGACAAGTTCCACCCTATGGTACGATAAGTAAACTGATTATGCTACACAATGTATTTGAGTATTCATTGTAGACCCACCTGACACAATACCCCAGGAGGAAAGTGAGGGCTGGGAAAGCAACGATATACAAATGTAGCCACAGTACAAATGTAGCCACAGGGAACCTTTATGGTAATGCAAAGACAGGAACCAGTCAGGCTAACAGGATGCAGGGTCAATCAGGATCAAAAAATGTAACAAGGCAAATACACAGTGAGTAGACTGAGGGGGTCATTCCGACCCCGGCGGGCGGCGGGCGGCGCCCGCCGTGCGGAAACCGCCCAAGCACCGCGGTCAAATGACCGCGGCGGTGATTCTAACCTTCCCGCTGGGCCGGCGGGCGATCTCAAGAAGATCGCCCCCCGGCCCAGCGGGAAAGCCCCTGCAAAGAGGAAGCCGGCTCCGAATGGAGCCGGTGGATTTGCAGGGGTGCGACGGGTGCTGTTGCACCCGTCGCGATTTTCAGTGTCTGCAAAGCAGACACTGAAAATCATTATGGGGCCCTGTTAGGGGGCCCCTGCACTGCCCATGCCATTGGCATTGGGGGCCCCACGACACCTGTTCCCGCCAGCCTCTTCCTGGCGGGAAGGGGGTCGGAATCCCCATGGCGGCGCCGCCATGGAGGATTCCCTGGGCCAGGGGTAAACCGGCGGGTAACCTCCGGTTGCCCTTTTCCGACCGCGGCTTTACCGCCGCGGTCAGAATTGCCCATGAAGCACCGCCAGCCTGTTGGCGGTGCTTCCGCGGCCCTCTGCCCTGGCGGTTTCAAACCGCCAGGGTCAGAATGAGGGCCTGAGACTGGTCAAAGGTGGAACAACACTGTGGAAAATGAAAACTGTGTCTGTCCTGTGTGTTGGAACGTAACACAATAACCCAAGGGCTGTGTTACACAAGTGATTTATACGGCAATGCATAACAGTGTTATACATAAAATGGCAGCTTCTATGCTGTTTGCAAGGGCAGTGCATGTTCAAATGGCTGGTCTGCATGGAGGTGCTCACAGGTGTGTGCAGCTTCAGTCTCTCACAAGTCCTGTAGGTGAGAATCAAGTTCAAAGGGCCAACAGTACCTTTCACATGGGAAGCAATGTACAGATGATTACATGTCCTACAGACTACAAGGCAGTGCATTATTTAACCAGAAGTCCATGCAGACAGAAGTACAATGACTATGGCATACCATACTAAAGAGGGAAGCACACTGGATTCACAATGTGAGTCTGTATGTGTGTAGAGGAGGGATTATCTGGGTACACATATTCTCTTTCCAGGGACCTCTGAAGAAGGGTGGTGTGAGACAGGGAACATGGGTGTGTTTCAGGACTTAAGACCTGGGCTGGCATGTGCAGGGGTTGTCTTGTAAGCAATGCTAGTCATACCTGGGGCACTTGTGCTATCCATTTGCTGCTTATATGGAATTCTTGTCACACATAGTCCTTGCAAAGATAGCTGATGTAACACTTACTGATGTCAAGGGTATGGTCATACCTTCTTGTCACCAATGCAATAGCACATCCACTGCCTCATGTATGAGGCATTCTTTTCCTTTATTGACTGATGGTGTCCTAGTTGTGTGCCATATGCTGCGATGAACCATGTTGCCAACATGTATGTGTGAAATAGCTGTGGTCCTCTGCTATTGCCATTCAAATGTGAAATGTACAGGATATATGTCATTTACAGTATGTGTGAATTTGGCTGTACATTTATACGCATCAAATTTGATGTGGATTTTTCTGTATCGTAATCTGTATTTCTGCAATGCTCCATGACGCTACCCTCCGATTCTTATAGTTAAGGATAATGTTATGCAAAAATGATTATCCAGACCATGATATAGTGATTAGAATAGGTGTTTATTACCATATGGTAAGACAGTGGTGATGGATGAGTAGAGTTAAAAGAAATTTTGGACAATACGTTGTCTCTGACACAATCCTGCAGCTGTGTTTGTATGGTCACCCTCATGTTGATGGACAGCATCCTCTTCTTCCTCCTCTTCAGGCATTTGTTGGTCTGGTTCATAGAGGGGAATGTTCCTTCTTACACAAATGTTGTGCAGGATGGCACAGGTCAAAATTGTTTTGCATGCAATTTCAGGTGAGTATAGGAGGCTGCCTCCTGTGATGTTGAGGCACCTGAATCTTGACTTCAGGATGCCAAAGGTCCTCTCGACTATGGTGCGTGTCCTCCGATGTGCCTCATTATAGGCATGCTTTGCTGCAGTGCTTGGGTTTGCAAATGGGGTCATGATCCATGGCTAGATCCCATACCCCTGATCAGCTGAAAGAGAAAATGAGTGAGAACATGTTGATGTAGCTTGCACCATGATTATCACTTAGCATGGCAGTTGTTCTGGTGTGTTGTCTGTGACTCATCTTTGTTTGTGTTATTTTGTGGAATCCTAGGCTTCAAGGATGTACCATCAGCATTGGGTTGTTTCCTTATCTGAACAGGTGTTTGGCTGATTGACCGGATGTCAGCAGTTTTTTTGTAGAGTTGCAGTAAATTGTGTACTCCCTTGCATTATGTACTGTGAAAGAGGTGTCCATGTGTCTTAACTGGGGATGACATGATACTTCCATACACAGAATCAATTCCACAGTGGTGAAAACACGGTTGCATCTATATACCCTGGACATCCCATCCAATTTCTCATATGCAATAGAATAATTTAAACATCAGTGAGACCCTTAGATTTGGCAGGGTGACAATGTACAACACATCTCTGTACGTTGTCAGCACTGACGTGTTGACATTTGACTAGGCACAAATTTCACATGTATGACAAAATCTCTGCAGACCTATTTCTCTGCCCTTGCCAAGTCGACTCAGGTTGTAACGTGCACCTATACTACTGAACATGTTCTAGTTCAGCTGGCTAACTTGGTTGTGAGGTTGTCATTTTGAGTGTCTGAAGGTTCCTATGCCTGTACATCTGTTGTGTGTGTGTAAAATTGTCTCAATCCGTATGTGTAGGAATGTGTACTTTCAATATTGTCACATCAATATGTGTTCTTCGCACAGTCCACTTGCTTAATGGTAGTGGGCAATGTGAGAGCAGGAGTGATGTGAGATATTGGTACAGCCTCAATTATTCCATGTCACCTTCATTGTGTCATCATCATGCTATGTGTGTCATGGTGTTTGACCTGCAGCATAACACATTACACACCCCTTACACAGTACGTATTGGTTGGAAGGGTGTTTGATTGATTGTTATTGATGTGATATTGAAAGATTAATCTTCCAAGTTGTACTGCCAGGTAAGGCTAAGTCATTGTCATTGTGTTGCTTTAAATTGTTCCCTTGTGTCTGTGGAGTGGCATCTGTTGTTATTTGGTTCTGTCATTTGTCCATAGGTGTATATCCAAATGGGTCAGGATATCACACATGCCTAGCAGTGTCACAACCTCATTGTCTTCCTGGCCATGTGTCGATGTCGTGGTGCATGTGTTGTGTGTCCTAGAGGGTTGCTGTGCTGTGTGTATATAAGTAGGTTTCTGTACTTACCACCAAGTAGGCCATTTCTATATCATCCATCCTTGAAGTGTTGATTGATGGTGCAGTGATGGAAGATGAATGAATCTTGTACATTACCACGATACTTTGCCACGATGTTGGTGATCAAACCCCAGTGATCGACAATGGCCTGTACATTGATGGAGTGTGTGTGCTTCCTGTTGGGGTATAGATGTTCGGTTGCAGCAGGTGGCACAATGCGTACATGTGTGCAGTCAATGGCACCAAGGACGTGTGGGAAGCCGTTGATTTGGTAGAAGCCCTGTTTTGTCTCCTGCTGCTTCTGCTGTGTGTTGGGGAAGCTGATGTGGCGAGGTGTGAGGGAGATGATGGCATCCAATACCTTGGGTAGGAAGGCGGAGAATGAGGGCTGTGAGATCCCAGCAACCAGGGCACCAGTGGTTTGAAAGGAGCAACTTGCCAACATGTGGAGTACAGCTAGCAGCTTCGTTTCTGGTGGAATGGTGCAGGGTGTCTGCAAGCTGTATTCCAACTGTGTCTAAATGTTGCGCAGCAGCTGCTGAATGGCTTGCCAGTTGAGCCTGTACCTCTGGATGATGTCTTGTTGGCAGAGTCCCAGAAGGGTTGTCCTGGTGCGGAATATCCTCTCCTGCCTTCTGCATTGCCTGTGGGGTCCCTGCTGGTGTTGTGGAAGCTGTTGTTGTTGGTCCTGTGCTCTGCATCTGCGTGCATGCTGGATGAAAAGCACCTCCATGTCTTCCTTTTGGAGCTCTGCTGTTGCTTCTGCATGTATTCATAAAGTACTGGTGTGTGTGCTCCATTTTAACGCCTGCCCTGACCTAGGCGTTATTTTTTTACGCAAATCGGGCTGTGCGTCATTTTCCGACTCCGCCTCCCGGCTGTGAAGGATTTTTGCACAATTGGATAAATAACGCGCACGGATGTTTAAGTCATTTTTTGGAAGGGAACGCCCACCTTGCATGTCATTAACGCAAGGCTGTTTCCCGCATCCAGAAAATGACGCACACAGCGGCATTTTGGCGTTCATGGGCTCGGGCGTCAAAGTTTAAATATGGTGCACGGTTTGCAAACAGAGTATAAATATGCCCCTTAGATTGAATTTTTGCCATCTTGGATTTTTGAGGAATGTTGCTCCCTGGTTTTATTTATGCCACCCCAGGACCAAGGGTAAATATGGCAGCGCTGCCCCACACTTCAGATACCTGCTGGAAAAAGACAAGAAGAAGAAGGACTGCCCTGCTGGATTCCTGGCCTGCACCTTAACCCTGTACTCAGAAGAACTGCACCAGCTGCACACTTTGGGCTTCACCAAGAAAAGGACTTTGGCTTACTGCTACAACTCCACGGAGGGACTCCCTGTAAGCTACAGGTAGAAAGGAGCTGACCAGAGTCTCCTGCCTCAAGTCCTGCACAAATAGTCCAGCTGACCTGTGACCAGAGGCTATTCTGGAACCTTGGGATGAGTTGTGGACACTTGAGGGACCTTAAAAGGGCTTCTGAAAGAAGATCTATACATGTGGAAAAGTTTGGAGCAACTTTGGAAAAAAGTTGCATAAGAAGACCGACCCAACGACAAGAGTCAAGCCAGCCAAGATCGACCACGACCAAGCCTGATTTCCAGGTTTGTCCTGCGGAAAAGCTCCAGAGCCCCAGGATTTGACAGGGGGCTTGCGGGAAGGCAAGTTGATGAAGTCACTTCGAAATTAACTTGCTGAAGGGGGACATCCGATGTCAGGGAATAAAAGCTCCAGAAAAAGTTTCTGAGATAAACGTTTGACTAAGGCCTCCCGTGAAGTGTATTCGTGGAGGGCTCCATTATGGTCGGCCTCAACTTTCGCTTTTGTCCCAGTTGGATGAAATCTTCCTGAAAAAGAGACTAAGGCCCTCATTACGAGCCTGGCGGTCTGTGACCGCCAGGCTCGCGGTTGGCGGGAGCACCGCCGACAGCCTGGCGGTGCCCCTTAGGGCATTCTGACCGCGGCGCTTTGGCCGCGGTCAGTGCAGGAAAACCGGCGGTCTCCCGCCGGTTTTCCGCTGCCCGTCAGAATCCTCCAAGGCGGCGCAGCATGCTGCGCCGCCTTGGGGATTCTGACACCCCCTACCGCCATCCTGTTCCTGGCGGTTCGCCCGCCAGGAACAGGATGGCGGTAGGGGGTGTCGCGGGGCCCCTGGGGGCCCCTGCAGTGCCCATGCCAATGGCATGGGCACTGCAGGGGCCCCCGTAAGAGGGCCCCGCTTGTATTTCACTGTCTGCATAGCAGACAGTGAAATACGCGACGGGTGCAGTAGCACCCGTCGCACCTTCCCACTCCGCCGGCTCGATTTTGAGCCGGCGTCCTCGTGGGAAGGTTGTTTCCCGCTGGGCTGGCGGGCGGCCTTAAGGAGGCCGCCCGCCTGCCCAGCGGGAAACTCAGAATGCCGGCCGCGGTCTTCAGACCGCGGTGCGGTATTCCTGCGGCGCAACTTTGGCGGGCGGCCTCCGGCGCCCGTCAAAGTTGTAATGAGGGCCTAAGTCTGAATGTAGAAAAGTGACAGAGGCCTTGCATGCCCTTTATCCGAAGAGGGCTCCAGCGAGGTCGGCCTCAACTTGTGACTTTATCCTGGTCAGAGGGAAATCTTCAAGAAATGTTTTTAAGTGTGAAGGTACAACTTTAACTGCGTCCTCCCACTCAGTGTAGCCGAGCAGGGATTAGTCGCGGTCGGCCTCAACTTTTTGACTTTTAACCAGATGTCCAGATTGGCGCTTTTTGTTTCTAGGTGCTAAAAAACATTTAGGGCCTCATTATGAGTGTTGCAGTCTTGACTGTAGTCTGGACTGCTGCATAACAACCCTTGCACTCTGACCACCAGGGAACCATCAGCTCTGCTGGGATCTTGGTTCCCAGGGGACTGGCAGTGGCGTAGGTCCCAAACCTCCAGGGCAGCCCTGTATGCAGCACTACCATTTGGATTATGATCTTGTTCTCTGCCCACCTTTTCATGACGGTAACAGTTTACAGGTGCAGGGGCACCTGCACTGCCCATGTCACTCGACTTTCTTTGCAAACAGTGTACATTGCGTGGGTACTGGTGCACCCTGCTGGCTACAGCTTTGCTGCCAGCTCGATTATGAGCCAGAGACAATGCTGTAGCCTGCTTTCCACTAGGCTGGCAGGCAGAAACTCAGGTTTCCGCCTGCCGACCTAGCGGGAAACTCGTAATGACTCTGGCGGGGAGGTTGCCATGTAGGCGGCAGCCACCCTGTCAGGAGTTTGGCGGACAGGCTTTTCCATCCACCAAACTCGTAATGAGCCCCTTAGGGCCAGATATATCATGCATTTTTGTGATCGCAAACAGCCCAACAGGCCACTTGTGATCGCAAAAATGCATTTTGGTAAGTATTAATTCCAATTTGTGATTTGGTAACTTGTTACTGAATTGCAAATTGGAATTGTGACTACATACCGATTCGGTATTAGGAAGGGGCGTGTCAAAGGCATCCCAAATGCGGTTGCAAAACATTTTTCTTTTACCTCCTACTTCAAGTCAGTGGTAACTCATTCACAAACTGGAAGGGGTCCCCAGGGGACCCCTTCCCCTTTGTGAATACATGCGAAAACATTTTTTAAGAGAAGGCAGTGATCCCTCAGACCACTGCCTGCTCTTAAAAAATGAAAAGAAAACTTTTCATTTTCCTTCAGGAAAAAAGGCTTTATTAAAAATAAAAAATAAAAATAAAAAATAATTGCTTTATTTAAAAGCAATCACAGACATGGTGGTCTGCTGAGCCTAGCAAGGCACAATTCCTGTGATTGTAGCAATTCACAATGGTTCACAAATTGCGACCTACCTCATGAATATTAATGAGGTAGGTTGAGTTGCTAGCCCTTACGAATCGCTAAATGAAACTCCTGAAGTTTCATACATTTTAATAGGGGTTGCCTAATTGTGATTTGCAAAAAATCACAATTACGTGCCGCTATTGGAAACATTGAGACATCTGGCCCTAAATCTTTAAAAATTAATTTCTGGTTCCCTACTTTGGATTGTTGTGATTTTGGTGCCATTTTAACAATAAATATATAATCTATTTTATTTAAATTGGTGTAGGATTTTTATTGTGTTTTGTGTTTTACTTATTTACTGTTTTGTCGATATTGAATGACACCTGTTAAGCCTAACTGCTTGTGGCCGAGCTACCACGAGTTGAGCAAGGATTAATTTACTGAAACCTTGACTGGACCTAGTGGGGGTTTGGGGCCTATTTCTAAGTGTAGGTACCTACCTGCCCTTACCAAATAACCCACTTTTCCACAGTCTAAGTTTAGAATTGTGGTCAAAGTTTAGACCAAACGTCCAAACTTAGACCAAAAGTCTAACTGTACTATGAGGTCTAAACTTAGACTTTTTGTGAATCAAGCCCTATAATCTGCAGGTGCTAGTTCAAATAGTTTTAAATTATCTGTTCAACTGTGTTAACATATGTTTTGTATTTCTCCACCATAGTCTGTGAAAGGTGGACAATTTTGCTCTTAGCAAGGGATTGTGGATTTTACAGCTGCACTGGAGGTGACGTTTCACTTCAATCTTTTGTCTATTCCCTCCAGCCAGAAGTCCAGTGAGGCAGTTGACTGTAGGGAATGGGTATACCTAGTGCTAATGAAATAATGAGCCTTAGCGCTTTCGGCACTATTATGGATTCGCCACATTTACCACATAAACTATCATCTGCTGCGTAATCTGCAAATTGTAACAGAAAAAGTCTCTAGCTCAGATGGAACAAAAGTTACTAAATGCACCAGTAGGTAATGGGAGGCTTCTTGCAATAAGTCTAACCACTAGCAATAGCTCAGGGTAACACTCCAATCCATCATTCTTCTGCTCAACAGGCCACCTCAGGTTGGACCCATTCATATGCAAGTCAGTCTTGACACTGCTCCTCATGGAAACAGTGCAGCCCAAACCACCAAGCCAGGTCCTACCTAAACCAGAACACAGGACCGGTTTCGCCCCTGAGTTATAGGCTCATCAGCCACTTAGAGCTTGTTTCGAGTGACATAGTGAGCATGGGACCCATGTCTGGGCATAACCATACCACTTGGAGTGGTACATGGAATACTCAAAAGGTGATGGGAGACTGCTTACAATAAGTCTAACTCCTGGCAAAAGTTTGGTGTAGCACTCAAACCCATAATTCTTTAGCTCACCATGCCAGTTCAGTTTGCACCCAGCCATATGCAAATTAGTTTTAACCTTGCTACCCATGGGAAACGTCCAGCCCGAACCGCCAAGCCAGGTCCTCTCTGAACCAGAAAACAAGCAACCCAGGACCGTTTTCACCTTAGTTATATGCTCATCAGCTGGGTACAGCTTGGCTCCAGTGACACAGTGAGCATTAAACACACAAGAGGTGATCAGAGGCTGCTTGCAATAGGTCTTTGGACTGGCAATAGCTTGGGGTAGCACTCCAACCCATTGTTCTTTTGCTCACCATGTCATCTCAGTTTGGACTCCTCCATATGCAAATCAGTCTTGACCCTTCTACTCATGGGCACAGTCCAGCCCGAACTGCCAAGCCAGGTCCTCCATTAACCATAACACAAGCGACCCAGTTTCACCCTAGAAATGGACTCATCGCCAGGTAGAACTTGGTTCAGTGACACAGTGAGCATGTGAGCCATGCTTGGCATACCCATGCCACTTAGTTTTGTACATGAAACACACAAATAGTGTTGGGAGGCAACTTGCAATAAGTTTAAACACTGGCAATAGCTCAGGGCAACACTCCAAACCATTGTTCTCTTGCTCTCCATGCTACCTCAGTTTGGATTCAGCCATATGTAGTCCTGACCCTGCTCCTCCGGGGAACAGTCCAGTCCACTCCAAACACATGGTGACACGTGTTCCAGTGCAGTGAAAGCCCCTTCACTAAGTTTGACTGATCATTTTTCAGTTGTTTTTTACCTCTATTTTGGTATTAAACTGGTAGTAATAAAATGAAATCTTTTCCCAGAGAGTGTTGCTATGTGTAACCATGATTAATAAATGAAGGAATACTTTCACAGCGTGCCCTACAATATGCCACTTAATTTGGCTTTTCTTGTCAAATAATTTAGTCAACCCAACACCAGAATCACTCGCACCCAGCAGGAGCTGCTCCACTAAGCAATATCTCCTTGACAAGTATCAAGACTTGATTGACCTGCTGGGTGTCAAGGTTGCAAGGCTCGGTGAGTAAATAATATAGTAAATCCTATTTTTATTTTTTTTAAATGTGAATATTTTTTCCAGGTAGCATGATCCCAGGTATGGTAAGGTAAGTTTCAGTATACACACACACACAAACATAGATATTTTATCTGCACTGTGGATATATATATATATATATATATATATATATATATATACAGTCATTAAATCAAAGTCCTGCTTTTGACGATTACAACTGCCTAACGGGTTGGTGCTGGACCGGCGTGTGTAGGACCCGCTGAAGTATAAAGAACACTCAGTCGGCAAATTAAATCCCGACTGATAGCTAAAAAGTCTGCACTCCAGGATGAAGTTATCTTAGCAAGTTTCATTATGACTGGCTCACGCGTATCAGCCAACCTTTCTTCCTCAGAGTCATGTATAATGTGAAAACAAGCCCCAAGTGTTTTAAAAAAACATCCAAATCCATGTAATGAACATAAACAAAATACTCCAGAAAAGGGGTCACCCCAATTGCCCCTTTATTTGAAGAACAGTTTCCAACTGAATCACAACCCAATTTAAAAGCCACAGAATAATCGCAAATTAAAAATTGGAAATTACTACATGATGTTTTTTCAATCAAATATGAAAAAATTTATATACACCTAACCTGCTTGTAATCAATCCTAAAGAAAGTACACTATGCCCTGCGGCCAAATATGTGTGCCTAATGAACTGACCAACACTCAGTCAAATATTACAACTTATTATAATGTCAAGTGACATATTAGAAACATCAATGGGCAATATATGAGCATACCAGCAATGGATCCATCATTGAAAGCACTCACAGACCTACATCACATCCAAAAGGGTACCTCAAAGGATGCACAACTATGATGCATTTGCCATGTGCACAGAAATATTTTTGATGGCACTCCATTTGACAGCTGTGAGCATTATTTATTTCCAAAAGGTAAATCGCAAAATCGTTCACAACCAAAAAATGTCTCAGACTGAAAAGGAATCATCTAAAGTTGGTCTTTTCTTGCCCTCCTTCCATATTGGGTTCACTGACTGTATACAGTGTGGTATCTTACATATAAACATCTTTGAATCCGACACAAAGTAACTAATTCCAAGGAAATGTGCATGTTCTATAGTGTGTGGTTTCTGCTTGCAAGCATTTGAAAACAGCTTTTTTAGCTTTAGATGACTAAGGGTCCTTATATACATTTTCAGGCACACAATCAATGTGCCAGTTGTAGAGGCCACACTGGCAGAAGCAGTTCAATGCTATTTACAGATTGTCATCAGAGCTACAGGTGTTATCCCCCTCAAGGCTCCTCCTAAACCAATGACGGGAAGTGCTTGGGGAAATAACTTTGATGTGACTATCCCACCATGTCTCCATGGAATGGTAGATTTGCAGCAACCACACGTGAGAACTGGAAATGTGCTTCCCAGATGTGGAAAAATTGCTACTATCATACATGGTAAATGTCCCAAATATACTGAGAGTTTTCTCCCAGTTTGTCATAGTATGGCATTTTGTTAAAGATTGTGATGATTTAAATGCGGGTCTTTCATGGAATGACCACCAGTATTCAAACAAGAATGTCACCTGCAGGGTATGAGGGCATGTTTCCTTTCCTGTGAGCCTGAAGGCATGCATATCTGGTGTGACACTTATTTTCCCTGGCATCACACTAATCTAAGTGTGTGTGCAGAGCTATAGGCCTGCCCCTGAATATGTGGAGACCTGGAGGAGTGCACCAATTGTAACTTATTATGGGTACAGAAGAATTGTCCCCATCCTAGGTGTAGAGTCTGAAGCGTTGTTGGCAGCAAAGCATGTTTTGTAATGATCAATGGTGTGGCCAGAACGTTTTATCTGAATTACAGGGCATGTAGTCTACTGGCACCATGGCCATATTATTGAAAAATGGCACACAACTGCTCTGAAGCAGTTGTGTGTCATTTTCTTTAATGCTGGCTAACGCGGTTCCTTAAACCCATCCAAGTGTCATATCTATGAAATGACACACAATCACGCTAAGGAGTGGCTTGCGTCACAAAAAAACATGCTAGTGAGTGGGGGATGGCGTGAGTGGAAATGACGCTAGTGGGTCAGAAATGACGTTAGGCTGGTAAGTGGAAAAATGTCCGTCGCTAACCATGTCTCAATATATGTATTAATATCTGCCTGGATGTGTTAGTTTATCTGTCAGTGTGTGCTTGAGTGTATGAGTGTATGGATGAGGGCGCACTTGCCTATGTTAGTGTATGCAGCAGTGTCTGTCTAGATATGTAAGCATACATGTCAGGGTGTGCCTGAGTTAGTCAGTGTATAGATAAGTGTATGCCTGGATGTGTTAGTGTACACATCACTCTTTGCCTGGGTTTGATAGTGTATGCATCAGTGTTTGTGTGGTTGTCTCAGTGTAGGCATCTGTGTGTGTCTGGGTATGTCAGCAGAAATGTCAGGGTATTCCTGGTTGTGTCTGTGTATTGATCAGTGTTTTCTTGGGTATGTTAGTGTATGCATCAGTGTGTATCTGGATGTGTCAGTCTCTCGATTTGTATGTTCCTTTAAGCATTAGTGTAGGGTTCAGTATGTCCCTGGGTGTGTCAGGGTATATATCAGCGTGTGCCTGACTGTTTCAGTGTGTGCATAAGTGTTTGTCTGAGTGTGTTACTGTATGCATCAGTTTTTCCCTGGATGTGTTAGTTTATGCATTAGTGTATCCATGGGTATGTTAGTCTGTATGTCAGTGTGTTCTTTGGTCTATGACTGTATGGATGAGTGTGTACCTGGCTGTGCTATTATATGCATTAGTGTTTGCCTGGGTGTGTCAGTATATGCGTCAGACTTTCACTAGGTGTGTCAGTGCGTGTATGAGTGTTTGCTTGGGTATGTTAGTGTATGCATTGGTGTCTGCATGGGTGTATAAATCTGTAAACCGGTGTGTGCTGAAGTGAATACGTGCATAGTTGAGTATGTATTTGGTTATGTTGGTGAATACATCACTTTCTATCTGGATGTGTCAGTGTCTTTATTATTATGTACCTGCATGTATCAGTGAACAGGTCAGTGTGCCCCCGGGTGTGTCATTGTATGGGTATGTGTATGCAAGGGTATCTTTTCATTATTCTGTATTCCTGTTGTAATATTGTTAGCTATGTGTACAAACTATGTGTATGGATGATATATGAATGAACCAAGGTAAAATTAGCTACCTACATTGCTGCAAAAAAAAGATTTAATGTGTTGAAAGAGAGAAACGATAAATCAAAGTTAAAGCTTTATATTATCATATTATTAACATATCTAATACAACTTCTTAATCTGTAATAAATAACATATTGCTTTTTTTTTCATGAAGCTGTTTATTTGCATTTTATTTCTACATGACAAGAAACATGAAACATTAGTGTGCGAGGAGATAGTGTTGCTTAGTTACAATGCTCAGAAATGTCTATTCGGATTGAAACAACCAAGTAAAGAAAAATGTGGGCAGCTTGACAAGTTGCTGCTCAGTTTTCAGTCACACCCTTGGTCCATGCATGGAATGGGCTACAACAGCATAATGTTTTCGAGAGAACCACACTGAGACAGAAATAAGTGCTTACTCTGATGGCCTCAAGTAATGGACAGCAGTGACAAAGGGTTGAACAAAGGTAAAACATGGTAAGACAAGTCACTGTGCTAAGTTTCCGCCATACACACTATAGCACGAATGCGGCTGACTGGTAAGCTAATGCTGAAAACAGGTTACAAACAAACAATATAAACAATAACTATTGCTGGTTGCTAAACACACATGCAGCGAATTGTCATGCAGGCACATCCTGGCTAGATTGAGGGCCAATTCGCTTCAGTCCGGCACACCAGTGGGGGGTTAGAGACCATCACAAACTCCAGTCAACAACTCACTATCTAACTCCCACGCTGCATCAGGCCCCGTCAATGAGCACACACAGCGCCCCATCTCAGCGCACCACGCACCTAGCGAACCCCCATACATGCTAGACCAAGCTCTCCACTTCGTGAGCCCCATTCATGTTCCGTAATTGTGACATCAGCTCCTCCCAGCTAGCTGACAATGAAAACTGATACAGCCCCCACACCTCTTCCCTCCTCAGCGCTGCACCTTCAGCCCCGGCCCGCACCGCAAAGGAGCATCTCCAAGCAACTTCGGGGGATCAGGTGACTTCCATCTGCGGGTCACCAGCCTCTTTGCCATAATTAATCCCAGATCCGTGAATCGCATTGCGGCTCTATGCTTCTTGCCTCTGGGAAACAGCCCTAGAATGCAAGCCTCCCAGGTACATGGAACCCGCCGAGCCATGCACTCCGACAGACAGGCGACCACAGCACTCTAGTGGGAGCACAAAGAAGGGCAAGACCACAACATGTGTAACAAATCCGCGCCCAGAGCACGACAACGGGGACAAGCAGCATCTTGGCGAGCAAAGTATCTAGTCACTCGGGCCGGGGTGAGATAAGCTCTGTGGACAATGTAGAACTGAATTAAGCAAAATCTGGAGTCGCTGGGTATGTTACAGTGACCAGATACGGCTAGCCTCCACTGCGCTTCCAAAATTGAGCTACCCGTATCCCCCTCCCAGGCTATTCGCAGCGCATCACTCTCCAGGACCGCATGCGCCCGCAGTGCATCAGCAAACCAGCTGATCAAGCGTCGACCCTGACCCATCACATGCAAGTATTGAATCAGCAAATGCGTAGGGGGAGCCACCGACACATCTCTCCATTTGGATCTCAGGACTCTCAGCAAGGAATTGTATAGCAGGAACTGTCCGGGCGGCAGCCCCAGCTCCTGAAGGCGAGTGAATGACAGCAGTTGGCCGTCTTCATAGAGATCGCCCAGTGTGCACAGCTCCACTTCGTGCCACGCACGTAGCTCCAAGTCCGATGTGATCCTGGGACCTCTTGGAGTGCCCAGCAGCACTAAGGCTGGTGCAAACGGGACCACCTGCCTGGTGAGTCGAATGGACCTATGAAAGCATCTGTATGCCACCCTGATGAACATCTGCTGCGGGGTCGGCACGTGCGTAAGCGGATGAAGTAAGTGCAGGATCTGCTGTGCTGACCAGGGACCACACTCAGACGTCGTATCAGAAAGCTGGGCGCCCACCAGCCACCTAGACACCCACTGAAGCTGGGCGGCCAGGTAGTAATGCTCTAGATTCGGGACCGCCAGCCCACCCCTTTCAGATGGTAAATACAGCTTCTTCAGGGCAACCCTGCAACAGCCTCCATTCCAGATAAAGTCCTGCAATTTCGACTCTAGAGACCTAAAGAAGCCGGGAAGGACATAGTACGGTAGGTTTGAAAAGAAGTACAATAAGCGTGGCAAGACCACCATCTTTAACAGCGGCAGCGTCTTCCAGAAGAACATGTGTGACTTTATCGAAGACACCGCTCTTGTGAGGTTGCCGTCAATCAGGTCCTTCTCACAATGGTAAACACGAATAACCAGATATCGGATCATGCATGGCTGCCACGGTACAGGACTCCCAGCTAGTGAGAGTCCCAGATCCCTGAGCCCTGAGTCAAAGGGGAAGAGACTCGATTTGGACCAATTGATTTTGAGACCGGATATTATCGTGAAGCGCTGTAGCAGCGCCCCCACCTTTGGGGGATCTACGTGATGTCACGGAAGTACAGCAGAAGGTTGTCGGCATACAACGATACTATGTGCATACCATCCCCCAGAGCGATGCCCCAGTCAGTCCCCTCTCTACGCAGTGCCGCCGCCAGGGGCTCCATGGCGAGAGAAAACAGCAACTGTGAGAGAGGGCAGCCCTGCCTTGTGCCCCTGCACACATTGATCGGCTCCGATATCACGCCCCGAGCTTCACATGAAGCTGCGGCCTAGTATACAGCAGCCACACCAACCGGGTAAAGGAGGGTCCCACACCGAACCGCCGCAACACTTTAAACAGGTAGGGCCACTCCAGAGAGTCGAAGGCCTTCTCCAAATCCAGAACTAGGCAGCCCGCCCTCGGCCAATCCCGCCTCGCATACTGCATGACGCGAAACAGCCATCTAATATTATGCGAGGTGTCTCTGGCTGGTACAAACCCATTCTGGTCGGGGTGGACCAGGTCCGGCCCCCTCGGAGCAAGACGCACTGCTAACACTTTAGCCAGAGTTTTGTAGTCAGTGTTCAGGATTTCTAGGGGCTGGTATGATCCCAGCTCTGTTGGATCTCTCTCGGGCTTAGGAAGAGACACCAGCAATGCCTCTCTCTGAGAGGCTGACAAGCAGCCCCTCTGAATAGCTTCTTCGTACATGTGAAGCAACCGGGGCGCCACTGAGGTGCAAAGGCCTTGTAAAAGTCAACAGGCAAACCATCCGGACCCGGGGTTTTACCGGATGCAAGCTCACCTATACTGGATTTTATTTCCTCAAGGTCGAGAGGCTCTTCAAGTGCCTCCGCCTGCTCCTCCTCCAGACATGGAAGCTCCAAACCAGTGAGAAAGTAGTTGCAGAGACCCTCCGCGGGAGGCATGTCCGAGGCGTATAATGCTTCATAGTGCTTCATGAACTCGGTGTGTATTTCCCAGGGCATATGCACCATCCCCCCACCCCGTGACCGAATCTCCACAACCGGCCCCCTGTCGCAGTCATGACGAATCAGCCAACCTAGTAGCTTGCCCGCCCTATCAGCTGAGGCATGTGTTCTCGCGGAATGTGCGGCATAATTCAAACAGCACAATCGCTCAAGTAACGACAAGTGTTCTGTGCGAGCCCCAGACAACCTCGGATCTTCCGTCAGATCATCAGCCACCTCACCTTCCGGACACAGCACAGAACGCTCCTCCCGGACCAAGTCCCGCTCAACGGAGCGGCGCAAACTACACTGGGTCCCCAGGCAGTGCCTGCGAATACAAACTTTAAACGCATCCCATTCCAACAATCCCAACGAGGCTGTGCCCTCATTGTGCTCAAAGTATTCCGAGATCACAACGCCCAACGAAGTCCGAAAGTCAGCATCCTCCAACAGTTCCGGTCTCAAACGCCAGGAAGGAACGGCCGGAGGAGCAGAGTCCCAGCTCAGACTCGCAAATAGCGGATTGTGATCTGAGTGTGTTACCCCCAAATAATCTGTGTCTACAATCACTGGGGCCAGATTCTGAGTGCAAAATATCCTATCTAAATGCACATGCAGAGAGTGCAGAGCAGAGTAGAATGAGTAAACCCTGTCCCCGGTATGGCGCTGCCTCCAAATATCAACTAACTGCCAATGCTGGGCCCACGACATCAGGCCACGTGCAGCTGTCACAATCGGAGACGTGGGTAACGGAGGGAAGGAGCAATCCAGATCAACGTCAAGAACACTATTGAAGTCCCCACCCAGCAACCATGGAAACTCACTCCAGCCCGCTAAATGCTGGACAATCCGCATAGGAAAGAGGTCTGGTCTACATTAGGAGCACAGATGGAGCCCAATTCCACAGCATGACCCGCCAGTCGTCCACCGACCAGTACAAATCTGCCCTGCGGGTCTGGGATCCGCTCCTCTGCTGCAAAGGGAACTCCCGACCGAATCCAGATCATGTAGCCCCTAGCATACGCTGAGTGACCCGTCGCATAGAGCTGCCCCCTCCAGCGTCACTGCAATCGGGGGATTTCCGGACCCACCAAGTGCGTCTCCTGCAGAAACGCCATATGGATTGAGTGTCTTCTAAGATAGGAATAAATGGCATATCGGCGCTTAGGGGTGTGTATGCCTCTCACATTCCATGTGATTGCAGTGTATGAAGACATGGCGCAAATAATCAACCACCCACCTCCACAGACACCCCGCCCCACCGGATATCTCCATAGCCCACATTAACAGTAGCCCAACCTCTGACCCGATGCTCTGCGTATGTCTTCCAGCATAACCAAAACATATCTAATACCATCAGGGCGATTAAACAACAGGTCGCCGCCCAAACTCAACAACAAAAACCGTAGCATGCAAAAACACAACCACTCATTTTGGAACCCCACTAGTAGGAGTGTGGGGTAGGCCAATCCCTGAGGTAGACAGTCCCTACGTGAATCGCACTGCCCGGCTATGACAGATGATTGTGAGGGGTACAGGAAGGAGAATACCGGAAGAGGGGGAGACCACTCTCATCAGCTGTACTCATGCATGAGGAGCGAGGGCAGACTCACACCCAGCATCCACCTGCACAAACTCCGAGGCCGGGGGTCCGTGTGCGGTAATCAATTTCACCATAGGATCACAACTTCAAGCGCACTGACTGGACTCAAACACATACAACAGGCCAGGCGTACAACCCCAGCGGTGCATAATTCCCAACACAGTTCCAGCCACTTTTAAAAAAGTTCATCTGCCATAGCAGGCTTGACAGGTGGGCCCTCAACGAGGCCCAATTCGGAGAGTCGATCCGGCGTGGTAGGTCGGTCACTGGGTGGCTGCGAGTTTTCAGTCTCCGATTCCGACACCAGCTGGGAGGCACTAATAGCCGCGGCCGAGTGAATCGCCTCTCTCCTCTCCTATATGAGCTGCTCCAAGTCCGTTGCATGTGTTACAGGTCCCGCACCAGCGTCACCCCTCCTCCAGGCACGCCTGGCCCGACTGCGTTTACTACGCGGTACCTGGACCTTTCACCCCTCCGCAGTGCCTGAAGCGCGGCCTGTAGACTCGAGCCACTCCCACGCTGCCTCGGGGAAAAAAATGCGATTTGTTCTCAGCCACGATGCGCAGCTTGGCAGGGAATAACAATGAGTAATTTAGGCCGAGAGACCTAAGTCTGCACTTCAAGGGCAGATAGGAGGCCCGATCTCTCTGCACAGCTAGAGGGTAGTCCGTAAATAGCTAAATCTGCGCATCATCAACCCGGGGGGCGGTTAGGTGCGCACAGTATGGAGTATGACATCTCTGTCCGCATAATGAAGGAGGCGGATGATGAATGGATGAGGACCACTTCCCGGAGGTCTGGGCCGCATGGGTATCCGGTGTGCTCACTCCACAGAAAAAAAGGAAGTGAGCATGCCCACTGGCATCAGATCCTTCAGCCATCTCTCTGAGTAGGCTACTGCATCCTGGCCCTCAGTGTCCTCCGGGAGACCAACCACACGAATATTATTCCTCCTGGAGCGCACTTCCACGTCCTCCACTCGACGCTCCAATTAAGTTAAACGGGCCAGCACATCCTCCATCTCCGATTTCAAGCGGGAGGTTGTCGGCTTCAAATGTTCCACCTTTGCCTAAATTTCGCCAGTTCTGTCCACCAGCTTACGATGATCAGCATGCAGTAGTACAAGGTCGCTGGTCACCTTGTCTATTTTAGCTTCTAATGACTTGCGGGCCTGCTCCAGCGAGTCTCCAATGCGCTCCACCACGGCAAGGACTGCATCTAGCTTCTGGCTGTCCTGCCCCATCGTGCCCTGTGTCCTCCCAGCTCCAGTACCAGAACGCAAGCGTCCCGCCCCTGCCATGTTCCAGGCCTCAGGTTGATTACACTTGCTCCTGGGGCGATGCTAGCCGTCTCACCATCAGTTCCATCTGAAATATTCCTCTAATTGACTCTGATTAGCACAGAGGGTCCAATGCAAGAATTTGCCACCAAGGGTGCAGCTGTCTGACACCGAATTGGTGCAGTCTATGTCCACCTCCAACACCACACTCCCAACCCCCAGGGACAGCTGGATCCGCAGCAACAGGTACCAAGGGTGTTTGTCCACACGCCATCTTCGTCGCTGTGAACTGGCGGCTTGTCCCTCAGGGCTCTCCAGCTTCACTGCCCCCAGAGCCGCGCCAGGGGATGTGTCCTGAATCAGGCTGGGCTTGCTTGCCGGTGTCACCAGATCCTCACCACTCGGCAGCACGAGCAGCCCCTGGGCGCAGCACTCTTGGGGTCCGCACACCCCTTCCAATTCCACAGGCTCCCCCGCCTGCCTCCAAGCCTGTAGAGGGGTCAGCCAGGTCCAGGGCAGGCACCAGACCAGTGCAGCAGTCGTCTTCGGGCCCGACCCCGGCCACCTCACCACCACCAGAAGCGCGGGCGTGCTCCAAAAAAAGGTGCCAGTCCCGCAAAGCGTCCTTCCTCCTCCAATGTCCCTGAGCAGGTCTCACCTAAGGACTACGCGTCTCTACCAGGCCCCAATGAGGCCACACAGGCCCGATACAGGCCACGGGCCGGCCCCAGGCCAGGCGTCCCGCACCTCTCTTCAGTTTGGCCATCTCCCCCTCCTCCAGGGCAGCAGCCGCCACGTAGCAGCACTTCTGCGGGGCCGCTCCGATCTTCGGCACCTGTCTATGCCGTGCGCCACTCCACACAGCGCGGCAACACCGCCGCAAACTCGGCCCAGCGGGCCCTAGCCCATGCGGCCCCAGCCCGGGCCACCCGCGATCTGACCCCAGCAGGTGAGCCACTGGTCAAAAGCAGCCCAGCCCCGTCCGGCATGAGCGCGGCCACCCACCGGGCCACTCTGGTCTTTAGCCACCTCGGATTACGCCGGATAAGTCGGGCGCGGCGCAGAACTCGCTCAGCTCGCGTCCGCCATGTTTAGCGGCTCAGCCACGCCCCCATAAATAACAGATATTGTTAATAACAAAACACAACAAACTTATTTCATTGTTTAGCAATTATACATCTTAAATATGCATATTATGTTCCCTTGTCCACTGTTCTCAGTTTCTATACTTTTTCACCATAAATGAAGTGTGCATATATACTTATCACTGAACAGTGAGGGAAGGGGGTAGGGGGAAATCCATACAAAAAATATATTAATCAATTCAAGAGGAGAAGTCTCTATAGGTGGTGTTATTATTTTTATAGATTTTAAGTTGTGCTTGAAACAGAAGTTTACCATTTTCTCTTCAGTGGCCCCTTCTCCTGGTTTGTAGTTTGTGATGTATGTTTCGAATTGACTGCTGTGTCTGTTGTTTACTTTCAAAAATAATTAGATTTAAATATTTCAAATCCATTCAGGACCCCGGCAAGAGTGATATCATCCCTGGTAGGCCGTATGATGTTGTAATTTTATTAGAAGTCCCAGAACTGTAGTATTCAATTTTGTATGTAGTAATCCTTGTTAGAACTTTGGTTCAAGAATCAGAAAGTAAGAATTTGGCAGTTTATAGGCTACTTTCTGCTTGAATGTAAGATTGCTATCATTACACTCAGTCCATCCATTATTTTTTAAGTAGATGGTGTAGTGTCCCGATATACCATTCAGTCCTTCATGAAAAATAATGGTTATAAAGGTATATGGTTTCCACACATTAAAGATTTCTCCATCTCTAAAATTAGCAATTTGAGTTTCTAATTTAGTTCTATCTGCATTGCAACACTGTAGCACTAAGATTATACACTTGGCAGTTTTTCTTATGTTCAAAGTTGTTAGCGGATCTGACTTGCATTTTGTGCAGATATTATTCTGTGGTGCATCTTTAAACAATTTGTCAAAACTGACAGTTTTATTTACTGGTAGAGTCTTGTACATAAATTGTTCTGAATCTATTTCTGTTTTGGAAGAAAACAAACAATTTTCCCAAACTTGATGCCATGAGTAACTTAGTCCAAATAGGTCATCAATACGCACCATCTCTTCTTCTAAGACACCAGTCTTCTTCAGTATTTTGAGTGAAGTGTATAGATCCAGTGCACAAATCTGCAAGATCTCTAATAAAAGATGCAGAATATGTTTTTGTTCTATCACTGCACAAGCAATCAATCAAACTAAAGAGTGCAGAGCACAATCTTTTATCCTTTTTCTGTTTAATTTAATGAACCAGATTCAGTGAAGAGAATAGTACATTGAGAACTGGCATAGCAGTTGATTCCAGAGATATTTGAGAACTGGTAAACTACAATTTCATCACCATTTGAAGTATTGTTTTTTTTCCAAAACTTCTTTCTTCTCTTCTTTCTTCTTTTTCTCAGGAACTTTACTATAATCCTTTGAAATCTTTTATTTCTGTGAGATTGTAGCCTTTTTGTAAACTGGTAACTGCCCTAGATGAGGAGAATAAAGGCTTCTCAAATGGTTATATTTCACTACACAACTGGAATCAGCATTTACTTTACTATCATCAAACTCTATGAGATACAAACTAGACAAGGTTCTAACCTATAACAATGCTACATAAGA
This sequence comes from Pleurodeles waltl, assembly GCF_031143425.1. NCBI lineage: Eukaryota > Metazoa > Chordata > Amphibia > Caudata > Salamandridae > Pleurodeles > Pleurodeles waltl. The sequence continues at coordinate 296,427,050 of NC_090440.1, forward strand.
CATACCTTCCTCGAATATGGTGCTATCAGTAATAATAAGTGCTGCATCTACACTTAGACCTTGAGACATATATATTGTTACAGCATATGTTAGAGATGTTGGAAACTGCTTTCTGTGAACATACACGTCTTTTACAAGCAAGAAGCGTGCAACAGACCTTGCTATCTGTATTACACCTTCAAAATCATCAAGTTTAATTGATAGGTATTGAACCTCATTTCTGTTTGGATACAAAATGAAATCATCTGTTTTACCCATGGATCCATTAACTAATCCTTCTTCAATATTTACATTTTCCCACAAAATCACCCTACAGTTCCTGCAGATATTTGAACACCTTTCCAATCCTGCAGTTTCGGAACAGACTTTTCAAAATAATTTAGTTTTGTTTGTAGTTTTTCACTCAACAGTATTGTCAGTCCTCGGTGTTCCATTTTATCAATTGATATTAATTCCAATATTTGTTCTTTCTCCAGTCGTAGTAATTCTTCATTGAAAGAGGTACATTCTTGATGAGTAGGCATCAGTTACAAAATGTATTTTTGTTGTTGAATAAATGCAAACATTAGCTGTGCTGCAGATGTTTTGGAAGGAAATCTGTTGGGTTTCCAAGCAACACTTTCCTTCTTTTGACAGTATTTCTACTCTAATATCCTTCAGAATATCCTTCTAATATCCTTCAGAATATTTCTGTATTGCATATCAACCACTTGACGCCTGTTTATATTTAGTTCTTTGTACTGGAAATTCAACAACATGGTCACAATTGCAATGCTTCCTAAAGAATTTTGAGTTTCTTCAATTAAGAGTGCCTTAAACACACGCTGCCCTTTCATGGGGGTAAGATCAAATAAATCACCAAAAACAATTGGATGCTTTCCTCAAAAAAGTACATCATACTATATCTTTAATATCTGTTAAATTATCCAGTGCACAAAGGCGAGCATTACGTTTGAGACCATGCTCACCTCATTGGTGATTACAAGTTTTATTTTGTTCAAGACTCTTGAAATTTTGTGACAATCTTCACCAGATAACTTTTGGTAGTTCAGTTTACTATTGTTTTCAACAGGGAAGATAAGTATATGATGTAAGGCAATTCCTTTGAGGTTGTCTGCAGCCAATCCAGCATTGGCTGCTACTATACATGATGAAATTGAGTTTTTAGTCTTTTGCAGCTAAGTGGCTAGAACTTGTATTAAAAATATTGTCCCAGTGAGAGCTTTTCTGCTGACATACAAAAGAATTAGCTTAAAACTTGAACATTTACATTGATTTTTGTCATGGAGGAATTCATGTTCTATTTTTTCTTTAACTTCCATATATATTTTTCTTTCTGCTCATCATTGAGTTGTTCTACTAACTGTCCCAAGTCAACATTTTCTTCTCTTGCTTGCTGCATTTCTCTCTGCACCACATTGATCGCTATGGCAGCTTCATTTACGATTATTGGCTTTCTCACAGGATCTTGTCTCAGAGGTCCGGACCTCTGAATGCTTTGTGACCTATCCTTTGCTGTCTCAGTAGCAGTTGTTTCCACTTGTTCAATGTGTTCATTTATCATTTTTAGATAGTTGGGAAATATTGGAGAGTCAGTGCTGTCTTTTAAAGCATTGAAAGAGTCTTCGTAGCAGTCTCACTATCCAAGTAACCCTATTTCAGAACACCAAAGTTCGAATAGCTGTAGAACTGCTGAGAAAAAATATATTTTTTCTCAGCAGTTTGACAAGTAAGTTTGCAATGATTTATTAAGTTGCATGCCAAACCAACCTGTCGTAACCAATTACACCATATTTGCCTTCATCAATGTTTTTTTAAACAATATTTTTTTTACCTATAGTGCTGCAGAATTTCATAAAGACATATTTTTGAGGTGTGCACTTCTTCTTGGATAGCAGGTATCCAATATATTTATTTTTACAATATCTTTACTCTCTGGATCAAACTCGGCTAGGTGCTGCATTTCTGAGAAAGATTTCAAGACTATGTTTTACATGTTGATAGGCCTAGACTAACCCAAACAACCCCTTTGGACGTTGAGAACAAGCTAGCTAAACACAGCACTCAAATGTGCTTATCTCCCTATGTGAGGTCATTTTCAAGCTTAAACTGCATAATTTCTGTGCTAGAGATTTTTCGGCAGAAATCTCCTCCCACGTTTACTTCATCTCTTCTCTGATTTTGTGATGTATAAAGTGACATAACGAGCAATAGCAATTGAATTGTCAGCAACAAACTGTATGTCCATATTTGTATTCCATAATTTCAGAATGATAGGATAATAATTGCTAATATATATGGAGGCCTCTGATTTTTTCGGATTCTATGTATACTTTTTTGATTTTCTTGTCAGTGTATGCCTCACTACAGATAAAAAGCTGTTCATTCTTCATCTATATGTTTGGAAGCATAGAACTTTCTGTCGTAGGTTTTTGTCACTGTTCTCATCTGGGATTGGACATGTAATGTATCGTTATATATTGAAGACAGTACACACTCATCAGTATAATTTCTAAATTGTAGTGCATCCTGTATCTATAGGAGCATGTGCATATGAGGAACACCTCTTGACTGGTATTCCGTTCCCCCCAAAAATCTGTAACTTCTCCAAGAGGAGGATTTGTTTTATTGCATACAACCCAGCATCGCTTGAAACTTGTGGTTGAAATACCTACATACATTAGTAGGATCCAAAGAGCAAAGTTCTCCTAATGTCTTCAAATGGATATCCTCAATATTAGAGCTTGCTTTTCTTAGAAATTCTACTAAATCAATCAATGAATACTCTGCACGACTAAGCGTTACAAACCAAGTAGGTGGCCCTACATTTCTGAGCATACATTTAAGTTCTCCATGATGAAACTACCAGTATTCATTAGTCCCACATTGACATTCCATCAAATAATCAAGTTGTACTCCAGATTTTCATCCTTACCTTGTATTTTATCAAAAAACTCCCTTGCAGAAAGAGTTTGCAGATTGACTCCAGTCTTAAGCATATGGTTCACAGCATAAGAGAGCCCTGAAAAGTCACTCTCTAATAAAAGATGGAATATTCAGTGACTACATTGTCAAAACCTAGGGTCATCTGAAAAAAGTCTTGTTGACCTGTATTCAGCTGCTGTTATTTGTACAGGTTGCTCATCGTAGTGGCCACGTACTCCTGTGGGAAATAGCTGTTGAAAACAGCAAGCCTACAGACTTTTTCCCCACACACCTGTTGGAGCTCCTGTAGCCTGTTTCATTTGAAACAGATCAATAGCATCCCCAACAACTTCTTTTGAATGAAGTGGGTGAATACGATAGTGCTCATATATTTTTTTCTGACTTTTGCTTATCTACTTTTTCTAATTGTCCAATTGATATCAGTACTTCATCATCAGTACAACTTACATCTCAAATAATATCAATATTTTTTATAAAAAACATTATTTTCTTTCAAGTATAATGTGTTTATTTTTACTTTCTTCACATCAACTAACTCCTGCCTGATCTTTTAAATTTTTCATGGACACTCCATTTACTAGAACAATGAGTCACTTTATACATATCTCTCAACATCCACAGTGCCTACATAAAAAAAAAAATCTAAAGCTAAATACACAACTCTTCCTTTAAGTCCTCTCTGTAGATCTGTTGGTGGTAGCTTCCCTGTCTTTGGTTCCATTTAAATAATTGCTTGAAATAGATGAACAGTTTGTACTAGAATTGATTCATGCACACTTAATTGGTCAAGTTCTTGTGGCATTGCTACCAATTCTAATCTATTATGAATTGCTCTAGCTGGCATTTTATTTTCCTCCAATGTGTCATAACAATATTTAAATATTCTTTCCTTTGTGTCTAAATCAAAACATCCTTCTACAAATAGATATGCACCAAATTCCTGGCTTTCATCATTGTTATCTTGTTCAGTTTTAGAAAAGACAACTACATTACGAGTCTGGTTTCTGTAGTGAGTGTGGTGGCAACAAATATAAACATAATCAGGTTTTTCAGAACACAGTGTATTGAACTTTTCTATCGCTTGTGAAAAAAAATCAGAAGTACTCTTTGTATCCACTTCCTCTACAGCTCCGGTCACTACGTCCTCAATTTCCCACTTCCCTTCTTCGGGGCCAAAGAAACAGATCTGAATTTCTTCAGAAACATTCTCAACTTCTGTCAGAATATCATGTAACAGAGTTTTATTCAAATCTCCTAAACATAAAGCTGGAGTTTTTACATTATAAAGTTTCCTAACTAAATTGCACATTTTTGAAAGATGCACATCTAACAATCTAAAGTGGTGAAAAGTGCTTCTACACACTTTTTGTGAAAGACATGGCAATGAATGACCTTGTATGTTAGTGTATGTTCTAACTTTGCATGGATCTAAGTTAAAAAGCATTTTATATATATATTTTCAGCTTTATTTCGGCAAAACAATACCATAAAAGCATACTGACAAAATTCTTACATTTCTAAAAATAAAACGAAAACACTTTGAGAAAGTCAATAAAATCAAACCCATCATGATGTTAATAAAAAAAAAAAAAGATCAGGACCAGGACTCCCCCAGGGCCATACAATACAGATAGGCAAGTTGTGAATATGAATGTTATAAGAATAAGCAATTGATCAATAAAAACACTATAAAAATACACAATACACATCATCATACAAATCACCATAAAAATATTGTAAAATACCTATAAATACGAATCTTAGTACAAAAAACAATTAGGATTGTTATCTCACTATTAGTAGCAATAACTATATACTAACACAAATAGTGACCATTGTAAAAATAGGATTCATGCTTTTTTTGGAAGAACATTGGCCTCTAGCATATCAAATTGCCTTTAAAAATCTTGGCAATATGCATACCACCATCACATGCGGGGTTATTTTGCTAATTTTAAGAGCTGGATGACAGTCCCTAGGACCCAACAAATTCTTTCTTTCATACATGCCTATATTCAATGAAAGGCCATAAAAGGGGTACAATCAAGTAATACAAAAGGCACATTATTCCAACAGCAATTAATATTCACTTAACTACTGAAAACAAACTATGTGGTGTTGGTCTTAAACAATAAATAAGAATCAACTACAGTTTTTCATTTATAAAACCCATAAAATTTGCCTCCCGTGCCATCAGGCACTTGTTTGCTTAGCTAAGGGGGGATTTTTTAGAATAAAAATAAATAAATAACTGGATCTAAGAACTAGTGTCATAGGTGTCAAATGACCATTCTAGGTAACTTGAAAAACCTCCCAATGACTACGGTCCTTATGCCAGGGGGCAAGATAATATTATAATTCAAGTACTTCCCGGGCATTGTCAATATCCCCTGGGCTAAATATATCCTTGGCTGATTGTATAACCAGAGACCATTGGATTACCAAAGGTGGCTCCCAATTATCAGTTTGGGGACCGTAGATTAACTGTGGGAGTTTTGCCTGAGTTAAAGCGCCTATAGCCTCAGGCCCGCCTTGTCTCTAATGAATGAAATTGCTAGTTGAAACCGGCTTAGACCAAAAACAACATATGGTGTTGTGCTGGATCTCAAGAATCTTGCTGCTTCATTGCAGTTCCTGATTCCAACGTTCCTACAAATAGGTCGAATCCATTTCCTCCTTGGTTTATCATAGGCATTGCAGTTTAAAAGAACATGATCCGTCGTTTCAGGAGTCTCCATATTACACAGCTCACAAGTCGCCTCGTGACTTCTCCCATTCAAGGGGCCCCATTTAAAAGTAAAGGCCTTAACCTGGAGAGTCCCATATCGAAGCTTCATGAATAAAACTTTTGCTCGTCTAGGTTGGATAGTATCGATCCATTCCTCAGCACTCGGTAATGGTTTGATATCCAGGAAACTTAGGGTTAGTCTACCTAGATCCTTGCTATAGAGAGGGCCATTAAAGGTGAAGTCCCAGAATACTTGCTTTAGTCGGATCTTGGATTGTGTTGTAAGTGTATGCGGTTCATCCCAATAAAATTTCAGCCCTAGATTGTAAAAGCATTGCCTTATATAGTGAAGCCACGGGAGGGAGATGGCCTTGTCCAAGTCCATGATCTCAATTAGTGCTTGCCTATATTGGATCAATTCAGGGGTTGTCCAAAGTCTACACCAGTAAAGCAAGGGCCTCAGGGCTGCCAATTTACCTATTTGTTTCATGTTAATATCATAGGTTAAAGGAATCATCGGAGTGGATGGAGGGAGACCCAGTACCCCCCTCATGAAATTATTTTCCTGAGTAACCAATGGGGTTAGTTTTGTGAATCCCCAGAGTTCGGAGCCATATAGAGCAGCAGCCTGTGCTTTGCACCTATAGATCTCAAATACTGGTGACACAATGCTAGACCTTGAGCATTTGTAATTTTTGCTAATTGCCTTGGAACTATGAGTTAGGGAGATAGCAGCTTTATTGATGTGCGGTGCCCATGACAATTTGGCATCAAGCAGTATCCCTAGATAGTTGAAGTTTTTTACTCGTTCCAATGCCTGCCCTCTAATCCGAATGTTTCTCTTGAGTGCTTTAAGGGGGTTAACAGTCAGGTATTTGGTCTTGTTTGTATTTATTTCTAATCCCTTCAAGCTTCAATACTCACTGAAGTTGTCTAATAGAGTTTGCAAGCCCATGGGAGTTTGAGATAATAGGATGGTATTGTCTGCAAAAAGGAGGGTGGGGACTGGATCATCGTTCAATCTTGGTGGGTCATGGTTACTTTGTTTCAAATGATGAACCAGATCATTAATATATAATGAGAAAAGTGTTGGGGCAAGCACACAGCCCTGTCTCACCCCCCTCTTGATAGGTATTGGGTCTGTCAACTCTCCCTTTGGCCCCCACCGAACCTTTGCAAATGTATTTTCATGTAACCTCTCTAGCTGGCCCAGGAGGTTCCCTGGCATGCCCTGTTTTCCTAGTGCTGCCCATAAGGAGTCTCTTGGCACCAGATCAAAGGCTCACGCAGATCCACAAACGCGATATAGAGGTGACCTTTCCTTAGTCTAGTATATTTCCACATTATTGTCAATAGCCTAAAGGCCTGGTCGACTGTACTCGTCTGCTGTCTAAAGCCTGCTTGGTATATAGTCAATATGCTGTTTTCTTCTATCCAGCTACTGATTCTATTCAGCATCTGTCTAGCGTAAATTGTTTGCATGACATCTATGAGGCTGATTGGTCTATAGTTCCCTGGGTCTTCCCTGGATCCTTTTTTGTAGATTGGGATTATTTCTGCCCCTTTCCATGTCTCGGGCATTAGGCCTCCCCTTGCTATAGCGTTACTTAAAAGATTTAGATAAGGTGCCCAAATTTCTATGCTATGTTTAAGCATATCCCCCGGGATCTTATCCAAACCGGGGGCTTTTCCTGGCTTGATTGCTTCAATGGCATTCACCGTCTCCTCCAGACTAAATTGTAACTCGGGTAAGATGCCCGAAGTAGCTAGGGTATTATGTCTTGAGGGATAGAAATCGAGGGTGGGGGGGTCAGAGTAAAGATGTGTAAAATAGTTAACCCATGTTTTGGGATCTATATGATGATCTGTAGTGAATATCCCCTCTTTGCTGCCATGGGTAACTATTTTCCAGAAGATCCTAGTATCATTGATTTTTGCTGCTTCCAGCAGGTCTTGCCATTTTTGATCCTCCCAGTTGCTTTGGGCAGTTGCCAGCGTTTTCTTGTAGCTGTCCCTTGCCTGTTGTACGGCTAATTGATTTTTTTGCTTTAGAGCCTCTTTCAATGCTCTTTTCCTCTCCCTACATTTGATAGTGTACCATGGACTGCTTGGGGTGGTTTGCACCTTCTCCTTTTTATGCTTGTTCTGTAGCTGTTTGGTCAGGACGGGTCTTAGTGCAATACTCATTGATTGGTGGATGGCCTTAATAGGGATGTCAATAGGTTTATTTTCTGCATAAGGCTCCAGGAGATCAGAAAATGTGTTGTAAATATTTGTCATAATATCCAGATTGCCTAATATTGCTAGCCATTTTACAACCCTTCTGTTGTTACTGAGGGTGGGTTGTAACTCCACCTTATCGTGTTCTGTATATTCCAAATCCAAATCTAGAAGGTGGGCCCTGAGTTCAATTATTAGCGGGAAGTGATCGCTATCCCTTCTTTTATCTATTTTAAAAGTCGCTAATCTTCCCCATGTACTTATACTATGCAAAATGTAGTCTATTTTTGAGGTTGAGTTGCCTCTCTGGAAGGTATCCAAATTAAGGCCTCCTTCACCCACTCTGCCATTGCACGCCCTCAGTCCGTGCTTTAATGTAAGGCCCATGAGTTGCAGTGTGGCCACTGTGCCCGGAACAGTTTTTTCTATTGTTAAATAAGGAATTGCTCTCATTCGATCTTCTTCTTCTGCTAAATGTTCAAATCTATTTATAGGTTCATAATTACAATTGAGGTCACCCCCTATCATAATTGTCTCTCCTACTGGGATCTCCTTGAGCAGGTCGTCTAGTAGAGTTATTTCAGGAGACTCCAAATTTGTTCTTCTAGGTCTTATATATACATTGAACAAGTGGGTTATTATCTTATTTTTTTTCCCCACTACCAACGATAAAATGTCCTCTGACTCAGTGGCTTGCATACGTATCTCGACATTTAATGAGATTTTCACCCATACAACTAACGCCCCAGACGGTCTCCCTCTGGCAGCTGAAGTTGCACTAATAAAGTAGGTTTTATATCATAATTTATACGGTGGATCTTTAAGCCAGGTCTCTTGAAAGAGACAGACATGATATTGATCAATATAGTCCTGCCATTCGGGGTCTATAAGCTTATTTTTTAAGCCGGCTACATTCCAGGAGATTATGGTGATAGGACCCCTTCCGTTTAGGGTTGTGACATTGGAAGTAGGACTTAGATAGGCTGTTGAATCTTTCCTACTATGCAAAGACTCCACTACACTCCCTGCCCCTATAGCACGAAGATCATTCCCTTTGTGGGGCTCACCTACTGTTGGGTCCCCATTTGGTCCCACTTGTGCCTGATCTATCTGGATTAGTCAATCTACTCTTTCAAGATTGGAATCACCATTTCTCTTTTGCAATCCCTCATTGTGATTGTACTTATGCCTCTGGACTCGGGGTTTAGTAATTAATGGATCTGAACTAAACCTCATGGCATTGATTTTGGGGGCGGGGGTTCTCTGTTCCATGTCAATCAGGCCTCTGATTAATCTTCTATCCTTAAATGTTAGTGCAATAACGTCATGATGCCCCTTCTCTCCTGAGATTCTTTCTGCCCCCCTGATATCTGAACGAATTATGGATAGACAGTGTCTTTTGGCCCTAATCCAGTGTGTAAGCTTATTTATTAAGGAATCCTCGTCTTCTCTGCTATTTAAGGGCAATTTTGGAACATTTAACAGATAAACAACATTGGTCCTGATAGGAAACCTATCCTCCTCAGAATATTGATTCCATATAGTGTAATGGTTATGATCATGAGATACTTGGGGATAGGGGTTCAGAGTAGGTTCCAGATTTCCTTTTTGGGGTCTTTTTACCAAACGGGGTTCTCTTCGTGGATTCCCTGTTTCTTGGCATAGATCACTAGCATTTCTTCTAGGGTAGTTGCGTGAACCAGTATTTACCCCATTTACCCCTCTCATGCATCCCTGTGGTTGATGTAAAATCTTAGCTATAGCTGGGGTAGGGTTGGGGTTAGTATTCAAATTTTGAGGACATGTAGGTCTACCTTGTGGATGGAATGATATAAGGGGGGACTCCTTTTCGCACTGAGCTCTATGAGTACCCCTACCCTCCTCCTTTTCCACAATATCTGTTAAGGTTCTTACTTCAAGTTTCAAATCCCTAACTTCCTGGATTAATCCAGTGAGTAGGTCATAAAGGTCTGCTATAGTTCTTATTTTGTGTTTTGGAGGTTTCACTAGTTCTAAATTGAGAGGAGAGGTCCTCTCTCTATCTAACTGTACAGTTGGGATGAATGGGTGTAACTCATCCACAGATTCCCCCTCTTGTGCATTCTGTACATTACTACTATCGAGTTCTGCCAAGACTGCATATTTATTGGAGCACACAGATTCGCACTCCTGCGTATGGCCCTTCTTCCTAGTATTATCAATGGTGCATGGGTGTATGGATCGAGTTGTAGCATCCTTAGGGCTGCCAGTCCTAGTATCGGAAGATACCTCCCCCTCTTGCTGGCAAATAATCTCTATCACTTTATCATCCTCTGGTTCGATTTTCTTCGTGTAATAGGAGGTAATCTTTTTATCAGGACCCTCCCGGATGGTGGCCCTGCTACATAGTAGTGACTCTACCTCCTCGATAAGATCATCAATTTCAGCTATAGTGCAGTTCTCACCCGCGTTCCTAAGTTTTTTTATAGATTTCTCCTTCCCCCTTGGGGTTTCCGATGGCTTACGTTTTCCCATGACTTGAGCCGCCTATGTAGTGCTTCGGCTCTATGAACCAGTCCACAATATGTATTTATGAAAGAGATTAGAAGAGGGACTGGTGGGGGTAAACCTAGTTAATACTATTATCTTCTTGTATGACAACGTTCGCTATAAATTTTGCAATATAGATAGAAGCAGACCTTTTGCAAAATGTGAAGAGGCAGAGGCCCAGCCTAGCCCCACTCCAAAATCTATCAGGTAATGATAAAAGCGTTACAACAATAAAGGGAGAGTACCATCCTAAGGCCCTCTATAAAAAGACCTTTTTTAGGGGTATATGTCAACACAGTACCTTCAGGCAGCCATACATGTGAGTTGCCAAATCCAAACGACTTTGGATGAATGTCAGGGGGGTGGCCCAGCCCTGCCTCTTCCTGGCAATGATGGGCAAGGATGGGCCCGCCCTTGGCCCGGGCTTTGCCCGGGCACGTCCCGCGCTGCGGGAGCGCTGTTTTCGATTTAAAGGGCTCCTGCCCCTGACACACCTCCTGGGACCTCTGACGCGCTTCCCGCGGCGGCGGGAGCGCTGTTTTTGATTTAAAGGGCTCCTGCTCCTGACACACCTCCTGGGACCTCTGACGCGCTTCCCGCAGCAGCGGGAGCACTGTTTTTGATTTAAAGGGCTCCTGCCCCTGACACACCTCCTGGGACCTCTGAAGCGCTTCCCGCGGCGGCGGGAGCGCTGTTTTCGATTTAAAGGGCTCCTGCCCCTGACACACCTCCTGGGACCTCTGACGCGCTTCCCGCCTTTTTAACTTTCTGTTTGAGACTTCTCCATGAAAATTATCTCAGTAAAGTTTTGAATTTATCAATTGATTTGTGACAGACAGTACAAATACTGCTACACTTTCACTTGTACATATGAGCTTGTCTATGTCTTCCTTGTACTTCTTCAGCTGTCACTTGTTCTACATTCCTGGGAACTATCTCTTCTTTTTCTATGGGAGTACCATCCTTCACTTCATAGCAACGACCACTTGTGTCAGCTACATGATTAATGTGTTCTCTTGCAAGCAGCTCTTTTCATGAAAAAATGGTTCTGTGCGAGGTGTGTGCATCTGTTTACCTTAAAAAACTTTATAAATATCGTTTTTACTGTTAAGCACCAGGGGGTCAGAAACTGAGATAGCCAGCAGTTTTTGAGGAAGGATGGGGCTCACCAGGTTTTAACATGCGCCAGGAGACGTTACTAAGGACACCATGACTCCTGTGCATGGGAGGTGCTGTTCAGCACCTGGGAGCAGAAACTGTGATCGCCAGCAGCTCTGCAGGCAGGAGGGCCTGCTCCAACTTTTACCACACACCAGGAGGTGCGACAAAGGATGCCTTGACTCCCACTGCATGAGACATGCTGTTCAGCACCTGGGGGGCCAGAAACTGTGATTGCAAACAGCTCTCGAGGCAAGAGGGTCCACTCCAGGTTTTACCACACACCAGGAAGCACTACAAAGTACACATTGGCTCCCGCTGCATGGGGTGTTCTGTTCAGCACCTGGTGGCCATAAATTGTGATCACCAGCAGCTCTTGAGACAGGAGTGGCTGCTTCAGGTTTTACCATGTGCAGGGGGGTGCTACAAAGGACACCTTGACTCCCGGAGCATGGGATGCGCTACTTAGTGCCTGGGGGCAAGAAATTGTGATCGCCAGCAGCTCTCAAGGATGGATGGTGGCTCCAGGTTTTACCATGAACCAGAGTGCCCTACAAAGGATGACTTGATTCCTGCTGTGGCCAAGACATCAGGTTTGGTCATCTCTTGTTGATCACCAATTTACATTTCCTTTCTACATCACCCCAACTGTTGCTCCCGAGGCTCTTGAGGCCAAACAATCTTCCAGGACAGGTAGATCAGACTCAGCTGGTTGAGCTGTGGATATGGGGAAGCAGAATGGTTTGGGTAGGCTGTTGTTACCAGCTGTTTCCCCTAGACCTACATCATGTGGCTCTCATTAAGCTGTTATATTCTAGGCTCAATTTTTTAAATACAGCCTACCATCCCTGCAACACTAGAGCCCTCAATAAGCAACTCAACAGTGGATATTGATTGTGATAGAACTGATGGTCAGTAGTTGAGACCAGAAAATAAACCATTGAGGAGCAAGGTCAAGACTGCAGAGGCAAACCAGCTATGCATCAGAAAGTCTAAGGCCACGCACATTAACAAGACCACTAGCGGAGTTGGAGTTGAGCTTGGGTGTTCAGGCTGTATAGGAAACATTCCCTTGGATAGAGCTCAGGAGGTCCCACTGTCTCTCAGGGAGTTGGCCACGGGTAGTGACACTTTGGATCAGATTAACACTGTTATAACAGCTGAACTTGCTCTGTTGTCCAATAGACTGGAAAAAGTGGAACCCTATGTGGGGATATACTGTGTCTTGTGAGGGGGAGCCAAGGAGAGTAGTGGCAATGGGAACTCAGACTGATGCTGACTCTGTGGGCAGGGCTATTGCCGCAAATACACTTGGGGGGGGGCTCACGCGGAATTCATTCTAGCCATGTAGAGCAGGCTGGTGTGACCCAGAGAAGCTTGGGCTCAAATTCAGTCCTAAATGTTGGAAAGGGTAATCTTCCAACCAGACAAGAGAGGAAGCTTGATGAGCTAACAGTCATTGCTAAAATAAAACCACCTGTCATCCATCTACCACCAGCCTCTTGTCCCTATGCTGTGGTTCTGTCTGGGGAATCCTAACGAAAGCCAGGCCACAGGGAGTCAAAGGAAGAGCTGACCAATAAATGTTTGAATTGGCTTATGAGAAAAAGGAACTTTTCCCCTGCATTGGCAAGTGGCATTAACCAAACACAAAGAGTGGGCTGGATCAGTCAGAGTCCCATTGACCAACCTGAGGACTGGGTAGTAGTTCATTTTAGGGATCCTCATCTTTCCCAAACTCACCTGGCAGGTGAACATTACTAGCGAGGTATAGGTTCTTCAATCATTCTCTTACCTTTGGGCTATTTTTATAGGCCCATCTTACTTGATAGCTGCAGCCGATCAGATTCAACCATACGGAACATAGCCCCAGAGCATAGGAATTTTAACTCTCAGAATTTATTTGCCTCTAGTTATGGGGTACCTGTTGCTTTGGAGGAGGTGGACTGACTTATGGTTCATGATGCTGATGAGGGCTAAAGGGTAACCATGGGGCCACCCCTAGCATGTATGTTAGAGTTGGATAGTCAGAAGGCTGGGAGTATGGGATCTCGCTCAGTCCATAACACTCCACTGACTTTTTTTGATGGAGTGGGGTCTGGGAAAGTTGGGAGGGAATCGGGCCATGGTATACCCATGGCTGATGATAGCAACCTAGAAGCAGTGTAAAAGAAACCCAAACAGGGCAGTGGCCTCATCTTGAATTCCATTGTACCTATTATTGGCTCCGATGAAAAGGCTACTGTTAATGAGGGGCTGGAGGCTGATTTGGGTATTTCTTTTAAAGATATAAGTAATAAAGGGGCAGTCTTACGCAGGTCCACAATGACTGCAGTATCATTGAGGCAGATAGAATCAATCAGGTGGCTGCTGATTCATGCGTGCAGGACACCCAGGGCGGTGTTGTAGAGCCCATAGAAAACGCAATCGAAAAGCCCAATTAAAATTGGATCGTATTGTATTGTTGCTGTACTGATAGGAAAATGAGACTGCCCATATTGGGATTTGTTTTATAAATCAATACGATGTTTGTTTACTTCAAGAAACTTGGCTGACCATGGAAGAACAGCACCCACGATATTCTGTCTATTCAAAGGCAGCAATTGGAGGGAGGAAAGGGAGGTCATCAGGGAGACTCACTATATGGGTAGCCACCCATTTGGGATGCATGGTTGAGGTGGTAGAGACCACCTGTGATGACATTTTATACATTTTACTTTCTTTATCCCCGATGTATTGATCTTTATCTGGCCAATGTTTACTCTGGACCAATTGGTTTGGGGAAGGGTCCCATGTGGTGGAGGATTTATCTGCTCCCTTGTCCACAATACCTGAGAGTGCTTTCAATATAGTAGGTGATGATTTCAACTGCCAGTTTGAGCCCCTCGAAGTCAATATCAATGACATCTTGTGCATTGAAGATATAGCATGTTTGATTCCTTTATTGACTATTCCTCCAATCAAGAAGTGGCCACCCTTGGCTATTCAGATCAATGCATTATCTTTGAATAATTCCTTACGTGCCTGTAATTGATGAACCAGCTCTGATAAGCAAGGTTCACACATGTTCAATCAAGTAGGCAGGTCCTCCCTGATTGATCACTTTTTTGTGGACGTAAAGCTATGGCCCCGTGTAATTGAAATGGTAGTCCTTCCTCTGCATGACAGCAACCACAATGCCTTATTGCTTCAACGGGGCTTTCAATTGTGAAGGCCATTGGCACCTGTCTAGAGCAATTAGACAATACGCTTAAAGTGACATCAAATAAATATAGAGTTAAGTGGAGTAAGTTTGCACAACCCCTTGTTAGCATCAAGTTAATATATGAAGCAGCTGAATTAGCCCTGGAAGAGCTTAGAAAGACACTAGATATGGAGGAGAAATGCAGACAGTGGCCCAGAGTAGCTGAAATTCACCAAGGTTTAGTGGGGGCTCCTAAAGATCTGTTTTAGGTAGATACCTGCCCTCTGGGTACCAAGAAATGTAATCTTTCATGGTTTAATAAACAGTGTTGCCTGACCAAAATTGCCCTACTTAAGGCTATGAAATCAAAAGACAGTGGCTTTGTTCAGATTGCTAGAAGCAATTTTAAAAACACTATCAAGTTAGCCAAGCAAGAATGGGGCACTACAAAACAGAATTCTAAGCACAGTTGCATTGGGTACAAGGATTTCAAGGCTTTCTGGTACATTGTTGTGAAAGGGAGACCAGAGACCGGCAGCAATATAGAATATAATCCCTCAACTTACCAATGGAAGGACCTTTTTTTCTCTTTGTATGGTAGTCAGATTGATGGGGTTGGCCAAGTGGATGTAAATACCAGGGGGGTACCTTTCATCCAAAATACAAGGGATGTACCCTGGAAGAAGTCCTTAGTGCTATTAGTAAACTGGCCTATGGTGAGGCTCCTGGCATGGATAAAAGTCCTGGGGATCTGCATAGCTCAGCATCAAATGTCTGGGGCCCTTACCTCTGGGTTATCTTTAATGCCATTATGGAAGGGATGCCTACTCCCCCCACATGGACTGGTGCAGAGATTATCCCCATTTATAAAAAAAAGGCTCCCCTCTGCTCCCTGTCAATTATAGGTCCATAAGCCTTATTGATATGATGGAAAAGGTCTTTGCTAGAGTGATGTTTGCTGATGATACCCACTTCTCCCAAAGACCCCTGTGAGCATCCAAAGAGTACTGGACTTTTTTAATGATTGTTGTAATATAAGGGTCCTTGAAATCAATGTAAGCAAAATCAGGTTTATGGTATTAAACCCATTACTTTCTAGTCGGCGTGGCCCCAGACTGAATGGGACACCGTTAGAGAGGGTTGCAGTCTTTGAGTATTTAGGGATCACACTAATTGTATATATAGATTGGTCGTTCCAAGTGGACAAGCAGAGATTGAGGGCCTGATTACGAGTTGGTGGTCCCAGGACTGCCATGTTGGCGGTGGCAACAGGCTGGCGCAGAAGACCTGCATATTATGACCATGGCAGTATTCCCAACAGAATAGAGCCAAAGCACTGCCAGCACCGCCAGTGCAGTTTAGCCACCACAGATGACGGTAGACAACTGCAGGCAGGCAGAGACCATGTTTCTGCCAGACAGATTACGTGGTTGCACACAGCCAAGGTTTCCATTGTGGTCGCACCACCTTAGAAACCCAGGCAGAAAACAACTGTTTAAAAGGAGACACTCACCTTCAGGAAGCCATACTCGTCTGGAGAACTACATGTCTTCCCGCTGCTCCTGCTTGCCCAGAGACACTGGAATCAACGCCGAAGATGAGGACAGCAACCTGTCTCTATTGTAAATTGTAAAATTTCGTACACACACACAACATACCAATCTTAAAAAGGGTGGCGAGGGCGACACACACAAGTAACCTGACACAGACACGCACACTCACAAACAGCCACATACACACAAGTACATACACAGTACACACACTCCGGCCATCACACATGTTAAAAACAAACACCTACTCCCAGAAACACAGCACCCACACAGTTACACACAACACAACAAAACAACACTACAACACTACAACCACAACACCATCAGTGCATTGTCAAGCACCCACAATGCACACTACCCATTGACAAATCACACATACAACACAACCGTGCAATGCAGCATTCGACATACCCAGCAAACACACATCACACCGTACCTGACATACCATTCACCAAGCACGCACATGCACACAGTCAAAGCACATAAAGCCACACAATACTGCAGCAAACACGTCAATACAAATATCACTCAATACTATTACAAAAGCATGTCCCCAACATACACATGGTCATCACACAACTTACACCCATTACTGGGGGACAAATGCACTGCACACAACGTCACAAGCTGTCCAGACAAAAGAGGTAGCACAAGCACCACTCACAGACAAATAGTCACGCAGAAACAATGTCATCCATTTTGAAATATGCCCTAAGAAAATAAATGCAGGGCAAATATGTAACGTTGAAATCAACAACTGGTTGGTCAAATTATGTATTAACATTTTGAACACATTTTAAAATGTCCAAGGCCATAGGTCAGTCCAAATAGAAGTAGTGCAACATGCACTTGATGCACATCTTGGTGCCCCGAACTTGACTCATGACTGTAATGTAACCTTCACAGGTAGAGGCATCAAAGGGGCAGGCAGGCACCTCAGTGACTATGGGGGGGCAGATGGGGGTTAGACTTAGGCTTGGGAGGTGGTCATTTGCGATTGGGTTTGGGATGGGGGATTTAGGTCTAGGATTAGGGGAGAGTTGGGTTCTCTTGGGAAGGGTGGACTTCTGGGTGGGGGAGGGGCATGGCTACTTAAAAGGGGGCAGGGGAGGCCTTGGAGGTGGGAAAGACAGACCTGGGGAGGGAAATGAAACATATAGGGGTCTCATGGGAGGAAGAGGAAAAGGGAAACGGTCAAAGCATGAATGGAACACTCTTTTAGACACACAGGACGGTCATCAGAAGGGTGTTTGTGAGTGGAGGGTGAGGGAGTGGTTGTCTGATGTGTTGTGTGGTTGTTGTGGGTGCATGTGTGTGGGAGGTATGCTTGTGGGTGTCTGTTGGGTGGGTGAGTGAGGATGTTCATGTGTATGGGACTGAGGGGGTGGAGGTGCTGGGGGATGCCGTGGTGGGTGAGTGACTGTCTGTTGGGGTGGTGACTGCAGGTATGGTGGATGCGCTGCATGTAGGAGTATCAGTGGTTGCAATATCTGTGGGTGTGGTGACTGGGGTGGATGTCTGAGGGTCTGCTGTGGTGCTGTCTGTGGGTAAGATAGGTGTAGTGGATGTATCTGTGAATGTTGGTGTGGTGTCATAGGTATGTCAGGTGTTGTGTCTGTGATGCTGGAGGGGTGGGGGTGTCAGGGCAGGTTGTGACTGCTGAGGTGTGTGCAGGTGTATGTTGCTTGTGTGCATGCCGGTGGTGTGTCTTGTGGTGCTTGTGTTTGTCTGAGCTACACTTAGATGTAGAGGTGGAAGCTTGCTTGTCTACCTGTGTGCTTTGGCTGGGTTGGGGAAGAGTGGTTTTGGGATTGGGAAGAGGAAGATGTAGGGGGGATTGAAGACAAAGGGTGACTGGCTGCTTCCGTGTTGAGGCCAGAGCCTGAAAGGATCTCTGTAGGCCAGCCAGTGCACTGTGAATGCCCTCAAGGAAAGCATTACTCCGGTGGACTTGAGTTGCCAGTCCATGGATGGCATTCACATTGGTCAACTGACCCACAGAGATCGACCTCAAGAGGTCACTAGCCTCCTCACTGAGGGCAGCAGGACTGACAGGGTCAGGGGCAGAGGTGCCTACGGCAAAGGAGACACCTACCCCCTTGGGTGAGCAGGCATGGCCAGCTGGGTGGGGAGCTACAGGGAGGGTGGTGGTAGTAAGGGGTTGGTGAACAGAGATGGTACTAGGGTGTTTCCAGATGGGTCTGTCACTGTCAGGGAGTGTCCACTGGAGGAGGATTCCGATGATGAAGACGTGGATCCTGTCCCCCAGGTGGTACTCACCTCACTCTCCAGGCACTGGGTCCCTCAGTGTCAGTGGTCTCAGCACTCTGGTTCCCATGGCCAGCATCTTTCCCACTTAGCTGTGCCCTGTCTCCTTCATCTGCCGATGCTGAGGCACAGAAAGAGAGAGAGAGGATCATCACATCATTCACAGACACATAAATTACAACATGTACGACAGTAACAAAACATTTATGTCAAATAAAGCCTCAGTTAGAAACCATTCAGAGCCTACATCATGTCACAGCTAGATACTTACAACTTTCTCATATGACTACAGTCTCACCCACAGCATAAGCCAACCCTCTGACCACTACATCACCATCTCATCAGTTCCGCTGTAACTCAAAAGCATCATGCACATGATGGATTGGCTACATCAAAAATCCCATACAGATCACCACTGTCCATCATCAAATCAGTCTAAGGAAATGCAGTTGACTGATAACACAATATCATGCCTAACCCTACTGCACACCTGCCCAGTCCATCACCAGTAGGCATGTTCCATGAAAGTAAACTCATCTCACTTCAAATACGACACAGTGTGTTGCTTTCCAATCACATGCCTTACTGATCATTCTGTACACAACTTACACAATGGCAAATATCTCAGATGAAGACACTATGTGGCATTCCCATACAGTGTACATCACAAGATGACATAGCATGTCATTGACACATCTATCTAAATACCCCGAAAAGATTAATTAGGAGTTTCTGCACCCACTAATCTGATTCATTGTCACATAAACAACAATTCTATGTACTGCAATAGGGGCCTACTAGCACACAGATTACATCCTCATACAACCACAGGGAGCATTGTAACATAGATTTCCACCATACATGACAACATCTGAGCACCTACACAACTAACAACTGTCCAGACATGTGATTCCTCCCAACTTAGTTTAGAACTAACACTAAACAACTGATTACTAATGTACCCATGAATGATACATACACCTAGAGTCAAGCAAATTGAATGACAACATATCTCACAACACCAACAGGTGTATGTGAAATGTAGCATCTGCTACACAATTAAGTCAGGCAGAAATGAGCACAGCCATAACCAAAACTGTTCAAACAGCCTCAGATTTGCTAAGGTAAGTCTGGGAAAAAAGAGGTTTCA
Source organism: Pleurodeles waltl (assembly GCF_031143425.1). Classification (NCBI taxonomy): domain Eukaryota; kingdom Metazoa; phylum Chordata; class Amphibia; order Caudata; family Salamandridae; genus Pleurodeles; species Pleurodeles waltl. The sequence continues at coordinate 296,446,783 of NC_090440.1, forward strand.
ACATCAAATCAGGCACAAAGTATCAATTGACACATGATGTAGGCAGCAAATAGCATATGTTGCACTCATGTAGGTGTGGTATTGCCTTATGTGGCATATACATTACACATGGGCCAAGGGATCAGCAGCCTAGCCATTTACATTCTCTACACAAAATACATTACGATAAAAGGTCAATGTAATACAGTGAAATGTCAATGTATTATTATCGCATGCATTTCACATTGTATCAAACTTGACACTTCCCAATGTATGAATCTGACATGACAATAGGGACACTTCCTCAAACCTCACAGGGAGTGTAGTAAATTGTCCTTACCAATAGCCTGATTGGGGTGACAGCCTCACATGAAGTGTCCAACTATTTCAGAACACAGGATTACTTGGCCCTTTTAGTCATCTGTCAGACCCCTAGAGCAGATCCATTGGAATAAGAGTGGTCAGAGACCAAAGAGCTATACAACTTACCATTTGAGTAAATGGACTTGGGAAAACTAGTTGGGAAGGATGGCACAGCAGGTTGCAAATATGTATGGCTAAGTAGAGTCACACATATAACACAGTCACATGTGCATCTCCACACGCAGTCATACAATTTGGTAGACAAAGGTGATTAACATGTTCCCATGCACAATACAATGGCCACATCTCTGTTTGTAGATTGGCAACTGTAGTACCATGCGTTCCTAGAAGTTACCATACCTGTAGCACTCACCACATCATCACAGCTGCAATACTTAGACATCATACATTAAACTATCAGAGGCAAGTACATAGGCCTGTCAGTACTGACCCCCTTGTGGCTGCTTTGCTACTATCAAACGCCTATCCACCTCAGAGTAGGCCACCACTAAAATGCTGGCCATCAGTGGGAGTCAAGGTCCAATGGGCAGACCTCCCTCCTTGGGAGGACATCCCCATCTGGGCCTATGCGATCTTCCAGGCCCAGCATCTTAGGCATCTTAGGTCCTCCCACCGCTTCCTACACCGCTTCCTACAGTGGGTTCTCCACTGGCTGTGGACCCTCAGGTTCATCACATGCTTGGCAATGGAACGCCAAATTCCTTTCTTCTGAGGAGCGTTGACCTGCATGGATGACACAGACAAAAGGAAAAAGTCATTTCCACATGCACCATGCCAATAGTAGTGGACAGTACACTTTAGTGACAGCAAGTAGGCAAATGTTCCCATCCTTTCAAAGTGCACTCCTTTACAAATTATCATCTGCATGCTTCAACACATTTACTACTTCACATTTCAGATACACCATTATACATTACATCTATCACACATTGGTATTGCATTGGGTTCACCTGCTCCTCTGGTTCACCATATAGCTGTTCAAACAGGGTAGGACTGCCTACACAAGCTTCTCCAGCTCTTCAGGGGTTAAGGCGGAGGTCCTATCACCTGCAGGACATGGTATGATAGCTCCCAAAGGCAATACACAGCAGCTCAGGTACTAGAGGTCTCGTTGTCAGCAGTGTCAGTAGTCAAGTGAGCAATAGTGCAGAAGATGGCGGTCATGTCTGCCATGTATATGACCGTCACCACCGGCAGACATCGCCATTGGCCCAAGTGAGCCAAAGGCAGCAAAGTCTTCCAATGGCAATTTCCACAGAGGTTGTGACCGTCTACCGCCATGACAACTTCTGCCAGCACACTTAGGTCACATCCATGTGTCCAGTACAGGAGGTCAGGCGGCTGCAATGTTAAGCACATTACATGCATGGAAGAGTTTTATTATCTGCGTCATTAACTATACTCCATATTGTGCAGTACAACTGTAAGTACTGCCTTCATGTCAATTTGTGTGTCTGTGCAGTAAATGCTGTGTTACTGGACGACATGTAGTGATAGCAATGCAGACCTACTAGGATGTTCCCATGTGCTTTGAAAATGTTGATAATGTACAACAATATATGTAAGACATGTCAAATCGGTTGAACTTACAACCATGTACAATAACAGATGAGTCTGTATGTGTAGTTTAATAGTTATTTGGAGGAATGTGCACCAATGAGGTTGTCATTGGGTTTACACCTATGTTCTGTACTGTAGAAATCAGAATTTGTAACTGACCTCGCCAGCAGGTATGTGCGAGTTGTGTATCTGATTTTCCAGATGTCTGCATGGTGTATGTCACATACTATGTCGACATTTTTTCACATAGTTTTCCTGCCATGAGCAGAGGATGACAACCACCAGTGTACAGTCCACTAGGAGACCTGCACACCATGGAGGAAAGACATTGTATCCAGACATATCGGCTGAATCATCACATCATGGATATTTGTGATCAATTTGGAGCCAGATCTGATACCTGTCATTCGCAACCCCTATAGCATACCTCCCATCGTTCAAGTCTTGACAGTGCTACACTTCCTGACCACTGGGTCCTTTCAGAATGCACTGGCCCTAACTGCAGGAATGTCTCAGCCCATGTTCAGTCTAGTTTTGAGGACTATAGTGTGTGCATTGTTGAAACACCTGGACAGCTACATCAGGTTTCTCCAATGTGCAGATTTGGCCTATGTGAAGACAGAGTTTTATGCTATGAGACACATTCCACATGTTGTTGGAGTCAAAGATGGCACCCATGTAGCCTTGCCCCCCCCCCAGTGCAAAGGAACAGGTGTATAGGAACAGGAAAAACTACCACTCCATAAACATCCAGGTGGTGTGTCTGGCAGACTAGTACATTTCAAATGTCAGTGCTAAGTATCCAGGATCAGTTCATAATTCCTTCATCATGGTGAACAGCAATGTCCCATTGCTGATGACACGACTCCACAAAGAGAGGACCTGGCTGGTTGGTAAGTTACAAATGAAATGTGTGTTTGCAATGTGTGTCTCCTGCCATCACAATATTGCATGTCCCACATGTGTGTTTTTCCACCAATTTGTTCACAGTTGACTCTAGCTATCCAAACCGTACTTCGTTGTTGACACCAGTGAGGTAACCAACCATGCCAGGGCAAGTCCGCTACAAGAACGCACACAGGAGGATAAAGCGCGTCATTGAGCGGACTTTTGGGCTCCTGAAGGCAAGATTTAGGTGCTTAGACATATCAGGAGGAGCCCTCCTTTACTCACCCAACAAGGTAAGTCAAATAATAGTTGCCTACTGCATGCTCCACAATCTTGCCCTGAGACCACAGATACCATTTATACCAGATGAGGGGGAGCCAGCAGAACCTGTGGGTGAAAATGCAGATTTGCCAAGTGATGAAAAGCCAGTGTAAGATGAAGCAGGAGACTCTAGGACAGAGCTCATCAACCAATATTTCAACTGACTATAAGGTGTGTGAAGTATATGTGATATTGTGGTTCAAATTTACAACCTGAAGTAGATGGGTAGCATGTCACTTCCTTTCTTGCATCATCTTTGAGGTTGCACATAGCTCTATTGCCTATGAGTGAGTTGTGCATGAAAATTGAAAATTGTGTTGTGTAGAGAATGGAGCGGTCTACAGTATCATGCATTATTATAGCAGATGCAAAGTTATACTTCTGGACATCACTTCACTGATTTGAGGAGTCTATTCTGCTATGTCCCATCCTTTTTCTCTTACAAACACAGATTTGCCTAGATCCTGTTAGGCTCATCAACCCTGACAAATGACAGACAGTGTCAGACGCAGATGGGAAATGCAGATAGAAATGAGAAGTGGACATGACTGATGCCAGGTACTATGACTCTTTATTATGTGAAGTGTGAGTGACATTGTTAGAGTGTTAGGACACTGGAGTGAAAAATGTGTTTTCCTGTTAAGGTCACCTGTAGGGTACATGAGGTTTTCAAATGTTGGCATTTGTGTCTGAATATGTGTCTGGCTCATGTGTAAATGTAGGACCATCGTTTCTCCCTACACAATGATATCAGTTGAATCTGGGTGTCAATGTGTTCTTACTTTACAGACCAATGAGCATGTCACTGTGGACTGACATAGGTGAGTGACAAGCCTACAGGTATGTGACCAATGTAAGTTAAAGTTTCCAGGAATGGGTAGATCAGTACTGATCTCTGTCTGGACCATGGGATATGTATATTTGGAAGTTATGGTATGGGTAAGTGATAAGGCAGTTGATACAAAGAACCAATCTATGTGCCTCCTGCCATGTTGGTAGAGTGACATGACCCTAACTTTTTTATCGTATAGTTTAGAATTGCGTTACACCTTAGCAGACATCCTGATGCTACTCTCAGTCATGCTCTTTGTGCTGTTACCATATCGTTTACTGATTGTGTGTTGTTGTAGTTTACAACCTATTTGGAATCAGTCCTGTTACAATCCTATTGTAATGAGTCTCCTGCTGATGAAGTTTACATATGACGCCCATGACCTAGAAGATCCTTATCCCTAATCAGATTCCCTAGGTGAGTGCTCATTATTGGCCCCACCCACATATTGAATGATTTACAGTGATTATATAAGCTCTTACTTACTAGGATGTTTATAATATCCCTAGGTGCTACTGACCAGATACTATCCCCAGTCCTGATGATGACCCGCCATTGATTTATGTCAACATATAGGGTGAAAACGTCAACATGATTTTGAATGTGGATTAAAACTATAAAGAAATTCTATGTGACTTCAGGGCTTCCTGGATTGACCGAGCCACCTGAAGTGCATATTGTTCTTAAACCACCTTCTGTATATATTGTATATATCACCTACACTTCTTTTCACAATATTCACTTTCACTGTGCTTTTCGAATTAGGAGCACCTACCAACATAAGTATAATCTTCTTTTGTAATGAAAATGTAAAAAGAAACAAAAAGCAATAAAACTTTATTTATGCTACATTTATTGTAGATTGGATATTCATAATCATTTAATCAATAGATTACCATGGAAGTCTAGGAGTAATTCCCCCTTTCTTTGACCATATTTTCACTTTCATTTACTTTCTAGAAGTGGCATTTTCAAACTAACAATCTAAAAACCAACTTCACTAAAAGATGTATTTTTAAATAATTGTGGATTCAGATACCCTAACTACACATTTCTATCTGCTTCCAAAAGGAATCTGCAGCCCCCTTGTTAACATATGAGAAAGATAGGCCTTGCAACAGTGAAGACTGAATTTAGCAGTATTTCACTGTTAGGACATGTATCACTCATCAGTACATGTCCCACAATTAATATACACTGTACCCTGCCCATGGGGCTGCATAGGGGCCTATATTAGGGGTGCCTTTCATGTATAAAAAGGGAAGGTTTAGGCCTGTTAAGTGGGTGCACTTGCCAAGTCAAATTGGCAGTTTAAAACTGCACACAGACACTGCAGTGGCAGATCTGAGCCTTGTTTATAGGGCTACTAGTGTGGGTGGCACAACGAGTGCTGCAGGTCCACTGGTAGCATTTGATTTGCAGGCCCTGGGCACCTCAAGTGCACTTTACTAGGTACTTACCAGTAAATCAAATATGCCAATCATGGATAAGCCAATTTACAAATCTAATTTATACAGAGAACACTTACACTTTAGCAGTGGTAAAGTGTCCAGAGCAAACAAAACAGCAAAAACAGAGTCCAGCACACAGAAACAACCTGGGAAGCAGAGGCAAAAAGTTACAGGAGACCACGCCAAGGATGCCAAGTCTAATAGCATGCATAACTCTTGTAAATGTTTGATAAATGAGACATTCACATGACTTGTGCTTAAGTGTGATTTTTTTGTGGAAATACAAAAAACTTCTGTGACAAAAATGGTGATAAGTTTATTCATGGTGATGCCATCATCAGGATAGCTGTTACATCATTGGGGAACACAAGCCCAGTGTCCTTGCACCATAGGAAAATGGAGATTGGTTACAGAACAGCCAACTGGGTGGCACACAAGGGGAACAGTTCAGGAGAGGTTTACTTCCTGGCTGTGGGTTAGGTCTTGGCATCTGCTCCTGCTGGATGTCTGGGTGGACATCCACGTTTGCAGAGGGCTTCTTCCACTACAGAGGGTGGGGTGTCTAAGGCATGTCCTTCCACTGGCACGGCCTCCATTCTGCTAGCAGTCATAGATGTAGAAGGGCCTGATGTATGATTGACAGTGGAAGGGGCCAGATGCTGGGTACAAAACCTACTCAATGTGGTATTCAAGTCTCTTCGTAGTAGTAGTACTAAACCTACTCAGACTGGTATTCAAGTCACTCAGCACTCCTGCAGTGTAAGCGTAGTAGGCATTTTGTGCCTGCCACTGCTGCATGACTTCCTGGTGGTTGCCCCTATGTAGCTTTTGGATTTCCCCCAACATGGTGATATCTTGGCCCATCATGCCTTGGGAACTTTCGTAGGCTCCCAAGACTTGGGTTTCCTGGTCAGTATTGTCCCTTTGAAACCATATCCTCTGGCTCACAGCATCCCTCCCACACACCCTGCCCACATGTGCCTGTGTTCCTGGCACAGTGTACCCAATCCTAGTGGTGGCAGGTCCATCATTGTCAGGGGTGAGGCTCAGGCACCTGTACAGTGAGGCACACAATGGATGAAACAGTCCTTGGGGCACAGGTTGGGGGTGAATGGCTGCCTGTGATGTAGATGCAACAGGGCTGGGAGGAGCTGATGTGGGCAAGGTGAGGCTGACTGGCCAGGTGTCCCAGATGGGCCAGGTTCTTCATGAAACTTCAGACATCCAGGGGTGTTGTCCTCACTAGGACCTTCACCCAGAGATGTTGTGGCAGTCTCCGTTATCCTCTCCATGCTGACAATGGCAAGATTACCTGTGGAGGGAGTGGAACACAGTGTTTAGGTTATAATGGGGGTATTCTAGCAGTTGTGTGAGGTGCAGACAGTGCCTTGACATGATCCCCAGCAATGGTGCAATATGTAACTTGGTACAACATGAAACCCTATAAGTTAAATTCCATACACCATGTTTAATGCTGGTAAACTATGTTGGTAGTGATTGTACAGCTGATGGCATCTGATATTTTCTGATAATTGACATGGCTGTTCACCTCTGTTACCTAGTGAAATGTCTGGTATGATAGCTGGCACAAATAAGAGCTGTAGAATGCACATTGGTGTCCTTATAGGATCACAGTATATGAGTTTACAATGGACATTGACATGTATCTGGATGTGCTGCATGTGCATCCACTCAGCCATCTGAATTTCCAAACCAGGTGAGTATATTTCTAGCTTGGGATATTTGGTCTGTGGGTATTATATATGGACACTGAGCTGCGTTTCGCTTGGGATGTTAGTGTGAGTGAGCCATTGCATTGCTGTCATTGTCATGTACTGTTCCACATTAGAACAATCAAGATGGGTTAGATTGGATATTGGTTTGACATGCATGACAAGTAATGTTTTGTGCAGTGTACTGCTGTTGAATATGTAGAAATTTTGCATTCTGGGAGGTGTAGTGCTATACTTGGCCAGTGCTTCACATGCCATTTCTAAGGGCTGTGGGGCTAGATGTGTATAGTGGACACGTGGCATGCCAGGAAGGGGTATTAGGTGATTAAAAGAAAGTTGTAGTAGGTGGAGTGTAAATAGGAGTGGATGTAGGTGGTGAGGGAGCATGCAAGACAAAGCAATTGTGGCACATGAGTGTTGTTGGTACGTACCAGACTCCACTCCCCCAGGTATTCCTGTCAGGCCCTCAGAATCCAATATATTCAAGACCTTCTCCTCCCAAGTTGTGAACATAGGGGGAGCAAGTGGGGGCCCACCATCAGACTTCAGTACCGCTCGCTGGTGCCTGAATGCCATGGAACAGATATTCCCGCTGAGGCCGTTCCACCTATTCCTGATGACCTAATTTTGTCTGGATGACTGCCTACAGAATTGACCCTGTCGACTATCCTTTGCCACAACTCCAGTTTCCGGGCAATAAATGTTTTTTGGACCTGTGCTTCGAACAGGTGCTTCTCTACCTTGACAATTTCATCCACTATGACCCTCAACTCCTCATCACTGAAACATAGGTGTTTTTGTTAGGACATGGTACTGGTTGTGAATACGGTGTGGTTGTGTGCAAAGTGAATGGGTACAGAGTTAGAAAAATGTGAGGTGTAGGTGCTGTGATGTGAGTGTGTGACAGGTGTTGTGGATTGTGTGTGGCACTAATGTGTGTGTTTGGTATGTTGTGCAGGTTTGTGATGTGTGCGCAGTGAAGTGTAAATGGGTGCCTATTCTTGTTATTTTGAACTCTCTAGAATGTTGGCTGTCTGTGGTTGTGTGGTATTTTGATTGCAAAGGACTGTGGGTTTTGTTGGGGTGTGTTATATAGTGCATTAAGTAAGTGTGTTGGGTGTGTGGATGTGTTTCAGGTGTGGGGTATTCAATGTGGTGTGGTGTGGTGTTCTGACAGAAGTGAGTTGAGACTGCTGCGGTTAGTAACTCCATTGGTTTTCCGCCGTGGAAGAACCGCTGTCGTGATTTGTGAATCGAAATCTGATAGGAGGATTTCTTTCAGGCTGGAGGTTCTTGTGGTGGGACTACCTCTTTTCCATACTCCAGTATCGTGGAGGTTTCGGAAATGTGGCTCTTGTCTGGTGGACTTTACAATGTGACTCTTAAGGCAGAGGTCGGATTGCTGCCAACATAGTGGTCTTTTGGCGACCGCCACTGCGGCGGGCTTACCAAAAGACCGCAAAACTCGTAATGATGCCCTAAGACTGCCACAATTTACTGGTGGGCTTGTGACGGCATCTAGGAGAGTCTTCAGTTAAGCCCATTAGACCTGTGACTGAAATTTATAGAGCACAAGCCCTGGAGAGAGTCATGTACAGGGCAGAGATTTGGGTCCATAAAGCAGTTAACAACATTAAGCAGCTAGAAAATACATTCTTAAGTCAACTTGTAAATCTCCCTTCCAGCACAAAATTGGTTCCGCTAAGGATAGATTTGGGCATTAGACCCATCTCAGAGGCCATTGGCCTCAGGACTCTCCTGTTCTGGAGAAGAATATGGGCTACCCCTGAGTTTATTGTATATAGACGGGGCTTTGGGGAGATCTTAAGGTCCATGGGTGCAAGGAAGCTGCTTTGGCTCTGGTATATCAGGGAAACCTTGAAAAACATGGACAAAGGCAGTATGTGGGGGCAACCTACAGATGCTTGTTTGTCTACTTCTAAGAGGGATTTAGCTAAGTATTATAAATTATAGAAGCAGTCTTCCCTTTTTACAAATCCATCTTTAAGGTCCATGACTCTTAGATTCTTAGAACACAAGGATACCTCTAAATTTGAACCCTGCTTAGGCGAGGTCCAATCTGTGCTTTCGTGGAAGCTATACCTGCAGTTTAGTTTTCCCTGCACACGTTCACTATGCACTGTAGGAGTGGGGGTAACATGCTGAGCTCCGACTGCCCTGTTTGTGACTTGGTGGAGGAAACAGAGGCACACATTCTTTTTTTCTGCCAGGCATTATAGGAACCAAGGTCTAAATGGCTGGTTCCACTCGGGTAGGAATCTAGGCACATTGCAGTACTATGTGGCACTCAGAATCTTAAAAACAGATATGCACCAGCTGATTGTTTTTGCTGTCTCAAGATATTTATTTATGGCTTGGTGCACAAGGAAAAGGCATGTGTAATTGCCCATGAGTTCAGCTGGGCCATTATTTTTAAAATGTATGGTTTTAACTATTTATTATTGTGTTTACCTTTATTTGACATGGTTTTATGTTTTTATTGAGTTGCATTTCTTTTATTGTGGAGATATGGCATGTTACCTGTGCAATGTATAGCAACTTTGTTCATGCACTTTTACGCCTTTGAGCCACAATAAAGCTATTAACAAACACATTTTGTTAATAGGCCTTTTCCTTAATGTTCTTTTCCCCATGCATAGAACAGTTTTGTCTAGTGTCGTCATCCTTTTCGATATTAAGATAAAAAGTTTCGATTTCAGAACAAATGCTTTGCCCACTATACCCTCAATAAGTAGCTCTTGCTTAACTATAGCATTTCTCCTCTTATACTTGTTGTCTTTTTTAGCAAATTTTGTGTTACTCTACTTCAAAACATTTGTACTCTTATCTCCTTAAACTGGTTTTGTCTCCACGTCAACTTCTTTCTTTCCTTATCGCATTTTCTACTTTTACACCATGCAGTCCTTCGTCTTTATCATTTGATTTATAATTCCTCTTTTTTGGACACCCAGTTTGCAATTTTAAATTTTATAGAAAGTCCTTAGTGCTATTAGCAGCTGTTCTTTTTTCTTGTCCACATCTTCTACCTCATCTGTCTTTTTACTGTCAGTTTGAATTAGGTAGTATTGTTTCCTCTGTTTTTCTCTTCTCCTTTTTTAGTAGGTTGTGTCAATATCTGACTATATATCTCACTCACCATATTAATTCATCTATGAGATGACTACCAGATATTTAAGTGAATATGGTAAATACACAAACATGTAAATGTGTGTACAACTGGCTACACTGCTGATGAAAACATAACTGCTACCTGGGTTGTCTGTACAAATGAATGACCAGCCCTATGAGTGTCTGACTGGCTGTATCAATGGTTGTCTCCTTCTCTTAATAGGTATATAAGTGCCAGTATTGCCTGCAGACTAAATACACAAGTGAGCGTAGTGGTCTGCAAGTGCATGTCCAACTCAGTGAAACTTATAAAGACATGTTTAATGTTTTAATCACAAAGCACCGTGCTCTATTGCCTACTTACAAGCTAGCTGAGTGCTCATTTTCTGCAGTAAAATGATAAAGGATTATTAAGCAATCTTTCTAATGGGAACTGGACATAACAGTGCACACTTAGGCCCATATTTATATTTTTTAGCGCCGCATTTGCATCATTTTTTCATGCAAAAGTGGTGCAAACTTGCAAAATATAATTGTATTTTGTAAGTTTACGCCGCTTTTGTGTAAATAAATGATGCAAATGCGGTGCTAAAAAAGTACAAATATGGGACTTAGGGCCAGATGTAGCAAACGTTTGCGACTCGCAAACGGGCCGATTTGCAATTTGCGACAGTGCAAAATCGGAAATGGGATGCAAAAAGCCCATTTCCGACTCGCAAAAAGCGATGGGACCCGTTTGCAAGTCACATCCGTTGCGACCCCATTTTGCGACCCGCAAATTGCAAGTCGCAATTTGTGAGTCGCAAACCTTATGCAATTGCAACTCGCAAATTGCGACTAGTCGCAAAAAGCCCAGTTTGCAAGTCGCATTTACCACTAACTCAGAGCAGGTGGTAACCATTACCAAAGTATAAAAGGAGACCCAGAAGGCATCTGGGTCACTCAAGATGGCGGACATATACCTGATAGCAGTGAGGAGGAGAGTCTACGCAGCCCAGCAGAGGAGGAGGAGGGGCCACAGACAGGAGAAGATATATAGAACAAGGCAGACCCTTTTCCAGCAAACTGAAGAGGAGATCTATGATAAATACCGCCTTAGCAGCGCTGCCATTCTAGAATTAATCGATTTACTAAAACCACAGCTAGAACACAAGACTCTGCGTGGCTGCGCCATCCCTATGCATGTGCAAGTACTATGCGCACTGCACCTCTTGGCCTCAGGGAGCTATCAGGGGGTCATTGCCGTGGCAGGTGGGGTATCCCAAAGTGCAGTGTCAAGGTTCCTCAGGGCATTCCTAGATGCCTTAGTAGCGCACAGGTCTCAGTTCATATACTTACCAAGGAATGAGGCAGAAATGAACAGCACGAAGCTGGACTTTTACCGCATTGCCCACTTCCCCCATGTCATTGGATGTGTAGATGGGACACACATTCAAATATGCCCCCGCTAATCTGGAACATATTTTCCGCAACAGAAAGTGTACCCACTCACTCAACATACAGGTTGTTTGTGATGCCCATTACGTCATCACGGACATCGTAGCTAAGTTTCCAGGCAGTACCCATGACTCATACATTTTTAGACATAGTGGGATACATCAACGCCTGGAACGTGGGGAGTTTGGAGACGGATACCTCCTAGGTAGAGCTGCATACACCTTGCAGACATACACACAGGTCACTGTGCACGACTATCTGGACTTACTAACAGTGTACTTTTGTGCCCGACAGGTGACAGTGCATATGCTCTAAGGCCATGGATCATGACTCCATTCTTAACACCCAGCAATGATTCAGAGAGGCAATACAACAGTGCGCATAAGAGGACCAGGAACCTCATAGAGCGCACCTTCGGACTCCTGAAGGCAAGATTCCGATGCCTCCACCGCAGCGGAGGCGCCCTCCAATACACCCCCATTACTGCTTTCAAAATTGTGGTCGCATGCGCCATCCTCCACAACATAGCCACCCGACGTGGGCTACCTCTCACCCCTGCAGACCCAGATCCTGATGATGAAGAGCAAGAACAACCACATCGCCTTCATTGGGGATTGGAGTCTAGCTAATCAAGGCAGACTGAGACGGGACCACATTGCAACGCAATATTCTGGACGGTACGTGTCAACTCCCACCATACTCACCTATTAACCATTTGTTAAGTGTAACAAAAATAACTGTTTTATGAATGTCATGAAGAAACTATATACAAGTTGAAATTGTCCATGGGCAGGAAAATGCCAACCAGTCATGTGGCACATTAACGCCATGTGCCACATGAATCTGTCCTGGCTGTTATCTATGATCTCCTGCCCCTCCTGCCAGCCTGGCTGGTCCCTGCTGCGTCCATGGTGCTGTGCCTACCACTCCTCAGCACCCTACTGTGAGTGGCAGAGACACTGCTCACTGTTGAGCCCTCCTCCCAGGTGTATTTGTGAACTTCCTGGCTGTGATGTCATCATCATGTGCCAGGAAGTGTTTCCAGGGTGTTCTGGTATGCTTTCTGGAGTGTTCTGCTGCATCTGCAAGCAATTTTGAAGGTATTCGCAATTTGCGACACCCACTCGCTAATTGCGAGTTAGTTTTTGCACACTCGCAAACAGCGACCTTGCAAACTGCGGACTCGCACACAGCGTTGCGAGTCCGGCTGCGAGTCGCAAAATCGGATCGCTTTTTTTTCTGGCATTCCAATTTGCGACTCGCATTTTGCGAGTCGCATCAACTCGCAAAATGCGAGTCGCAATTTTTATTTTTGCTACATCTGGCCCTTAGAGTCTGTAATACTAGGCCTCACCCATGTTTAAAGTAGTACTTGTGTAGATAAGTGAGTAGGTTGTGTCAGTATTTGTCTACATATCTGACTGAGTGTATCAGTACATCTATGAATGTCCACCAAATGTTTAACTACATATTGGCAAGAGAGGAGTATGTAAGTGTGTGTTTGCAAGTGGCTCCGATACTGTTGCAAACATAGCTACTGTCTGGCTGTACGCATGAATATATAAGCAGACCTCGAAGTGGCCATGTCAGTGGCTCTATCCCTCGGTTAATAGGAATATGAGTTGTAGTATCTACGACAGAGTTTATACATATGTGGGCATTAGGCTCTTTACGGCCACATGTATCTCGGTTAAACTTAGAACAACATGTTACATTAATTATTAACAAACTACCCAGCTATATGGCCTACCTATAGCCTACCTAAGGGTTGAATCTTGTGTGCTAAAAGGGAACTGTAATCTTTCTTTCCTGATTACTATACATTTATGTAATGTTGTCATAGAGTATTATTTATATTCCTTTTAGTGATTATGAACATGCTCCTCACTCTCATTCATCTTATGAACAATCATCCCTGTAGTAACAACTTTGAAATTAAAATACATTATATTACCAATACTTGTTAAGTGTGTTTGTTGGGCTGTATATTTGTCTCTCAGTATTAGTTAGAATGTCTTCTCACTGAAAATGCGCAAAAAACAAGCAGAAGAATGGCACACCACTGTCAAGCAAGGGAACCATTAATGGCCATCTTTTCAACTTTGATTTCAATTTTACCCAATCACAAAGCGAATCAGAATGGATCTTTTATATTTAACTATTTCTACACATCTTCACACTGGATCTCACAGCTAACCCTTTTCAAGAGTCCGCAAAAGATAGCCCAATTTCATAACAGTTTTCGCTGGATCAGTTCATCCACCACAGCGCTCAGCACGTCTCCGCCATGTAGCCATCCGGAGATCAACATGGGAAGATGACATTTATTTTTAGCTCATATTCTCAAATAATGCTATATATTCCTCTTGGAATAAAAAAAATATGTATTTTCACCTAGACATACTTTTAAATATGTTTTTCTTTTCTTCTCACAGGAACTGTAACTACAAAGTCAGTGTTCTCTTTTTATAGCCTTCCCTCCATGTTCCTCTAGCTGTACTACCATGGTAACGTACTTTGTAACATTCTCTTTCAGCAGTACTTCATGAGTTCATAACAGTTTCTCCAAGCTCCATGCTTATTTTTAAATGCAAAATAGATGTGGTTGACTTTTCCAAATAATATACATATCCTAAATAGCAACACTTTGGTGGTCATTACGACCCTGGCGGATTACTTCCGCCAGGGCCGCGGGACGCGGTGGCACCGCCGACAGGCCGGCGGTGCCCCGCGGGGCATTCTGACCGCGGCGGCTTAGCCGCGGTCAGAGAAGGGAAACCGGCGGTCTCCCGCCGGTTTCCCGCTGCCCCCAAGGAATCCTCCAAGCCGGCGCAGCTTGCTGCGCCGGCTTGGGGATTCCGACTCCCCCTCCCGCCATCCAGTTCCTGGCGGTTCTCCCGCCGGGAACCGGATGGCGGGAGGGGGAGTCGCGGGGCCCCTGGGGGCCCCTGCAGTGCCCATGCCAACGGCATGGGCACTGCAGGGGCCCCCGTAAGAGGGCCCCAAAATGTATTTCACTGTCTGCATAGCAGACAGTGAAATACGCGACGGGTGCAGTAGCACCCGTCGCACCTTCCCACTCCACCGGCTCGATTACGAGCCGGCTTCATGGTGGGAAGGTCGTTTTCCCCTGGGCTGGCGGGCGGCCTTTCGGCGGCCGCCCGCCAGCCCAGGGGAAAACTTGGAATACCCTCCGCGGTCTCTGGACCGCGGAGCGGTATTCCTGACGCGCAACATTGACGGGCGGCCTCCGCCGCCCGTCAATGTTGGAATGAGGGCCTTTGTCTGCTTTCTCAAAAGGCAATCCCACATCTATTTTCTTTTCTCATAAAATCACTACCTACCTTTATGCAACACCATATTTAGAACTATCAATACAAATTGTTCTTTCAAATTTGAAATAGTACTGTTCATTTTCAACTGCATTTCATTTCAACACTGCCCCATTAAGCTTTATCCTTGTCCTGAGAGGAACTCTAGCTTCACTCCAGAATGCTCAGAGTGTGAATTGTGGGACACAGCTTTGTGTTTTGGGCCAGAGAGAGTGCAACAAAGAGTGACATTGACAAGGACCTGTGTTTATGCAGTGTGGGTATTGCACTGATTGGCCAGAGGGGGTTCAAGTGTCATCAACTGCTCCCTTTGGTTGACATCAATAAGTATTGCCAATATCCAGACCTTATGATTGTGCACTGTGGTGGCAATGACTAGGCACAGTTACTGAGATAGGATTGTACATTTTAACAAAGGATACCCCTGGAAAATAAATAGCACTTTTCCCACACACCACCTTTGTTTTTTCTAACATTTGCAAAAGGCAAAGGTGGAAGTGGTCAAGTGAATGCTGTCCACAAATGGACAAATCCAAGAAAACATGTTAATAAAACTGTTTCCGCATTCCTCAGAGTCCCTAACATGGGCTCTGTATAACATAATAATATACAGCATGATATGGGTGGTTTATACAGAAATGATGGAGTTCACCTAACATACAAAGGTAACAGGGTGTTCCTGCAGAACTGGAGAGGCTGCATCCTGTTTCAAATGCAGTTATCAAGTACACCCTGTAAACACAAAGGCTCTTTTCAGAGCCAAGCCTTTTTACCATAGGTTTAATTTTTCATTGTGTTTTCCTGTTTGTTTATTTTAAATATCATTCGGATCCGCGGATCCATCCGCTGATCTTGAAAACACCAAAAAGAAAAAATATTGGCATGTTCAACCCATTATTAAGTTATCTGCCACTTTGATATCAACTCCTGGAGTCAGGGAATTCCTATCCTGACCTCTTCATATACATTGCTGCCCACAAATGTAGCCCTGGGAGCCTTACTCAAACCACAAAAATGTGGCTGCACTCTTCCCTTTCAGGTTGTGGCCAGCCAACATTGCATGAGTGTGTCTGTGGGTATGAAGGTACTTGTGAACGTGTGTAACTAGGTATGAGGCTGGCTGTAAGAGTATCTGACTGGGTGTGAGAGTGGGAGTGAGAATGTCCATCCCAGTGTGAGTGTGGGTGTGAGAGTATCTGTCTGGGTTTGAGAGTGGGTGCAAGAGTGTCTGTCTGGGTGTGAAACTGGTTGTGAGAGTGTCTGTATGGATCTCAGTCTGGGTGTAACAGTGTCCCTCTGAGTTTGAGAACAGGTGTGAGGGCATCTGTCTGGGTGTGAGGGGGAGTGTATCTGTGTTGGTGTGGAAATGGGTGTGAGAATGTCTGCATAGATATGAGAGTGGGTGTAAGAGCATTTGTCTTGGTTTGAGAGTGGGTATGAGAATATCTGTCTGGGGGTGAGAGTGGGTGTGAGAGTGTCTCTCTGGGTGTGAGAGTGTCTGTATAGATGTGAGAGTGGGCGTAAGAGCATCTGTCTGGGTTTGAGAGTGGGTGTAAGAATGACTGTCTGGCTGTGAGAGTGTGTGTGAGAATTACTGTCTGGTTGTAAGAGTGGGTGTGAAAGTGTCTGTCTGGGTATGATACTGTAGGAAAGTACCATCTTGCCTGGCATGTTACCCCCATATTTCACTGTATATATGTTGTTTTAGTTGTATGTGTCACTGGGACCCTGCCAGCCAGGGCCCCAATGCTCATAAGTGTGCCCTGTATGTGTTACCTGTGATATGACTAACTGTCTCACTGAGGCTCTGCTATCCAGAACCTCAGTGGTTATGCTCTCTCATTTCTTTCCAAATTGTCACTAACAGGCTAGTGACCAATTTCACCAATTTACATTGGCACACTGGAACACCCATATAATTCCCTAGTATATGGTACTAAGGTACCCAGGGTATTGGGGTTCCAGGAGATCCCTATGGGATGCAGCATTTCTTGTGCCACCCAGAGGGAGATCTGACAATTCTTACACAGGCCTGCCAGTGCAGCCTGAGTGAAATAACGTCCACGTTATTTCACAGCCATTTACCACTGCACTTAAGTAACTTATAAGTCACCTATATGTCTAACCTTTACCTGGTAAAGGTTGGGTGCTAAGTTACTTAGTGTGTGGGCACCCTGGCACTGGCCAAGGTGCTCCCACATTGTTCAGGGCAAATTTCCCGGACTTTGTGAGTGCGGGGACACCATTACACGCGTGCACTATACATATGTCACGACATATGTATAGCGTCACAATGGTAACTCCGAACATGGCCATGTAACATGTCTAAGATCATGGAATTGTCACCCCAATGCCATTCTGGCATTGGGGATACAATTCCATGATCCCCGAGTCTCTAGCTCAGACCCGGGTACTGCCAAACTTCCTTTCCCGGGGTTTCACTGCAGCTGCTGCCAACCCCTCAGACAGGTTTCTGCCCTCCTGGGGTCCAGCCAGGCTTGGCCCAGGAAGGCAGAACAAAGGACTTCCTCAGAGGGAGGGTGTTACACCCTCTCCCTTTGGAAAATGGTGTCAGTGCTGGGGAGGAGTAGCCTCCCCCAGCCTCTGGAAATGCTTTGATGGGCACAGATGGTGCCCATCTCTGCATAAGCCAGTCTTCACCGGTTCAGGGATCCCTCAGCCCTGCTCTGGCGCGAAACTGGACAAAGGAAAGGGGAGTGACCACTCCCCTGACCTGCACCTCCCCTGGGAGGTGCCCAGAGCTCCTCCAGTGTGCTCCAGACCTCTGCCATCTTGGAAACAGAGGTGCTGCTGGCACACTGGACTGCTCTGAGTGGCCAGTGCCAGCAGGTGATGTCAGAGACTCCTTCTGATAGGCTCCATCAGGTGTTGCTAGCCTATCCTATCTCCTAGGTAGCCAAGCCTCCTTTTCTGGCTATTTAGGGTCTCTGCTTTGGGGAATTCCTTAGATAACGAATGCAAGAGCTCATCAGAGTTCCTCTGCATCTCTCTCTTCACCTTCTGCCAAGGAATCGACTACTGACCGCGCTGGAAGCCTGCAAAACTGCAACAAAGTAGCAAAGACAACTACTGCGACCTTGTAACGCTGATCTTGCCACCTTCTCGACTGTTTTCCTGGTGGTGCATGCTGTGGGGGTAGTCTGCCTCCTCTCTGCACTAGAAGCTCGAAGAAATCTCCCGTGGCTCGACTGAATCTTCCCCCTGCAACCGTAGGCACCAAAGAACTGCATCACCGGTCCTCTGTGTCTCCTCTCAGCACGACGAGTGAGGTTCCTTGAACTCAGCAACTCTGTCCAAGTGACTCCCACAGTCCAGTGACTCTTCAGTCCAAGTTTGGTGGAGGTAAGTCCTTGCCTCCCCACGCTAGACTGCATTGCTGGGAACCGCGTGTTTTGCAGCTACTCCGGCTCCTGTGCACTCTTCCAGGATTTCCTTTGTGCACAGCCAAGCCTGGGTCCCCGGCACTCTAACCTGCAGCGCACAACCTCCTGAGTTGTCCTCCGGCATCGTGGGACCTTACTTTGTGACTTCGGTGAGCTCCGGTTTTCTCCACTTCATAGTGCCTGTTCCAGCACTTCTGTAGGTGCTGCTTGCTTCTGAGAGGGCTCCTTGTCTTGCTGGGTACCCCCTCTGTCTCCTCACACAATTGGCGACATCCTGGTCCCTCCTGGGCCACAGCAGCATCCAAAAATCCTAACTGCCACCCTTGCAGCTAGCAAGGCTTCTTTGCGGTCATTCTGCACGAAAATACCTCTGCACGACTCTTCATGACGTGGGACATCCATCCTCCAAAGGGGAAGTTTCTAGCCCTTGTCGTTCTTGCAGAATCCACAGCTTCTACCATCCGGTGGCAGCTTCTTTGCACCCACAGCTGGCATTTCCTGGGCATCTGCCCACTCCCGACTTGATCGTGACTTTTGGACTTGGTCCCCTTGTTCCACAGGTACTCTCGTCAGGAAATCCATTGTTGTTGCATTGCTGGTGTTGGTCTTCCTTGCAGAATTCCCATATCATGACTTCTGTGCTCTTTGGGGAACTTAGGTGCACTTTGCACCCACTTTTCAGGGTCTTGGGGTGGGCTATTTTTCTAACCCTCACTGTTTTCTTACAGTCCCAGCGACCCTCTACAAGGTCACATAGGTTTGGGGTCCATTCGTGGTTCGCATTCCACTTCTAGAGTATATGGTTTGTGTTGCCCCTATCCCTATGTGCCCCCATTGCATTCTATTGTGACTATACATTGTATGCACTGTTTTCTATTGCTATTACTGCATATTTTGGTATTGTGTACATATATCTTGTGTATATTTGCTATCCTCATACTGAGGGTACTCACTGAGATACTTTTGGCATATTGTCATAAAAATAAAGTACCTTTATTTTTAGTATATCTGTGTATTGTGTTTTCTTATGATATTGTGCATATGACACTAGTGGTACTGTAGGAGCTTCACTCGTCTCCTAGTTCAGCCTAAACTGCTCTGCTAAGCTACCTTTTCTATCAGCCTAAGCTGCTAGACACCCCTCTACACTAATAAGGGATACCGGGACCTGGTGCAAGGTGTAAGTACCCCTTGGTACCCACTACAAGCCAGTCCAGCCTCCTACAGATACTGGATGTGAGAGTGTCTGTAAGGATCTCAGTGTGTGTGTAAGAGCATCTGCCTGGGTGTGAGAGTGTCTGTCTGGATGTGGGTATGAGAGTGTCTGTGTTGGTATGAGAGTGGGTGTGAGAGTGTCTGTCTGGGTGTGTGAGCGGGTGTGAGAGTGTCTGTGTGGAGTGGGAGCGGGTGTGAGAAGGTATGTCTTGGTGTGAAAGTGTCAGTCTGGGTGTGACAGTAAGTGTGAGAGTATCTGTCTGGATGTGAAACTGGGTGTAAGAGTGTCTGTATGGATCTCAGTCTGGGTGTACCAGCATTTGTCTGGGTGTGTGGGTGTGGGTGTAAGAGTATCTGTCTGGTATTGAGAGTGGGTTTGAGAGTGTCTGTCTTGGTGTTAGAGTGGGTGTGAGAAAGTTTGGGTGTGAGAGTGTCTGTATCAATATCAAATTTTATTAGCATAGTTAATTAAAACCAACGCCAACTTTAAGATTCATTCACATAATCATTTCAGAATAAAACACAGATCGTACTCCTATCTAATAATACTAACACAGAGACATTTACTTAAAATAGAAATTATAAGAAGAGAGCCTAGGAACCACACGCTCACAAATTGCCTGAGTAAAGTGACAGTACAACACAATACAATAAACGTAAAAGTGCTATCTATATCAAAGTGACAGGGAGCATTTAAAAAAAGATGTATAAACCCAGTTACCTTTCGTACACCTCTTCAGTAAGTCACAACCCATTGAGCTCAAAATTAGCTTAGGCTTTCTTCCGTCCACCCATTTTTTCTTTAGTTTCTGATTAAATACCCATTATCATAATGAAACCTAAAAACATATGGGGCAACTCTTGACTTTAATCTGACCTACTCAATTATTTTAGACATTTATTTAAAAATCGGCAGTATAAATTTGGTCCCCCTACAGGCCAATGAAATTGAGGTACCACTTAACCAATTAATAACAGCTTGCCTACATGATCGAATGTTCAAAATCCTAAAAATATGTTTTGAGTACATTTTCCTCTGTACTTCCAGCACCAGACACACACAGAAAACATGTACAAGTGACTCTTGTTTGTACCCACAAAGATGGCAGGATTGTGTCTGTGACTGATATTTCCAAGAAGGGACAATGGGGGTCATTCTGACCCTGGCGGTCTAAGACCACCAGGGCCACGAATGACGGAAGCACCGCCAACAGGCTGGCGGTGCTTCCTAGCCCATTCTGCGCCGCGGACAGAAAACCGGGGCCGGCGGTTTCCCGCCAATTTTGCCCCGTCTGGGCTAATCCACCATGGCAGCGCTTCAAGCAGCGCTGCCATGGGGATTCTGACCCCCTTCCCGCCAGCCTGTTTCTGGTGGTTGTCACCGCCAGGAAGAGGCTGACGGGAACGGGTGTCTTGGGGCCCCTGGGGGCCACTGGCATGGGCAGTGCAGGGGCCCCCTAACAGGGCTCCGGCCGGCTTTTCACTGTCTGCCTAGCAGACAGTGAAAAGCACGACGGGTGCAACTGCACCCGTCGCACGGCCGCAACACCGCCGGCTCCATTCGGAGCCGGCTTCTGTGTTGCAGCCCTCCTTCCCGCTGGGCCGGCGGGCACTAACATAGTTAGCGCCCGCCGGCCCAGCGGGAAGGTCAGAATGCCGGCAGCGGTCTTCTGACCGCAGAGCGGCCAAATGGTGGTTCCGCCGCCCGCCAGAGTCGGAATGACCACCAATGTCTTTTGTTTCCATCATACCAAAACAAAATCGCATGAATTGATGTTTCAAAATTTGTGAAAAGGACTCTGAAAGGTATTCCTGAGCCCGTAGAGTTTTGTATGATGATAATACAGACTACGCATGCCTTCTTGTAGCCAACGTGTTTTTTCCTGTTAATAAGGACAAAGACCGAGTAGCAGAGTTTGCTATTCAGTTAAACTCCGCTTTCCCTAAGTTCATGCCCCAAACATATTTCAAACCTAATTCCTTAACAACATTGTTTAGATAATGTCCCCATGAGTCTTTCAGATTTCAGCGCTGTTGTTCCTCAATTTCAATCCAGCATAAGTTACCAATAAAACCAATCGCAGCTGCTCGCAGTCACCAACAAAATTTAATACAAGCACACTTGCTCTGAAATTAATGTTTTTTCACCCCAAATTCTAAATGTACCTGGTTAGGTGAAGCTGAGTTTGGAATCTGAAACACTGTTTTTTTAAACCTTCGACTGAATTCGCTTCAAGGAAACTATTTCCTTGCACTGCATAATTTCAGCCCCATAAGTGACTGTTGGCATAAGCCGTGCCGACATTACTGAAAGCAAGTAATTATATGAAGGAAAACTTAGTTTTTGTTTTAATAACATAAACCCATAAGTCAAAGTGTGTGCCTTTGAGAGGCAGCAAGCTGTGGTTAAAAGGTTGGTGATGATCCACTATGAAACCCAAATATTTGTATGAAGGGACAACCTCCAAATTCAATCCAAACCTTGCTTATCAATATAACTGATAAGAGCATTGATATTACGCTGCAAACCAACTGGTGTTTGACCATGTAATACAATGCCATCTGCATACTGTAAACATGCTTTTGCTTCCAAGGCCAGAATGGGCGGATGACAGTTTTCAATTGAAAGAGCATCGGCCAAGTCTGGAAGGTATAAGTTAAACTTGACCACCCTCTCCTATTTTAACTTAAGCCCAGGTGTCCAAATATAATTTCAGAATTTCGCTCAATAGGCTACTGCGGAGACTCCGACCTTTCAATTTTTCCTACAGGTAAACTCTGGGCACAGAGTCAAAAGCCGGCTTATGGTCAATAAAACACGCAAATAGCCGACTTTTCTTAGATCTGGCCTTTGCACCTAACAGAGACAATGCTGCTAAATTAGTTACTGCCCTCATGCCAATTCTAAATCCTGTCTGACTTCATGGTAAAAGCTGTTTCTCATTTATCCATACTGATAGTTACTGCAAACGACAGGATGCAGAAAGCATTGCTTCAACATCAGTCAAAGCTATTAGCCTATAATTTAGAAGGGAAGCGGGATTACCATTTTTATAAATCAGATGGAACATGTTACCTTTCCATGCATCTGGCAGCCGCTTTATACGGTGAAGATCGTTAAACAGAAGTGGCAAATAGGAGGCCCAATATGTTACATCTCCTCTAAAGAAGGCATTTGGAATTCCACTCTGACCTGCGGCCCCATCCAATTTTAATTTCTTTATTTTGCCTGTCAGCTGGTCGATATCCATAAGGGATTGTTCTTGATCGTAAGGGGGAGAGTCTGTTTTCAGCTCCATTCTGAATCCAACATTGGCCAAACTTGAATTATCATGACTTGTTACCGGAGGGACTTCACCCTTCACCTTTGCGTACATTGTGTACATTGCGAACACATGGGCTTTCCAAGAGGCTGCATCTATTCCTACATTAGAATGTCAAGTTTTTCCCAGGACCTCCCCATTCACCAACTGCCAAAACTTTTTGTTGTTCTTCTGTTTGCTAAACATAAGGAACTTGGTCCACAGGTTCTCTTGATAATGCTGTTTTTCTATCCAGGAGTCTTTCTTGTATTGCAGTCTCAGTTTGAGGAGCTTTGCTTTATCTGGGTTCTTACCCCATCGCAATTCCTTTCCCACTTTTTTTGTTTCACGTGAGAGTTGATTTTTTAGTTTACACAGCGTTCTGTTATACCGTGGTTGCCCTTCATAACTACCCTTAATTTTTTTGTTTGCCTCGTTTGCTGGAATTGAAAGATGTTTTTTTATGGAGATTTTTTTCAATAAAGAGTCACATAAATGCTTCCATGCCCTTACCCGTTCTCCTGGTTTGGGTTCTACTTGTTCCTGCCTTTCTAATTCATACTTGAGCTCTTCGATAGTTCCTGCGCAGCTATACACTTACTTCTTCCATCACTTTCTCAATTTCCAGCCACTGCCATTTTAACTTTTAACCATATACTAATGGATTGTGGAAAATGATCACTCTCTTGGCGTACAAGTATTTTGTAGGAGGTAACTAATGGCAGAGCTGCTTCACTTATTAATGTGATGTCAATTATTGACTTTTTTGATCCACTTAAAAAGGTTATTGCTGTAAACGGAACATCCCTTGAGAGGGCAATTAGGTGACACAGGCCATGGTTTTCAAACCTCTTACTCAAATACATTCCACGATATTTTGATCCCCATTTTGGAAAGCCTTTACTCAGGTCAATGTTAAAGTCTCCAGACACAACAAAGATTGCCTCCTTATATTGCCTCTGCAACATCTTTATGATACTTAATAATGTTTCCATGTTTTCTATGTTTTGATCCTTGTTCGGATGAATGTATATAGTTATAAGCAGCAATAGTGTCTTACAACTAGATGACTGCTGGGATGCTAGCAACAACCAGTCAGTTCCAAGGTCAATCTGTTTAATATCACAGTTATATTTGTGGAACAAAATGTTGTGAGACCGCCTTTATGATGTCCACATTTTTGAGACTTTATTGCAGGGACATGGATCCCAACGTAGCCTGAAATTTGAATTTTCTGGGACATAATGAAATCAAACATCTGAAGGAACATCAACGCCTCTGCGTATGTTGGTAAATTTTTCAAACCATGAGAATTCCAGGAGCAAATGTTTATACTATTGTCTGCTACTGTTTGTCTACTAGATTTTTCATAAGGACCAATTGCTGGCATGAACAGATTGCGACCATTGCTTAGTTGAGTTATGGGTCAGAAACGTACCCACAAACACTTGCTGGATCATGCCCTGATGGAGCATACTTAGATGCTTAATAATAGCTCGAGTTTTCCATCTAAACAAGGTCATATCTACTCCTACCACACCTTTCAACACTGCGCCCCCCTTTGATTTTTTCCGGGAGCAATGGGCTGGGGTGTCTGTATAGATGTGAGAGTAGGTGTAAGAATATCTGTCTTGATATGAGAGTGGTTGTGAGAACATCTGTCTTTGTGTGAGAGTGGGTATGCAAATGTCTGTCTAGGTGTGACAGTGGGTGTGAGAGTGTCTGTAAAGATGTGAGAGTGAGTGTAAGAGCATCTGTCTGGGTGTGAGAGTGGGCGTGAGAATGTCTGGCTATGAGAGTGTGTGTGAGAGTGTCTGGGAGTGCGAGAGGATGTGACAGTGTCTGTCTGCATGTGACACTGGATGTGAGAGTGTCTTTATGGATCTTAGTCTGGGTGTAAGAGCATCTGTCTGGATTATAATAGTGGGTGTGACAGTGTCTGTCTTGTGTGAGTGTGAGAAAATCTGTGTTGGTATTAGACTGGGTATGAGAGTGTTTATCTAGGTGTGAGCGTGGGTGTGAGAGGCTGTGTTAGAATGTCAGACTGGGTGTGAAATGGTGTGCCTGGGTGTGAGAGTGGGTGTGAAAGTGTGTATCTGGTTGTGAGGCTGGATGTGAGAGTATGTGTCTGGCTGTGATATTGGCTCTGACTGAGTCTGAGAGTGTCTCAATGAATGCCTGAGTGTGTGCACTAGTAGTTATATATTTTTATGTTTTCAGGACCCACCCATGAATTCACACCAGAGGCCAAACTAAGCCCCATGGATGGATATTCGGATCTTGGGAAATCCAAAATACAAGGATTATGGATATTTTCAGCCTATTCTCTACTGTTTTCACATATTTGTGTGAATACCACGGGATCAGTGATTTTCAACCTTGACCGCAACATATCAATTGCAGCCCATAGTTCAGTTCCAGGGACCACTGCAGTCACCATTTTGTTTTATCAGGGAATGGTTCACAGGGATGAAATTAGGATTGCAATGTACATGATGGGGTCAGGATAGAGGGGGAATCACATAAATGTGGCTTGGTTACAAATATTTGTAAAAAATGCATAAATAGTATTTCATTTTTACATTTTCTGAGATTCACGGATCAATCCGTGGGGCTCAGCGCGGCCCCCAATGTGAATCTGAGGGAGGATCCGGGGATCTCAGAAGACATTAAAAAAAAAATTATGCATTTTTTACTTTTTATTTATAACAAAGCTACATTTATATGATCGTCCTGGCATCGGGGAATTTTACCTTGACACCATCATGTACATTACCCCCCACATTTCAGCCCCTGGGGCCATTCCCTAAAAAGACAAAATGTTGGCCACAACTTCCCTGTGAGATTGTGGCCAGCCAATCAGATTCTTCCTCTTTCTCATGGATCCACATCTCGATCCGTGGTAGACCCACAGAGGATCCAAGCCTCTAGATATCTATAATTCTTGCCCTTAATGTCTCTAAAACCACTGAAGGGATTTTTACCAAATCACAAAAGCACGCTTTCTGGTGCAAGAGCTAGCATTCTACCAAATTTGGTGTAATTCAATCGAGTGGTTCGGGCTATGGTTGTGTTAAAAAACGTGAAAAATCCCATTGCCGTGGAATGGGGAAAAAGTATTTTGGGGCCCCGTATGTCTCAGCCCCCATTTGATGGATCACCCCAAAATATTCAACACTGCAGCTGAACCAATTAAAGTATACATTTTGAAAATTTCCAAAATATTCGCCAAGCAGCGCTAAATTTATTGTAAAAATACAAATCTGGATATAAATGGAGCATAAGACGCAATAGAAAATGGAATTCCAATTGTATTGTCGAATGAGGGTTTCGATTAAAAAAATAAAAAACTACGATATCCAGATTGCACAAGAAACAAGCATATATGAGAAGGGGAGCCCATGTGAAATGAGCATTAACATTGAGAAACATTGAGAAATAAGCAAACATTGTGAGATGACACTGGTGAATTTGAATAGGGTGCATTTATCAAATTAATCAAAGCCTAAAAACTCTATCTCTCTCTTTCCTAATTTCTCTCTGTCAAATCTTTCTCTATCACTCTCTCTCAATCTCTCTCTGTCTCAGGGCTGGGTGGTTATAGGGGATTCACTATAGGGCCTGGCCTGTAGCTTGGCCATACAGTGAACCCCTGGTGCGCATGGCTGAACGGTGTTTAGATTAACGTATAGTAATAAAAATTACGTTAAAGAAACAAAGAAAATCAATAAAAAAAATAAAGGTTATAGGAATGTTAGAGTTAGGAAATAGAATGAAAAAAGCATTGAAATTCACTTAAAAAAAACAAAGGTGATAGAGACTTTATGGTTAGGTTCTGAAATAACTCGTCCAAAGCCTTAGAAATTCATCAGTTGTTATTGTAGTTATTTAAATTAACCAGAAGGTAACTATAACTCGTGCCCTCAATATGCACTGCTAATTACCCCAGATATTACTGCAATTATGACATCTTTTATAACATCATTGATAATATCACCGTAACATTTGCTGGAAAATTATTCATATTATTCAATTATGTGCATGTAAGGGGTACAAGCTATAGTTGCCTTAGAGCACGAGTTATACTTACTTGAAATAACTATGACCATGAATATATAAAGGGGATCCCAAAACGCAGTTTCCCCATTCCTTTTTCCATAGGACCTTCAGACATGCCTACAGCCTGAACCACTGAAAGGAATTACACCAAATTTGGCACAAAGCTAGATTCTGTTCCACAGATTACGCTTTTGTAGTTTGGTGGGATTCAGCTCAGTAGTTTCAGTGTAATTTAAGACCAAAAAAAATATATATATAGGGAAGCGGATTGAACTGTCCCTGTGCTGATATCTGATTGTCTGCCAACTCTTCAACAAGGAAGTGTTGATAGCCATCTTGGGACTCAGCTTCAGCTGAGTCCCAGAAAAAAAAGCCAAAAAATAAGAAAAGTAGTCAGGGTAGAGTCACCCTGACCCCTTAGCCCCGCTTCTGGGGTCCCCGAGGGACCCTGCCAACAAGGTTAAACAGCATTTTTTTTTTGTAAAAAAAAAATCTGAAAAATACACGGATGGATTTCAGTGATCTCATCAGTGATGTCACTGACCATGTCATGAGTGATGTAATATGTCAGGTCATAAGCAGTGCATTACAGGAGCACAAGTTATAGTTAACTCGGGTAACTATAACTGCTGAATTTCCTAGGTTTTGTACAAGTAAATTCAGATGTAACTATAATGTCCCTGTAACCTATTTGTAAATTTTTTCCAGTTCCATTTCCGAACCTTAATGTCCCTGTAACTTTTGATTTTTTCAGTGAATTTCGAAAGTTTTTTACAAGTACTTTCTAAATACACACATGACAGAGCACTCATGATTGTTTTCTGCAGGGAGAAACTTCGTATAGTAGTGGTGCATGGTGCCAGCCTGACTGGGAGGATGTAGGAAGTTGGGAAGGAAAGAGGTAGTGTAAGTCAAGTGAATGATACTGCCAGGATTCTGTTCTAGTTTGAGCTAGATGCTCACTTGGGCTGATATAAGGCATGGTTGTCAACTCATCCTTGTCTTACTCATGTTAGTAAAGTATATCAGGGCTGATGCGTCACCTAGTTGCATTCTTCTCTGTGGCATTATCTCTTAATGTAACTCATAGTCCCAGTCTCCTAGTTGGGCATTACACAATGGGAGACCAATTTGAATCATCAAAAGGGGGCACAGAAGAAATTATCATTATTTGGAATGCATGAAGAGTAAAAAATGTTATAGTTTGAGGTTTAGGATTACAAAACAAGGGATAGGCTATCTGACCGAAAAATTACAATGCTGTGCCTGTTACAAAATGTGTTTTTACAGAGTACTATCAATCAATGGTTTTTATCTGCCCTCTTAAGCACCCAAACGTAGGAGGGCATCTTCTGTTCCGGGTACTACGAGCAACATGGTGGGTGTGATCACCAACAACAGTGCCACACCCAGTGGTTCTTTTGCCCCCTGTAAGTCATTTTATCCCCATTACAAAAATGATGGCCTTCTGTATCCTTACTATTTTTATGTTTGTTATCCATGCATTTCCCTGTGTTTTTTTATATTTTCGTTTTCCACAGCTGACTTTCTCCTGTCTGTGCTTTTCTTCTGCTCTTTTTTCTTAAACTTCCACTTGCCCCTCTTTTACAGTTACATATGTTTTGCTGTTGTTGTGTTTTACGAAGAGGGGAAAAGATTTTCGGTAACGTAAAGAGGATTGCACAACCAGGCCCAATAAGTAAGGCCACATATACAAATATTTGAATAAGCGATTTCCTAATTGCAATTACCTATAAATCGCAAATAGGAAGTCACTAATTCAAATATATGAAACCCTTCAGAGTTTCATTTCTGATTTGTAGTGAGTCGCAAATAGACCTACATCATGAACATTAATGTGGTAGGTCACAATTTGCAACCCATTAGGAATCGCAGCCATCACAGGGATGGTGGCCTGCTGGGTTTAGCAGACCACCATGTCCGTGATTTCTTTTATATAAAGCAATTTTTTTAATACATACCATTTTCCTAAAAGAAAGAGGGTGAGTTTAAGTCTCCTGTTGCTGATGTTACTGGTGATGTTGCTAGTGTTGGCTACTGTGAGACAACAGCACTGCCCTCTCTGGAGGTTGAAACCTACATGCCAGAATGTCTGACTTGGACTCCAGCTTTCAGCTGTTCTTCTTCCAGGTCTCACTCTCTTGTTCAACAATCCACATCTCATGAAGTGAAGCATCCCCTTCTGAAAAGGGAATGAAAGTAGCCAATATTTTTTTGTACCATGGATCAAGTATTGTGGCACAGCTGTACTCTTTGGATGACACAATCTCCCTTTGCAGCCTTGGATTATTATCCAAGTGAAGAATTAAACTCTCAACCAAATCATGCCCTTCTCAGTTCACACCAGCAAACCTCTGCAACATCTTTTTAACTGGTCCTGTAGCAGATGCAACAACTAGACACATTGTGTCATCATCATCATCACCACTTTATTTTGGTAAAAATCTACCATAAAAGCACAATAAAAATAATTTAGAAAAATAGAAATAAAACATGGGATCATTAAAATTTAGAATAATCATCTAGAATCCTAAAAGCTTAAAACAACAAGATGCAGTACCTAAAGAATTACATAAATATACAGAAATAGTAAGGGTGTGCAAAATTAGTATTGCGTTATCTAAGATGTAGTACTAACCATACATTATACTTCACAACTGTAAACTACATTGCCTCCTACTAATATCTATAGCTGGGTTTTATCATTTAAAATTCCAAATCTAAAATGCCAAACAGATTCAAAATTTTTTGCCAAAGAACACGCCAGTGGCACAGATGGATCTGATTTTAATATTTTCAAGGCCAATGAACAGTTCCTAAAGCCCATTCGTTTGCATAAGGGAATGACACATTGAGTCATCGTACTGTCCTCCTCCTTGACTTCCCATTTGAAAACCTCTGAAGTAAGTAGAATTGGTGTCATTAATTTGACTAGGCTCCATCTGTCCATCTCCATGGTCATGCTTTTCCTAGTTGCATCCCATAGTCTTTGAATGATATAGTCGGTAATCGGTCTCCACTGCTCAAACAGACAATGCAACATGTCGTAGGTAGAGTTGAAATGTGTTGGCACCTCCTGTATGAGGGCTTTAACTGGTACTCTATTGGCACAGTGAATGATCCTCAACTGCTTCCTGGCTTTAGAATGGCCGAGATGAGTCTTCTGCATGTGGCTAGTACGTTGTTGACTCTGGGCCATAAGTTAGATCAAGGCGGACAGGAATACTCTGTCACAAACGTGACAGATATTCCCTCCGCTGTATCATGATCTCATTATATCCTATGGGGATCATAATATGGTGGATGGGATATCCATCACATTTGTGATGGAATAGTCCATCCACCAAGATCTAAATCAAGCCCTATGCCCACTTTTTTTAGAATGTCCTGCACAATCAGGTTGATGCAATGTGCCAAACACAAGACCCTGAAATATCCACCATCTGCCATGGCCTTGTGTAGTCCAATCAATCCAGGTCGCAGATAAAAAATTAAAAAATTAAGACTTATTTAAAATAGTAGAAGCACTACATTCACAATGGCACCAGTTAAGTTTAGCTTCCAACTCCTCACAAGCTAATTTTCTATATTCAAATACTGACCTTCTAGTAGAACATGGGAAGGAGCAATGCAAATGGGCTGGAAATAAAGGGAGCAAAAGGAAATATAAAACAAGAACATTCCATAAATCTACATAGAAATAATAATAAAATACCACACACCTTTCACTTTAAGAAAAAAACATACACAATGAAAGCATGAGCAATTAATTTTCACAGTTCTATTAAAATTCCGTACACGACCATCATTCATATTGCCCGCATTGTCGAAAACATTTATGATACTACATATTTCACTGAAATGTGAATTTAGATTTTTCCTAGGCACTTTAACCTTCACTGTGTCCCTAACATGCACCAATTTAGATTTCAGAGCTTTACGATTATCATAGTTTTGTTTTCTTTTGAAGTGCAACTCTTTCTCTCTTTGCCGCATTGTTCCCTGCTGACTGTTACTCCCACCATCACTGCCACCATAACTCCTCAACCAAGGAGGAATCAGTAGTGTTGGGGTTGCATTTTTTTAATGAAACAAACGGAGTAACCCCCATTATGGTATGTGGTGTAAATCTGTGCTCCTCAACTCTCTTTTTAACCCCAATTGTCTCCCGTTCCTTTTGGAATTTGAATTGTCTCCTTTAGTACTCAATTGAATCTCTCAATCATTCTGTTGGTCTTGGGACGATAAAGAACACATTGTTTATGCAGAATATCTCTGTCTCTCAAAAACGCTCCATATCTTTGGATGTAAATTGCACCCCACTGTCTATAAGTATGAATTTGGGGTTCCCTTCCCTAGCAAACACTTATGGCAAAAAATCAGTGACTTGTTAGTGATTTCATGCACAACTGCCACCTCGAGCCATCTTGACAAAATGTCCATTACTACTAAAATATATCTGTTAGATCCACTAGAACTAATAAGTTCAACCAAATCCAAAGATATTTCCTCACAAACGTCACTAGGAATATCTCTACTCACCTTTGGAGAAGATGTCACTTTCAAGGTTTTGTCACTGAGAGGACGTTCCCCACAATCTCTCACCATACACTCAATCATGATATCCATCATTGGCCACAAGTACATACTTCTAAGGCTTCCCTTAGTTTTGTTTATGCCTTGATGACCATCGTGAGCCAATTTCACAAGTTGTTGCCTCACACCTTTTGGTGGAACCCTCACAACAATACCATCAGCCACTGACAACTCATTCACAACTCTCAATAGCCAGCAACTTTTGTTTCTTTAACCCACTCATTATCCTCATTATCATTAGAGCTGATAAATTGGGTAATCGCTTTTAACTCTTCATCTAACTTTTGTTTTTTCATCCCTTTTCTCTCAAAAACAGAACCTTATGTAACCTCACGGACATTCACTTAATCCTCCATCCACTAAGTATTTGATTCCAAATCACAGTTTTGTGCATCTACAGCCACTCTAAAAAGGCAGTCTGCAACTTTGTTCTCCACCCCTGAAATGAACATGACATGAAATTGAAAATCTTGCAATCCAACCAGCCACTTGGAAATCGAGGGGAGGAAATATTATCCAAATCTTTTTTTCTAAACTCTTCCTGCAAGGGATTGTGTCTAGTGTGTACAACAAGTGTAACTCCCCACATAAACTGTTTGAATTGTTTGATGGCTCAATAAACAGCGAATGCCTCTTTCTCAATGGTTGAATACCTCTCTTTGTACCTCTCAATGACCAAGAAGCTAAAACCACTGTTATCTCTCCTCCACCCTGAACCTGATTTATTACTGCACTACACACATTGGTCAACTGGCATAAACTTCCCAAACTCTGTGCAGACAAAAGGGTGTTCCTCTTGACATTATTCAGTCCAATTGAAGTGAGCATTTTTCTTAGGTAACGTTCTCATTGCCTGAGTGTGACCTGCAAAATTCAGAATGAAATGAAAATAGTACTCTGCCATTCCTAAAAGGACTACACCTCCTCTTTTTTTCTGGCGATGGCATTTCCACCATCATCTTAACTAACTCCTCCTTAGATTTTACACCGTCTTCCATTGACATGTGTCCAAGACAAGTGATCTCTGTGATAGAGTCATTTCCTTATTTCCTTAAAAATCATTCTGACCCCCGCGGGCGGCGGAAGCCGCCCGCCTGGCGGGAACCGCCAGAAGACCGTACCGCGGTCAAAAGACCGCGGCGGTCATTCTGACTTTCCCGCTGGGCTGGCGGGCGACCGCCAAAAGGCCGCCCGCCCGCCCAGCGGGAAAGCACCAGCAACGAGGAAGCCGGCTCCGAATGGAGCCGGCGGAGTTGCTGGTGTGCGACGGGTGCAGTTGCACCCGTCGCGATTTTCAGTGTCTTCCAAGCAGACACTGAAAATCTTAATGGGGCCCTGTTAGGGGGCCCCTGCAGTGCCCATGCCACTGGCATGGGCACTGCAGGGGCCCCCAGGGGCCCCACGACACCCGTTCCCGCCATCCTGTTTCTGGCGGTGAAAACCGCCAGAAACAGGATGGTGGGAAGGGGGTCGGAATCCCCATGGCGGCGCTGCTTGCAGCGCCGTCGTGGAGGATTCCCTGGGGCCGCGGGAAACCGGCGGGAAACTGCCGGTTTCCCTTTTCTGACCACGACTGTACCGCCGCGGTCAGAATGGCCCCAGAAGCACCGCCAGCCTGTTGGCGGTGCTTCCGCGGTCGTTGGCCCTGGCGGTCCATGACCG
Source organism: Pleurodeles waltl (assembly GCF_031143425.1). Lineage (NCBI taxonomy): Eukaryota > Metazoa > Chordata > Amphibia > Caudata > Salamandridae > Pleurodeles > Pleurodeles waltl. The sequence continues at coordinate 296,480,088 of NC_090440.1, forward strand.
CCAGGGTCAGAATGACCGCCTAAGTGTGAAGGTAAACTTTTAACCGAGGCCTCCCGCGGCCTGTAGCCGAGCAGGGCTCCATCACGGTCGGCCTGAAACTTTGACTTTGCCCCGGTCGAGGTGCAACCAGATGACCCGATTGGCGCTTTTTGTTTCTAGGCACTAAAAAAAATTATTCTTTAAAAATTCATATCTCCGGTTCCCCTGATCAGATTTTATTCGTTTTGGTGTCATTTTAAAGATAAAAAAATAATATGGTTTTATAAATTGGTTTTAGATTTTTAAACAGTTTTCTGTGTTTTATTTCATTACAGTTTTTTGATATTTGAATGCTTTACACTCTGTCTCCTAAGTTAAGCCTTGACGCTCGTTGCCAAGCTACCAAGGGTTGAGCTGGGTTTTATTTATTGAGACCTAACTGGACCTTAGTGGAGGTTAGTGGCCTATTGCTAAGTGTAGGTACCTACCTGCCCTTACCAATAACCCATTTTCCAACAGCATTTAACTCAGGTAAGTTTTCATAAAGTTCCTGTCCCTCCAACTCTAAACAATAGACAAGAACGGATTTTTTTTCTGGGGATAGGTTTGGTCCACATTCTTTAATCCCTTCGCTGCTTAGCCTATCCCCCTCCTGTGATAAGCCTTTTTTGGCTATTTCGGGTAGTTCCTGTTTAGACCCCCATAACCTTTTGTCCACATGAGCTATCAATACCAACTTTACACCCTTAACTTAACTGAGCTGCACCTTGCAATTTTATTTCATTTTGTACCTGGCATACATTAATTCATTTGCTAAAATAGCAAGAGAAAAAATAGGTATCAAGGAAACCTATATATTTCTGAAAATGTCACAAGTAATGGAGTTTAGGAGCAGTGGCTATTTGCACATAATCGAATTTAGGGGTACACATACTAGCATGTGAATTTGAAGGGCAATTCTCAAAATTACTTCTTTCTTACACACTGTTTACATTTGGAAGGCAGAATGGAGGCAAAAACAATTGGTAATAACACTTGTCCTGGTGTGTTCCCCCAAGTCTCCAGATAAAAATGGTACCTCACTTGTGTGGTTAGACCCAGTGATCACAACAAGAAAAACCCCAAAACACAACATAGACACATCACATTTTTTCACTGAAAACTGTCTTGCTTGTTTGCAAAGTGCCTGGCTGTAGATGTTGGGCTCTAGCACAGCTAGCACCTTGGAAAACCTAGCAAACCTGTACATTTTTTAAAGCTAGACACCCAGAGGAATCCAGGATGTAGCAGCCTGTGGGGGTCTCACAAGGTTCTATCACCCAGCATCCTTTGCAAACCTCAAAGTTTGTATAAAGAGACACATTTCCCTCACATTTCTGTGATGCAAAGTTCTGTAATCTGAGGGGAACCACACACTTCCTCCAACCCAGCATTCCCCCATGTTGTCCGATAAAAATGGTATGTCACTTGTGTAGGTAGACCTAGTGGCCACAACAGGAAAAGGCCCAAAACACAACATGTATACAGCACATTTTCCCCCCGAATACTGGTCCTCTTTTTCCAATGGGGGTAGCTATAGATTTGGACCCTACCTTAGCCAACACCTCAGGAAACCTAGCTAACCTGTACATTTTTGAAAACTAGACATCTATGGGAAATTCCTACCACCCAGCATTGCCCCCATGCCAATAAAAATGGCACTAGCCCCAGCCACACAAGTGGGGCAGAGTTTTTATCAGCACAGGTGGGGCAAAACTGGCTGGTGGGAATTTTGTGGATTCCTGTAGATTCCGGACATTTCTATCACAGAATTAAAGGGAAAATGTGTGACTTCAGGCAAAGTTGGTGTTTTGTAGGACAATGAGAGTAAGAAAGTGGTGTGGAGTGCGTTTGAGGCACACCACTCTCAACTTCCCTAGATGTCTGCTTATCAGAAATGACTGGATCTGGTAGGTTTTTCCAGGTAGCGACCTACCCAAACCCAAAAAGTGCAGCCGTTCACAATTGCAAGAGGGACAAAATTGGGAATTAGCTAAGCTCTGCTGGCCTTTGTGTGAAATCAACACCCAAAAGAGTCAAATCTCCTTTTACTTACCCTTGGGATGCTTTAGTCATCAGGGTAGGCAGAAAGACTATACCCATTTTGGGGGGGTCAGCAGGTAGCCATGCCCATTCTGGGCATCTCCTGCAACTAATAGTCCCTGGTGCCTGGGGGACAGATCAGGGGCTGTTGCCCTATCTTCCCCCCAGGTGGCCAGAAAGATTGTGCCTATTTTTTGGCAGTGGGGCATTGAAAGGGCCATCATGACCCACCCGACCACCATCCCTAAACAAATTAAATAAAAACAATCTGTGGTGTCCTAGTGGGCTTTCGGCCCCCTGGGGGGTTGATTGGAAGCTATTGTCCCCACCTGGCCAACAGGGGGGGACAGAAAGACTGCACTCTTTTTTTGGGGGGTGCGAGCATTGATAGGGCATCGTGGCTCATCCCCTTATTAAATAAACAAAAAAATCCCTGGCATCCTAGTAGACTTTCTGCCCCTCAGGGAGGATCGGGGCTATTGCCCCCATCTGCCCCGTGGTGGGTGGTGCAGAAAGACTTCACTCTTTTTGTGGGGGTGTGGGCACCGACTACTAAACTAAATAAACAAAAATCCATGGTGATCTATGTGGCTTTCTGCCTCCCCACGCCCCCAGGGGAGGAGAAAGACTGACTATGCCCATAATTAATGGGGGAGGCAAACACCCTTGCCCAAGGGGCCTCTACCCCATCCCCATTGCCTAGTGGATGGATCCCTGCTTGGGGATCATCCTCCTTGGAACTTCTTCCCCACCTCTCGAGGGTGTTTTGGCAGAAAGGAAATTCCTCTAGTGCCCACACCAGAGGGATTTCCTACTTGTGTGCAGAGTGCTCAGCACGTGAGCACCGTAGCTGAAGATCATTTATGAACACTTTTTTCTATTTAGAAGATGAATGGGCGGGTCCCTGGGCATTGAGAGGAAATGGTGGAGGAGATATATGCTGCATGCAAGATACAAATAACCTTATTTCAAACATGCTAAAACAGGAAATAATTATTCAACAACGTTAACACTATGCTCTGGTACATGATCAGGTAACTGAAATCTTATTGTAAATAAAGTATGATGAATTATTTTTGATACAATAAATTCAGAATGTAATAAATCTTGTTCTTTTAAGACATTAACATTATGATGAAGATATTGGTCAGCTAAGGTTCAGTTCAGAACAGTAGTCTGTTTTCAGTTTTACCCAAAACAAAAACAAAAAATAGTTTCCAGGAAGTTATGTGCTTAGCACAGCAGGTGGATTCAGTTTGTAAGGGCTCATATGACATGCATAAATGCACTGCTAACCAATTTTGGAAAATTCAGCCAAACTGAGCTTGTGGAGAAATTCCTGGAGCAGTATGGTTAGCCACAAGTACAACTGTGCATCACAGATAGCTGCTTGAGCCATGAGAGCAAATCGGTACGGGTGCCACACTGACAGCGGGACAGACAGCCACGAGCTTCAAAAACACCAGCATACAATAAATATACAATAGAAAGAATAGCAAAATACCATACCTTGACCATACTACTGCCATTGTCTGTGGCAACAAATCTAATTCTGAGACCTCTGGGTTGCAGCCATTCAAACATCTAGCTGTTAAGGTATTTCAAGATGTTTGTAGTTGTATAGGATGTCTCCATGACAAACATTGCAACTGTTGCATGCATCTGAACATCCTTAAAGAATTCTTCAGCACTGAGACCTGCAGATAGCTGTTGCCTCACTACCACAGAAAAGATCAGGGTTGCAGTGATACACATATAATCAGTTGCTTGACAACTAGTCACCATACCTGGCAAATGGACCATATTTTATCATTATCTTCCTGCTTGCTAATCATAAAGAAGTCCCAAACTGTGGAGGAGAACTCTTTTTAGTGTGCCACTGGTGCCATTGTCAAGACTCAAAAAAGGGAGGTAGGTGGGTGTGTTGACTATTGCCTCTCTGCAGTGCGTACTTCAACTGAGGAAGTGGTGGATGCAGGTCTCAGTGGAGGCCATAAAAATATAGAAGCTGGTGGTAGTGGTGGTGAAACCAGTACCACGTCCTTTTGAGCAGGCGGAATAGGAGGGGTAATATCGGTGTCTTCTGAGACAGCTTCCATGACAAAAACTACTTGTACTTCTGACTATTTCTAACCTTGTCTCTTGTGGTGGGTCTAGGGTTCAGCCAGGGTCCAATCCATGTCCAGATCAACTGAAGATGATGGTGTAACATTTCTTTTTCTGGAGATCGGGAAGCCAATGGTTCAAGAAGAGGTACATCTTGCTCTGCAGGAGCTCAACCTCCTGTGCTGCTTCTACTTCAGTTAGAACTATTGCTGCTGGGGTGTAGCACTGGGGACTATGAGAACTGCAGGGAGAAATGAAAATGCATATAATGTTTTAAACACTGTTTCTATGATCCTCGAGCACATTAATCTTATATCATGGAAAAAAGTTTTTAAAAAATGAAGTAAAAATGGCACAGCCCTCTTCTATCAATGTCTCTAGAAAATAATTTTTAAAACTGTAATCAAAAAAATTAACTAGGAGGCTCGCTGAAAATGGCTGCCGACTGCATGGCCATCAGCAATAAAGCAAGGACGCAGGGAGAACAAAGAACACATTCAAGCCTAGGGCAACAGCACACTACTGGCTGCACAAAATGGCAGTCAGTGACATGTCAAACAACATCAGCAAGCAAGGAGGCATTAAGGACAAAGAACACATGTTGACCAGTGGCAAAAGCACACTAACTGACTGCACAAAATGGCCACCAGCCAAATGGTCGAGCAACAACATTTATTTATTAATTCAGCATTGACAACACACATCCTCCCAAGGCGTGATATTACTCTACCAAAAACACACTTTTTGCTGAAAAACAAAGTAAAATGCAAAAACAAATAATTTAATCCAGTTCCAACACTGGCCTAAATCATAAATGTTTTAAACAACATATACCACATAAACAATTGTTTCATATACCCAATGATTAATACTGGCTGGATTGCTCATGGGCAAACCAGGACACAATTGTAAAATAAATAAATAGTGCAACTTTCACAAACATGAAGAAAATTTACTTTTTCCCTTACAAGAGATGAAAATTAAATGTAAAAAAAACAATATCCCTCTACTGCAACTCAAGGCCATTCACCACAACCACAAACAAATTAAAAAATTAAATAAAGGGTCAAAAAATACTGGTGCATGCACCTTTATCAAACATCACTCTAATCTCAAAATATTTAAACTTACTTGTTTTGATGTCACAGTAACAAAATCCAAAACCTTTGAATGCAAATGAAAAATGACCAGGAGCTGGACAAAGCACTGGAAGAAGCTTTCAGAACAGGAAGAGGAAGTGAGACTGTCTGGGACACTTCCTTCCTATTTATAAAAAAATGCTTTTGCACTAAAAAACAAACTGAACCATCCATTAAAGTAGAAAATCAACTTGATAAGGTATTTTTAAGTTGATTTAGCTGCCTCTGTACTCGAGAAGCAGCCACAGCAGCTCACAATTGCCAGCATCATAAAATGGTGTTGGAAGGCTCTGTGGTGACCGGATATCGCTTTAGTGGGCAGCAAATTTTGCTCACGCTCATTGAGCACACATTCACAGAGCTTTGCATGTGCCAAAAGAAATATAAGACATAGGGCCTCATTAAGAGTTTGGCGGTCGGTCCACCAGACTGCCATATTGGCCATCCCAAAAAGACCGCCATGTTGGCAGTCTATCAGACTGCCTTATTACAAGTTATACAGGCAGGACCGCAGACCGCCAAGCAAAAGAAGCATACGGCCAGCAGTGCGGCGGTCTAGAAATAGGTGATCCAACCTCCAGCACAGTCAGCATTGCGACGAGCCACTGAGCATATTACCAGCACATTGTCGCCGTGGCGGACTCTTCATGGTGATTAGCCAATGGCGGTCAGAACCACAGTGGTTCATGGTCAGCAAAGCAATAGACAACTGCACATTGGATGAATTTGAAAACAACACAGCTGACATACCTTGCCACAGCGAGCACACTTGCAGAGCACACTATAAAACACACCCCTTCACAGACCACAATCCTTTGCATTTCTAACGCAACTCACAGAAGTCAGAGCGATTTTTTTCACAAACACTTCATAGATTAAGTACCACTTTTTTCACCATCCCATAGAACACCATGCACACTTTTGTTCATTCACATCTTTTTGCACTTTCCCTCTTTAGTAAGTCATTGTCACTCGTTTCATTTTCTTTCCATCATGTCTCGTTCTAAAAATTCCTGTTTTTCAGAAGATGAGTTCAGAGTTATGGTGGATGAAAAAATAAGAGTAGAGCCACAATTGTTTGGAGCACAAGTCCAGCATACTCCTTTCAGTCGGAAAATAGAAATGTGGGACAGGATTGGCGATGGAGTGAATGCTGTCGGCATCACCCTGCACACAAAGGAGGGTATCAGGAAGAGGTAGAATGGCCTCAGGGGCAAGGTCCATTCTCTGGTCTCCAGGCACCAGCTGCAGGCCAAGAAGACTGGCAGTGACCATCTGAGTGCCCCATTACTTCTACTTCCTTGGGAGGAAAAGGTCTTGGCCATCCTACATCCTGAGGGCTTGACAGGATTATCTATGGTAGTGGAGTCTGGTAAGTCACAACACAAAAAATTTCACCAAAATGCAATGCCATGCATGCTCATAGCTCACCTTTTGCCACTTTTACTGTTACTCCACTCACCAGTCCAGTGTTCACTTGTACAAAGAGCCCTGTTTGGCAGCTTCCAATTGAGGTGTTCTTACCGGGGAGGATAACATTTGTATAGTGTATTGCAGTTGACATGACTGCAACTCCCAGGAGTCTCTGTTACTCCACCCACCAGCCCAGTGTTATGTTCCCAACAAATACCATTGTTTTGAAACCCAAAAATGAAGTATACTTGCCTAGGGAGATCACATTTGTATAGTGTGTGTAGTACAGGGAGTGACATGACTGCTAAGGCCAGGAGGCCCATCATCTGTAATTCCAACCATCAGACCAGTGTTCACTTATGCAAATACCCCAGTTCCTCAACTCTCAATTGAAGTGCACTTACCTGGTATGATACCATGTGTATAGTGTGCATAGTAGAGAGAGTGATATGACTGGAACTCCCAGGAGACACTGTTTCTCTAACTCCAAACACCAGACCAGTGTTTACTCTCCCAAATCTATCTGTTAGTGAACTCTAAAATGAAGTGTACTTGACTCTGAGGATACCAATGGTCATGTGTTGGAAAGAAGAGGGAGATACCTAAATGCAAAGTCCAAGAGGCCGTGTTTCTCTAAGTCCAACCACCAGCTCAGTGTTCACTTGTCCAAATCAATTTTTTAGTGAATTCTCAAATGAAGTTTACTTATCTGAGAGGTTACCAATTGTCAATTGTTAAGTGTTGGGAAGTAGAGGGAATAACCTGAATACAAAGTCTAATAGGCCCTGTTTATCTATCTCCAAACACCAGCTCAGTGTTCACTTGCCTAAATCCATCTCTTATTAAACTCTCAAATGAAGTTTACTCACCTGGGAGTATACCATTTGTCAAGCATGTGTAGTACAGGGACTGACCTGGCTAAAACTCCCAGGAGGTCCTGTTCCTGTAACTCCAGACATCAGCACAGTGTTCTAAAGACCCCTGTTCGGTAAATCTTAATGTGAGTCTACTCAGCTGGGAGGATGCCATTTATCAAATGTGGGAAATAGAGGGAGTGACATGACTACTAATGCCAGGAAGGCCCTGTGTCTGTGAATCCAACCACCAGCCCAGTGTACACATGCCCTAATACTTCTGTTTGTTAACACTTAATTGAAGTGTACTCACCTGGGAGGGCTCCATTTGTAAAGTGTGTGTAGAAGAGAGAGTGACATTACTGCGAAGCCCAGAAGGCACTGTTTCTGCAACTCCAACCATCAGCACAGTGGTCACATACTGCAATACACCTGTTTGTCAACTCCCAAACGATGTTTACTTACCTGGGAGTGATCAAACACAGATCATGCCCAAATCACAGATGCCTCTTTTAACATAGCTATAGGCTGACTTGATAACCCAAGATTAAATATTTGAGCACAGGAATGACACGTTACCCACTGTGTATAACAAGTATCCATTAGGCCTTGAGATGCATCACCAGAGTGGTAATGGCAGCAGACACTTTCACACTTCACTGGCAAAATGGGCAAAGTCATTTCTTGCCTAGCTACTGTTTTGCCTACACAGGTGGCAAGATGTCATTTTCAGGCCATCCTCCCAAGTGCTAATGGTCTGCACGTTTCAGCAGCTGCTTGAGTCAATTTGAATTGGCATGCATCACACATGTCATGTCAATACACCCAATACCATGGGTACTTGCCACAATACAATTAACTGCAAATGTATTTTGTACAAGTCTCTGCTTACTGTAACACTAAACCATTGGAGGTAGATGTCACAATACAACCAGTAACATTGTATGTTTTACATCAGCAGGTTAAGCTGCCAATGGGCACAGAGAGGTCACAGAAGAGACTGCCACTAAACACCTGGATGAAACCCTCAGTGAAGAGGACACTCCTGGACGTGGATGACAGTTCTGGCCCATCTGGGCAACTTGGTCAGACACCAATGGTGAGTCTCACTGCACATACATTACCATAACAGCTTCCAGCCCAGTTGCCTCAACATTCTACTCAACCATTCACTACCCAACCTGTGTCCCTAGCACAGTGTCTACCAACTCATGCCCCCAGTCCTGAAACCTGAGTTGCAGTGCAAAACTTCTGACACTGAGGGTCCAGGAACAAGTTGGAGACGGTTGCAAGGGCACAGGCCCGTGGGAGAAGGCTGAGTGGGAGGGATGCTGTGGACCAGTAGGGCAAGGCCACTGGGGCTGCTCCTGGCCAGGACACCATCAGCCATCTCTTGGGGATCTGTCAGGAGTCCTAAGTCATGATCAGGCAGGTCTTGACCAAACTCCGGGAAATCAAGCAGCTACCGTTGGACATGCACAGAGACATGCAGGAACAGATGGAGGCCCACAATACCAACATGGTCACCCTGACAGGGGTGCTGAGGGACATTCACACCACCCTGAGCAGGGCTTTTAAAAAACAGTCTACCTCTTCCTTTTGGGTTCAACACCAGGCACATCAACATTGGTGCCAGACACTGGAAGGGAGGCTCTGCCAGAGGAAGATCCAGCCCCACACACCACTTCCTTTGAAGCAGTTGATCCCTCACATGTAAGTGGGGACATCCAGCCAAGAATCCAGGAGGTGTGGATGGAAAGACACCCACCACTGCCAGAAAATGACCTCTTCCTAAAAGGCCTTCTTTGTGTGCCACACATTCACTCTGTTGACTGATCCTGAACCACCTTTCATTTTCAATGGGAGGAGTACTCTAGACTTTGGACTTCAAATGTTGTGGCATCTACTCCAATGATTTCATTCACCATGACTGACCCCTTCAATTTACTTTTTTGTTACGTCATGTCCCAAATTTATTTTTTGCATTAGAAGTGCAAGAAATTCACCCATCACTAACTCATTGACTGCTTGTTTAATTTTCACATGTTGCTATTTAGAGATGCAAGACCATGTGCAACATATGATGAAGACACAGGCTACTTATGCAAGGAGGAATATGTTACAGGTACACAGTGTCCAGCTCAGGGTGACAACTATTACACACTAACACATCAGTACAAGTGTCTAGTCAAACCAAAACAATTATCACAGTATACAGCACATATGCTGTCAATATGTCTGGACTTTTAGAAACTAGAATGTATGACCCATTATGAGTCAAGGTAGATAGTTCATGATACAGACTGCCAGACCACAGAAGGAAGGGATTTGTCAGACATTGCTGTGTAGAATAAGCAAACATTTAAGTGGTTGATGTCACCAGCTTGAGCCTTATCACATACTACACCAAAGTAATACAATATCACACTATCTAAGACAGAGACAGATGGCAGGACACATTTTGTCTGAGTCATTTGAGAATCTTGTAAGCAATGTGTATAGTATCACAGATCTTTAAATCCGCATCTCGCCTTGCCATACTGTTGTCTGGAATTCATATCCTGACACACTCTGCCCTTCAGGTTGCTACACACACCACATGCCAAATTGCTGATGGCCACATGATGTACTGTCATGCATGGAAGTGATAGAAATGGAGTGATATGTAGGTTCTGTATGCCTGTCAAATGTATCTTCCAGTAGTGAACCTAGTCTAGGCTGGGGAGAGTCATTGTGGCTATACAACTGTGGCACCATGCCTACTCCCTGTACACCAGCAGATCCTTGCATGTGGTCAATATGATGCTCTAGGCAAAACATGCCCTTAATGATTCTGTCCGGTGACTACATTAGGAATGGGTACTGAGGCAAATCCCTGTACCATTCTATATATGCATTTTGTATCATTGTTAAGGTTCCTTTCTTTCACAGCTATGTCGTCACC